>NC_136801.1:7353468-7676978 GCF_951216825.1 Electrona antarctica | reverse complement strand
TCAACCCACAGAGCCTAGTCCTTCCATGCGCCAGATTTTGGTTCTCCCAGTACCGGCAGAGTAGTTTCCGGAGCAACGGATTGTGTGGCCTTGCTCATTCCCTGATGGACTGATCAAGGGTAGCTACTGGGACGTATAAGTCGGGATTTGATCAACCCCGGCTGGGTCGCCTGAGTGAGGGGTATGATGTTGAGAGACCCGAAACCCCGTTGACCTCAGGAAACATCACTGAAGATACGTCCCAGGTGCATCCATGCGATGTAATGAATTGCATTTTTATAGCGCTTTTCCAAGTGCTCAAAGCGCTTTAGGTTCATTCATTCATACATTGGGAGGTGAAGCGGCGAACAGTCAACGCCAGCGTCCTCACTTCCCACATTCACACACCAATGGTGGCAAGCTCACACCGACTCATTGGAGGCAATGTAGGGTTCAGTGTCTTGCCCAAGGACACTTCGACATGTGGACAGGAGGAGACGGGATTCGAACCGCCGACCCAGGGATCATTGGACGACCTGCTCTACCTCCTGAGCGTTATGTTTTCAAATGGTAGTAGTTTCAACTCTTCTTTCACACAGCATATGTATTTTTGTAAATTATGCTCCCATTCATTTTAAAATCAATTATTATAAAGGTTCCGCGTCTATTGTTTCTACTGAGCAATTTATTAAAAAAAAACATTAAAAAGTTCAAATATGGAGATACAAGGTTTGGGCCTGACAGCGACGGTTCTCCTTTGCCTCCAGCGCCTGGTTAACAGCAGCAGCAGCAGCAGCAGCAGCTGTGCAGCGCTCCCCCCAGTGTGTTGGTCCTCCCCGTCCGGCTCTCTCCATAAGGTCCAGTCCAGTGTTAGTTCCCCTGGTGATAATGAGTCCTGATGCACTATGACAGACCGGGCCCGCGCAGCGCAATATCAGCTGCCGCTGCCGACAATCAATTTGAGCCGGGCGGGCGCT
This sequence comes from Electrona antarctica, assembly GCF_951216825.1. Classification (NCBI taxonomy): domain Eukaryota; kingdom Metazoa; phylum Chordata; class Actinopteri; order Myctophiformes; family Myctophidae; genus Electrona; species Electrona antarctica. The sequence continues at coordinate 7,676,022 of NC_136801.1, read as the reverse complement.
TGGGCCCTGTGCCGCCGTGTCCGTCTTCGTAATTTGATTTGTTATCCCGTCGGACAGTTGGTACAGCAATCACTAACCCACCACCACACACCCCCACCCCACAACCACAGGTACCTCAGCCCTCCCCAAGGATTCACCATCCTACATTTTCCTACATTTCCATCCCAAATATGACGACTACACAGGTTTGACTTAATTGCTAGCGCACTCCCCCCACCAGCTGTCACCAACGACACATACGACGCACACCCTCCCCACCCACCACCGATGTAACACCCACCCCACCGTCCTTTTTCTTTTTTTCCAAACATCCCATAATTTTGTAATTCACCCCCCGACTACAGCTGTTGGCGGGCCGGTGAGCCTGCCTGCCGCGCCCCAGTTAATCATAGATTACTTTATCTGGGCCATTCCAAATCCTCCTGTGTAATGCAGTGTGCTACCTCAGCGGCCGAGTAATCACTACACACACACCACACACACACACCACACACACACACACACACGCACACACCTTATTTTCTTTTCACTCTCTGTCCTCACTTGATATTGTATGTCTCTTTATTCCTCTTCTCCCTCCCCCCCCCCCCCCTCCCTCTCTCTCTCTCTCTCTTCTATAATGCCCGCTCTCCTCCCGTTCCTCATCCCTCAGCGTCGCGGTAACACTCTTTTTCTCTATGCATGGCTGGACATTCTCATCAAACTTTCATGGGGCCAAACGCAGTCCAGAAATGTAATATCACAGTATTAGTAACCCCATAGTTCATTGAGTAAAAGCTCTCGGCTTGGGGGGGGGGGGGGGGGTGGCATTACACATATACGTTATGCTTGACTGAAAACCATGTACTGTATACCCTGTCGCACAATGCGACAGGAAAATAGGAAGGACATATAGTGGCTTCCAGCTGAGCCCCTCATCATTCAAAGCAGAGGCGTTCTGCTTATTCAATATCACAGAAGGATATCATATCAGCGAGAGGACAGGTGATGTGAAAAAAGACTGACCGAGGGACTGAGGGAGAAATACATTAATCCATTTTTGGCGGGAACCCCTTTTGGTGTTAGCATTATGTTATGCTTTAGCTATTGAAAAATAGCAGATCTACAAGCTCATAGCGCGCCACGAGCTTGTAGGTCTGCTATTTTTGAAAAATCAAAGAACGACGGACATAGAAACATATCTTTTTCAGAAAACTGTCAGGATGTAGAAGACATTTTTAGAATCTGATCTCAGGTCAAAATGGGTTAAAGGGAGAAAAAATGAAATGAGAGAAAGGTGGTGTGTGTGTGTGGGGGGGGGGGTATAGGTTAGCATCACCAGGGAGAAGATATTAAAGTTTGTTTGCAAGTTTGAAGAGTTGCGTGAGGATGGTGAGAGGGGGGATGGTGGTGCGAGCAGCTGTTGACAAAGTGCAAGAGCGCTAGAATAGTCACACGCACAGTGCAGCGGGGCTGGGCTGGCACACGAGCGAGGGCCAGAGCTATAGCGACACAGAGCAGTTTGGCTGCAGCACCTCCATTTAGGATTTCATGATAAATTACGCTTTTAAATAGGACTTGTAGTCCTATAAGCACTGTGAATAGATTATAATGCTGAATGCAACAACAAAGCCTATCTCGGACTCGTGTTCAAAGGAAATCACCAGCCGCCCTCCACCTCACCCCACCCCACCCTGCCCCAAATTTCAAACAGTACTTCAAACCACACTCCAATAGCCCCTTTCGCCAAAAAAACCTCTTCGAAACTCCACAACAATTCTCATGCAAATAGCATTGTCGGGCACAAGCAAAGCTTTTTCTCCTCTTATTACTGTGGCGGAACCTGGGAAAATGTTTGACCCACGTTGGGCAGTACAGCCTGGAGCAGGGGAACATTAGTTAAAATGTCAAGCTCAGTGTGGACCCAACCATCACAGCCTAGCAGAGCATACTTAAACGCCGGACGAAAATAGCGGCCAAATTATTCTGAAGGAGATGTAGGTCAATATTGAAGGGTTTTTTTTCCTCTCAGGTGCGCAGAGGAATAGAACAGGGGTGAGAATATTATTTTTCACCGGTGAAAACAGCCCTGCATATTGCTCAGAGACTAACCTACTGTTTCGCCATGCAGCCTCTACCCTGGAGCATTGGGCCTGAGACGGCCCACGCTGTCACAGAAGGCATGATTGATAGCCAAGTTGTTTCATTCAAAGGCAGCGTTATAGCGCGATGGCTAGGCTAGTACACAATATTGTGTTGTTGAGGTGCCGAGGGAATTACAGGGAAAAGGGTTATTATTGCCCACAATCGTAATCACATCAGCTTTCTTTCGTTGTGTTTCACACAGTTTTTGCTGCCGGTATTGTGGTTCTTCATCACGTGTAAATCATATGTTCCGGCTACCATTTACCTCAACCTGGTCAGGCACATATGAGGCTTGCTTGCTCGCTTGTTTCTGGACTCAGGCATGTGTAAAACACTTTCGCACGGGGGGAGATTTTGCTTTCAGTCATCATTATGACAATTGCCAGCTCTTTAACACATTCAGGCCTGACGTCGAAATTTAAAAAATGAATTTTTAAAATGTATTTTTTCTGAAAAAAACTCGTGTTTCTATATCCGTGGAGCTCAATATTTCATGTCAAGGACCCCAAAAATTATATGTAATATGCCTCCGGCCCCCATCTGAAAATATGTTGTTCCAGGGACCCCCCCAGAAGCAAAGATTTGAGTTAAAAACGTATATATTACAAATTTGCGCCACATTTTCACGATTTTTTAAAAATAGCAGACCTACAAGTAGATCTGCTATTTTTCAATAGCTAAATTAAAACACCAAAAGGGGTTACCGCCCAGAATGGGTTAAACCATCCCTTATCCAAGCCTCTCTCTGTATTACAGCTTCAGTCAGCAATCCCCCTGTGCCATGTTGCACACGTACACACGGCACGCACACACACTCGGAGGGAAAAGAGCGAGAGCAATTTCCATTTAATCTATTTTGGGCGGGAACCCCTTTTGGTGTCGGCATTATGTTATGCTTTAGCTATTGAAAAATAGCAGATCTACAAGCTCATAGCTCATGGCGCGCTACGAGCTTGTAGGTCTGCTATTTTTGAAAAATCTAAGAACGACTGACATAGAAACATAGCTTTTTCAGAAAACTGTCAGGATGTAGAAGACATTTTTAGAATCTGATCTCAGGTCAGAATGGGTTAATCTATCTACAAGGCTGAAGTCACTGCGTTCACGGACAATAACACGCAGACAAAAAGGGATTTGACTATGCAAGAATACCCTTGCAGACAAGCCTATTCAGACCACCGTAGACACAGGCTGACAATACAGGGCCACATTATTTTCTTTAAGAGATTGGAATGAGATGACCACCATTGTTGCATCTGCCTGGCAGGAAACTGAGCTACAGTATATATGCGGGAAGCAACCAGATTACCGTCTGAATACACAATAGTAGTCTATTTTGGGTCCAACTGTAACATGGGCAAAGCCTTATTATTCAAAGTGTTTTGGTGTTAGTAGCATCTCCCTGCAGCTCCCAGATGAACCAAATAAGCATCTAGACTAACAGGCTGTTATAATGTGGAGAGACCAAAGTGCTTTCAGAGGATACTGATAACCTGGAAGGCAAGAGAAGAGCTTAGATTAACCCATGTAGGCCTGACGTCGAAATAAGAGAAACGTTCGCTCTGAAAGAATATATATTCAAATTTGTGCCGTATTTTTAACGATTTTTCAAAAATAGCAGACCTACAAGCTCGTAGCGCGCCACTCGGTGGCGCGCTATGAGCTTGTAGATCTGCTATTTTTCAATAGCTAAAGTATTACATAATGCTTAGTTAAAACACCAAAAAGGGGTTCCGCCCAAAATGGGTTAACAGGATGAAAAGGGGGATCTGAGTGTGCCCATCTACAATAGAATACACCGTGACGCAACTTCTCAGATAGACATGGTTAATTACCATTAGCTGACTACTTCATTATCATATCAATATGTGCTGTGAAGTTGAAGACCACCACGCACGCACAGTTTGCATGTTGAGAGCAATATTGCCAAACAAAAGAGGGGTCTTTTTTTGCTGTGTGCAAGTGTTTGATATTTGAATATCAAAGCTCCCTAAAAGCAGTAATCCTCATGAATTAACCCAGGGATTAATTTGTATAGAGGTGCTCGGTCTGTGGTGATGAGGTTTGAGGTGCTTCTCTGATACATTATCTGTGGAGGGGTGAGTGCTGAGAGAGGGACAGCATGGGGATGGCTGTGTCTGGAAGTTCTCCCCAGTGCCACTCGCTCAACCAGCGCGCAGGGCTGGAACGAACTTGATTCAGACACATTTAGGCTGCAAATCAAATGACACAATGGAGAGAGAGAATGACACAATGGAGTGTGTGTGTGTGTGTGTGTGTGTGTGTGTGTGTGTGTGTGTGTGTGTGTGTGTGTGTGTGTGTGTGTGTGTGTGTGTGTGTGTGTGTGTGTGTGTGTGTGTGTGTGTGTGTGTGTGTGTGTGTGTGTGTGTGTGTGCGCGCACGCAATGCTTGCAGGGGGTTATTGTACGGGCACTTGCTGTACATGTCAAAGAATGTGGAGCTCAATGCAGTTTGTCATATTGTTTTTGTCTCATTTCCCCACAAAGAACACACTCCCTTGGGATAAGTAGGTTGTGATTCGGTATCACTGTGTGTGTCTCAGCATGAAGTCATTGAGGAATGCAATTATTATCACTATGCCTAACAGAAGTTTCTCTAAAGAGCAGGAACGTACAAGGCTACAGGGGACAAGGGGAGAGCTAGCCGCCGGCCGGCTTTTTTGATTGATTGATTGAAATATTTATTAACAGTTTGCAGAATTACAGTACATTTCAAGCACAAACTCAATACAAAGACTGTTAACTGTGAGTGGACGACCCAATTAAGCATTACACTTGTTTACAAGAGGGTCCACCATGTTCAATTCATCAAAACATTTAGAGACGTACAAATAGACACTTCTATATAGTCAAAGAACAGAACAGATCATGAATTCATCATAAACATTTTTAGCAACAACTAATTCTTACCCCAGTGGGGTTGTGTAAAAATTGGCTAACTCCTAGCCAAAATACAGTATACAAAACGGCCACATTACACTTTCTCCTGTAATGTGCATACATTTTAGTCTAAAACTTTGTCCAATAATTGTTTGCCATTGTTTTTATGACTGTTAAGAGTGATTATTTTCTTCATGGGCCCAAAATTCTCTCAAAGTGCCAGGGCTGCTATTGTGTGCTACATTTCCCTTGGCAGACCTTATCCAAAATGCATTACTTGTCTTGAACAATAATTCTTATAGAAATATTAAAAGTGGTATGGGTTCATAGCGCAGATGGGTCGGTGGGTTGCCCCTGTACAGGAAAGACCACACGGTCACCTAGAAAGGGGGACTCTGCCAGGCTGGGTGGTGTACCCAAGTAAGGACCCAAGTAAGCTGCAGGTATTAATTAAGGGGGGAAACTCTCATCGTGGTCCCTCAACATGCCATCCCAATGTGGGGTTGATTGGACGCTGCTGTCGTGATATATGTAGTTTTTTTGTGAGAGGGATGAAATGAAGGCTGGGCCACCTAGCCAAAAATTAAACCTAAGGTTTTTTGACCCCTTAGGGGGTTAACTGGGGACAGGGAGGAACTCCTTATATGGTCAGCACACTCTATAGTAGGGAGGATTATCACAACAAAACAAAAAAAGAAGTGATATTTGAATTAAGTGAAATCACTGAATATACCTTTAACTATATTTGAATGGCAATTTTAGCATTTAAATGTAATTTAAAGAAATCACATTTGAATCCTTTTCAAATCATGAAATCCGTTCTGACAGGACAGGTGTCACTTGGTGCCCAACTGCCACCCCTGTACTCACTGAGAGCTACACTGTCACCCCCGTATACTACCAGCAAGACGCCCTGAGAGCGAGAAGCGACCTCGCCCTAAAGGGCAGACTGCTGGGCGAGCACTGGCGCTCTGGCATGGGGGGGTCAGATCAACATATGGAATGAATTCTGTACTGGCCATATACTGTATAGAGCGTGTCTTGAGTGTACAGGGTTTAATGAGGTCAGATCAACATAATGGACTGTCAAAACAGGAAGGAGGACACCAAAGGAAGCATATCTAATATATATAAGGCTTTACAGGAGATTGGCCCTCCTCGCTTGGATAAAACAAAATCAGCCTGGGAACAGGACCTGAATTTAGAGCTGGAGGAAGAGATGTGGGAACTCTCTTTGAAGCGTATTCATACTACCTATTTATGTCTTGACTTAGACATTGCCTAACATTGCCTAAAATAATACATCGTTTGCATTTCTCGAGAGAAAAACATGACATTGACTCTACTTGTATAAGATGTCATCTGGAGCCAGCCTCTGTTGGACATAATTATGTTTTGGGGATGCACTTCCTTGATATGACCCCGTTTTGGAATAGTATTTTTGATGCCTTCTCAACCATTTGTCATATACCAATTGCACCCAACCCGATAACTGCTATATTTGAATTGCATTTTTATAGCGCTTTTCCAAGTGCTCAAAGCGCTTTACAATTCATTCATTCATACATTGAGAGGTCGACGCCAGCGTCCTCACTTCCCACATTCACACACCAATGGTGGTAAGCTCACACCGACCGACTCATTGGAAGCAATGTAGGGTTCAGTGTCTTGCCCAAGGACACTTCGACATGTGGACAATTACCTCTCCCCAAGCCAATTTCATAGCTTTTTCTTCACTCATAGCGAGGAGACTTATTCTAGGCTTGGGTGACCTAACGGACGGACGGACGGACGGGAGATTCAGGGAGGAGAAGAGTGCAAAACGAGAGGGGGGCGAGGGAATAGGACAAATCATTCCGAGATAAAGGGCAATATATGCCGGCAGCCCCCACCTTTGTGTGTGGGCCTCCATCCATCCTGCTGCAGGCAAAACACATCGAGCACAGATCTGCCGATCGCCTGAGCCCTACGTTTACAGTAAATATGATCAAGACGAGTGTTTATTAATAGAAAGCTCAACACGTTCTTGGACATGGGAGATTTCATGAAATACACTTGAACTAAGTCCTTGGCCCTGAGTGACTTAATATAAATGCAATGCATGCAGTTGGTAAATGGTGCATTTATATAGCGCCTTTCTCCAAGGCGCTTTACAGAGATTGTGCATTACATTCACCCATTCACACACATTCATACACTGATGGCACCCCTGCAAGGCACCAACCAGCACATCGGGAGCAATTAGGGGTTCAGTGTCTTGCTCAAGGACACTTCGACACTAACTCTGGGGGAGCCCGGGTTCGAACTGGCAACCTTGCGGTTACCATCCAGCCACTCTACCCCTGAGCCACTGCCGCCCACAAATAGAGGGCATAACAATGAACTATTCTACACAACGGCATTATGGACACAATCAAATATCATAATATTATTTGGGACCAAATACCACAACCAAGTACAGGGTTTAAATGGTCAACTCCAGGAAAGGAAAAGACAACAAAACTTGTGGAAAAAATGGGAGTGAAGATTTTTTGGGGGGAAAACATTTTAACAACACAAATCTTTTATGGGGGTCCCTGGAACAATATCTTCTCAGATAGGGTTCCACGGCCAAGTACATATCAATGTGGGGGTCCTTGACACAAACACGTTTGAGAAACCAGCTGTAGAATGTGTAACCACCCATTTAAAACACTTATAAGAGGTGGCTAGAACGTGTAGTTCTGAGAAAGGATGACAACACTTTGACGTCTTCTTCAACTCATTGTCACTTCCTCACTAAAACTATCTCTCACACACACACACACACGCACATGCGCGTGTGCACACACACACACACACACACACACACACACCGAGGCCATCTTTGCCTGCATAATATATGGAATACAGCAGTATTTGCTTGGCAAGCAGACGGATGAAAGGAAATGGCAAGGTAATTCATTATACTGTAAACCCTGAACCATACATAAAAAAATTCAAAGAAATAAGCCTGTTTTTACTATTATGCTCCAGATCTGATACCGAGATCTGAACACGGTACGAACAACTGCGGTACGGAACCACTTTGATCCATTTCCTCTGGATCACAGAGCCGCCGAATTGAATTTTTTGGAAGCTTTTGAGCGGGATAACAGAGCGCTGTTGCAATTAGCCTAGCCCATTTTGGGCGGCAACCCCTTTTGGTGTTAGCATTATGTTATGCTTTAGCTATTGAAAAATAGCAGATCTACAAGCTCATAGCGCGCCACCGAGTGGCGCGCTATGAACTTGTAGGTCTGCTATTTTTGAAAAATCGAAGAACGACTGACATAGAAACATAGCTTTTTCAGAAAACTGTCAGGACGTAGAAGACATTTTTAGAATCTGATCTCAGATCATAATGGGCTAGTGCACAGTCTGCACACAGCCACACACTGAACACACTGATGGTAACAACACACACAACTCATCTCAAAGGAGTTGGTTGGGGTGCCTCTGTTTCCCAGTCCTCAGCATAACAGATATATGGGACACTACAGAGCAACACTTTCATGCACAAAGGATACTGAGCTGACCGACATTTTTGCCTTTGTGCACACATTCATGCATGCATAGTTGCATACTGTATATATCTATATGGTATAAACATACAGAACAAACACACACGCACGCACACACACACATACTGTACACACACACACACGCACACACACACACACACACACACTGCGTGCGAACTAAGGGAGGGCGGTCACATGCATCCCTACATGCAACGTCTCTCTAGCATGCTGCACCACTAGACGCATCACTACACCCTGCGGGTCAAGCCCACACACACACACACACACACACACACACACACACACACACACACACACACACACACACACACACACACACTTTGTATTACTATACTTGTGAGGAGTGGGGACATGAAACATTGTGTGACAGCATAGAAAAAAGTGCAGATTTGCGCTGCAATGCGTTGCAAATGGTAAATGGTGCATTTATATAGCGCCTTTATCCAAGGCGCTTTACATAGATTGTGCATTACATTCACCCATTCACACACACATTCACACACACATTGAGGCAGAAGCCATGCAAGGTACCAACCAGCACATCGGGAGCAATTTGGGTTTCAGTGTCTTGCCCAAGGACACTTTGACATGTAGCCAGGAGGAGCCGGGATTTGAACCGCCGACCCATGGATCATTGGACGACCTGCTCTACCTCTTGAGCCACAGTCGCCCCTGATCTTGCACATCAGCTATTTTTCGGTGCGTGACATCGCCACACATAACTAAAACTCTTACCCTAAACCTAACCTCTAATCCTCCTAACCCCAACCAGAATGAATATTCATCTAATTGTAAACCTAAATATGTTTAAACCATGACAACGACCATTTTGTCTTGTGAGGACCATGAATTTTTACAATGTCTATTTCTAAAATTCTACTATACTTGTTTGTAGGGACATTTGGCCCTCACAAGTATACAGTATTACTATCACGCACACACGCATGCACGCACAGTCGCACACACGCATGCACAGTCGCACACACGCACGCACGAATGAGAGAGGGAGAGCTTAGCTGCGGAGTTGAGCCCAGAGGGCTGGTCTACTGATTAATGAGGGGAGGGAGGCGAGGAGAGGAGGATAAAGCAGTAGTGTTAATGGAGCTATGATAGATTCCTCCAGGCTTGGAGTTTTATAGGTGAATCTCCAGTGTATCTGCACAATATAAAAAATACCACGGAGGATCATAAAAAAGTAAAAAACCCAAACCATGGCGTGTGGGAGGTGAGATATGCGGATCAGATGGTCTTGGGTATGCAATGAAGTACGTTCAGAATCAGACCCCCCTTACATAATAAAGGCAGTGGATTTTGGTTGCGGGTTAACAGAGTTTAAATGTATGTTGCAAACTCGCAATTGATCGTTTACTGAAAACACATTGGGAATGGTTGTATCATCAGCAATGGCCTTCAAATTACATTGAATCACAACACAGTTCTTCTCTCCTTCCAATAACCCAGAGCCATAGAGTAAGACAGAGTTACGCAAACTCCGTTCACTTCATGGGGCCAGTCCAATGGCGGCTCTTCTACATAGACTTCTATTGGAATGGGGAGAACCGGAAGTTTACGGAATGCATTGGAGTCTATATGGGCTCGCGCTAGTACATGAACCACGTGACCGGGCTGTTTTCTGCCCCCTCAATATCGCAACTCTTCTATTAGATGGCTCTGCAAAATAGGGAAACTCCACCCTGAGGGGATGTGTTGTGACCATGAGGTAAATGTATATACACTGAAATATGGATGGTTTCACTTTGAGAGTGAAATAATCAGTGTTGTTCAAGTTACTTCTAAAAGGTAACTAGTTATAGTTATAGTTACTACTTTACTAGTTACTAAATTATGAAAGTAACTAGTTACTAGTTACTTTACTTTTAAAATAATAATAATAAAAAACGATTTCAACAATTTAAAAATGTCACACGAAAAACAAAAATAAAAATAATAACATAATAATTATTATATAACACATTCCTAAAACACTCACATGGACACGCTCACTCACACACATTCATTGTTGTGTTTCATTTTCAACTAAGGGACTGCAATCAGTGCAATGGAAATAAGCCGTTGGCTTACTTGCATTTATCCTTTTGATAGTGATGTATAACTATGTACATTTTTCTGTACATGTAAACATTGTCAATAAACATATCAATCAATCAATCAATCAAAAAAACGGGTCAGACAAAAAAAGAAAAGACAACAAATCATTGTAGCTTACATTATGAAATGTAGTGGAACAATAAATCCTATGTTCCATTTTAGAATATTCACGGTCCAGGCATTTAGAAAAAGTATTTCTGCACATTGGCCCTGCTTTCACTGGTGTTTTGCGGACTTGTGCTTTCATTTGAAACGTACCCATTCTACATAGACTACCTATATTTCAATCAATCAATCAATAAGAAAAAGTCCTTCTGCACACCTACAATGGACAGGTGCGTCGGATAACTGGAACTGAGAAGTAGAGAAAAAGAATCCCGCACACTGTCTTCACTTGAGATTAGATTTTATTGAGCTACGTTTCGGTCGCCAGACCTTCATCAGGCATGATGCCTGATGACGGTCTGACGTCTGACGGTCTGACGTCCGACGTTTCGGTCGTCAGACCTTCATCAGGCATCATGCCTGATGAAGTGACTCAAGTGAAGACAGTGTGCGGGATTCTTTTTCTCTACTAATCAATCAATCAAACCAGTTCTCTGAAAGCAGCAGATTGCACCATTGAGATGGGAAGCATCTCCTCAACAACATACCTGCCAATCAATCAGTCGTGTTGACTCTGGGTGACATGCTGTGGCGATTTAAAATCTGAGTCACTGAGCCATCTGAGTCACTGGTAGGGATGGTGGTAGACAGGACCCTATAGTTTCGTAGTGCCATGGACTGCTTTAATTGATTTTCATTGCTCTTTATCACTGTGGACAATGCTTTCTGTCCTCCACACAATTTGCATTTTACCTCAATATTTTTGTCATCCTTTATCCTCACAAATTCAATATAATGTTTGTATTTCCAAGCTGAAAAGCGAAACCCGCTGTCGCTGTCATCTGATTTCCCATTGTACCGCGTGGTGGTGGGCGCGCTACCGGCCTTTTCTGAGTGTGCGTTCAGCAAGGGTTTGTGTGTGACTGTTTATCCCATAACGCAAGACCCGCCCAACTCTGTCTCTGCTTATCCTGAAATCTTGCCCTATGTTGACCAATCATCACCTCTTCGTGCTTTTCCTCAAGTTAGTGTGAGAGTGAAAATCCATGTGGTCTCCGAGGCTAGTGTGAGAGTGTAGAGCACAGAGCAGAGTGGAGAGCACAGAGCTGTCAGAGCAGAGTGTAGAGCAGAGTGTAGAGCACAGAGCTGTCAGAGCAGAGTGGAGAGCACAGAGCTGTCAGAGCAGAGTGGAGAGCACAGAGCTGAGAGCACAGAGTGGAGAGCACAGAGCTGTCAGAGCAGAGTGGAGAGCACAGAGCTGTCAGAGGCTAGTGTGAGAGTGGAGAGCACAGAGCTGTCAGAGGCTAGTGTGAGAGTGGAGAGCACAGAGCTGTCAGAGGCTAGTGTGAGAGTGGAGAGCACAGAGCTGTCAGAGGCTAGTGTGAGAGTGGAGAGCACAGAGCTGTCAGAGGCTAGTGTGAGAGTGGAGAGCACAGAGCTGTCAGAGCAGATAGAGCTGCTGCAGACAGAGAGCAGAGAGAGCAGCCGCCTGGAAGATGACAGATAGACTCACAGCGCTGCAGGGGAAACATAAAGCTGGTAACGCACCACAGTAACTATAACGGCGTTACTGAATGGGAAACGGTAACTAGTTACCTTAATACACTGACACCACGCTAGACAGGAACGCCAAAAAACGTCACATCCGGTTTTAGCCTGGGGTAAGAATTTTCTATGGCTGCCAATGCAACTTGGTCCAATCCTTAATCACATACGGACAAACATCTATGCCGATGCTATCTAACTTGCGGAGGTAGCGTGCCTTGTCCACGGGCAACAGATCTTTCAACGTATGGCATTGCAAATACGTTTGATAATCGCTACTCTGCTCAATATTGTTTTGAAAATGCCGCAAATTGCATTGCAGTGAACGAGCGAAAATCACAACTTCCCCCCGGTGGTGGGCGGAGTCACAGTTTGAGGCGCTGTTTACGCGCCGTGGTGTCAGTGTATAGTTACCGCAAAAAGTAGTTGCGCTAACGTAAGCAACACTGGAAATATTGACACATTTTCACGCTCTAAATCAACCCTTTTACAGGGCAGAGCTGGCAGACTTTAGGCAACACATTTTCTATTCAATTACCGGTAGCATTACCATCGAATGAAGCTCACTTGTACTGTATTTGAAAGCTCAATGATTCCATTGAGTCAACAGGCTCCAGGTTTAGTTTCTCTCTTTGCAACTTCACTTAGGGCATCAGTTCTTTGGCTTCCCGGCTCTGCTTGCAAAAGAGTATTGCTCATGTTCACAAATATTGATTGAGCCGTCTAAGATCATAGCAATGATTTCAAGAGCCAGCTACAGGGCACATTATCCCATTTTGGGCGGGAACCCCTTTTGGTGTTAGCATTGTGTTATGCTTTAGCTATTGAAAAATAGCAGATCTACAAGCTCATAGCGCGCCACCGAGTGGCGCGCTACGAGCTTGTAGGTCTGCTATTTTTTAAAAATCGAAGAACGACTGACATAGAAACATAGCTTTTTCAGAAAACCGTCAGGATGTAGAAGACATTTTTAGAATCTGATCTCAGGTCAAAATGGGTTATTTATTCATGAAGAACAAATTGGAAGAAAGTATGTACCTGTAGGCCTCTCCCCCACAGTGTTCCACTGAACTTAAAGCAGTGGTTCCCAAACTGTTTAATGTCAAGGACCCCCAAAATGACACTCATTAGCCTGCATCTAATGGACCCCCATTAGAAAAGATATGCCAGGGACCCCCATAAGAGAAGATTTATACGGCTCTGGCAGTGATTTTCAACTATTTTCATTTCAAGGGCCTCCCAGTTTGACATGCATTAGGCTACGGACCCCCATTTAATGGCATTTCTATCTCTCGAGACCCCAATTTATATTGTAAAATCACTGTTAATTTAACTCTGAGAGTGTACAAATGGAACCAAATGGACCCGTAAGGGTCCATTTGGTTCCATTTGTACACTCTCAGAGTTACAGACCCATAAGGGTCCATTTGGACCCAAACTATAATTTAGCTGGGGGCCCCCTGGTAACCGGAAACTAACGTGATGACGTTTATGGTTGCAACATTGCATCGGTTGCGCACCCTGTAACAACTTGTAGATCAGCTTGTTTTTGCAATCAAGTCCCTGTCTGATGGATCCACTGGTTAACAGTTTGACGGCCGCTAATTGTTTAATCCAGTGTTCCACCGTGCGTAAAGCGCTATACCCGACATTTGTTTAATGCGTTTAATTCGCTGTTTTAAAATAATTAAAAAGAAACAGCGGATTTATCCGGGACCTGGTGACGAGGCCGTCAGGTTATGATGACGAAACCGGAAATCAAGTCAACCTCTGGGCTGCTAGGGCTTCTGGGAAATTGAGCCTAATGCATGGGGGGTTTGTTTGGACTACAACTTGCTCTGCACTGTGGTTTCGTTCCGCATTGTCATGGCCGCTGGTGCGTCTGATCATAACAAGCCGACGGACCATTTTTTCGCCGGATTTTCGTGGTTGAAAGCTGCAAATGCTCTAAAGGTAATAAAACAATCTCTGCAGCGTAGAATATTTGATTAAAATGCGGGTAAAGCGTTTTATGGAGTCAAACTGTTAATAATAAAGTAGCAATCTGTAGGATATCCTTCTCTGAGTCTCACGTATAATGAGAAAGAAGTTAATTTATTAATTTAATTTCAACCTCAAGACTAAAGGCTAATACAACTTGGCAAGAATATTATAAAAGCCATTTCGATTGAACAATTGCTCACTTTGCAGAGGTAAAATATATATCCGATATTTTTTTTTGGATCAGAGCTTATGAGGGGAAATCCGTCTAGGCCTATTCGATTAATATCACTGTCGTGTGTTGGAATGCCTGGGGAAATGGATCTGAATCTGGACACACGTCAGATGATAAGTATAGCTACAGATGTGTTCATGTGATGATATGTCATCAATAAATAATATGAAATGATTCGCGGGACATTTGGAAATGCCGGGGCATGCATGCACGTTCATGATGTGATCAATAATTCAATATACAGTATAGCCTACAGTAGCCTCTTAGAAATGAATACCACAACAAAATAGCGCACCTATGCCCAATGAGGCAGCCTGTAGGCAGCCCTCCCCTTTGGAGAGTTGGAGAGCATGGCTTAAAGATGGAGTGCCGTGATTTTTTTCCACCCTAAAACATGATCATCAGGTCTTATTGTTATATAAGGAGGTATTATTTTTTCAAAAAAGTGTACAGTATTTGTTAATGTTGTTTTTATGTGGGCACGCCCACCAGTTCATTACGTATGCCTGGTTTGCCTGATGGGTGGTGATCCACCTGAACTGAAGCCGCACTCACAGCTGTAGTTGTATGATAAAGGGGGAGGGGTTAGGGGAGGGGCTGATAGTGTGATGTCACGATATTACTGTTTATTTCATTGGCCCGTTTGACTGTCAAGGGTTAGGCCTCCAGGAAGAAACCCTAAATACAAAGTTAATACACCATTGCACATAAAAACGACTCCAGGGTGTCTAATGAAGTACTGTCACCTCATAGACACATGAAAAACTGGAAAAATACAAATATTGTGGCACTCCATCTTTAAAACTTTGGCTGAGTGGGCTGCGTGGGTATATAATTGTCCTTGAAGTCACTCAACAAGCTTTGAACTGAGCAGATTGGAACTTCTATTCCAGAGATAATGGCCAAAACATCTTTATAAACTTGGGGCACATACATATTTTATTTGAAGTTTGGGACTATTAATTGATTCAGCATGAAGACTAGAGCATGCCAAATACTGTACATATACGCAAGCTTTGATCCCTGTTAACAATTTGAATGCTGGCCATTTTGAGTAGAGCTATTCCGCCGGTGCTAAAGGTGATGCATTGAACGAAGGACCTTGTCTGAGGCCCACAGTAAATGTTCTCTTATAGCGAGAATCACACAGCATACCTCAAAAGAAAGCGTAACTTGTCCACTCTAATTTTTTAAAAAGAATGTGATTTTACCATCTTCCATTCTGGAGATATGCACCTTTATGTAACACCTGCTTTTGTAGTAGCCTACTCTTCTTGAACAGAAAGGCTAATTAGAAGCGGTTTTGTCAGACGCTGTCTGACATAAAAACTCGGAAAGCCGTGCTCGCGCTGAAACAAAGATATTATAAGATAAACAAGAAGACTGCAGCCAGCTTGGTTATGAAGACGAAGCCATTATTTTGCCCCGAGATGCATGGGAGTCTCCAGCCTTTACGTGAGTGACAATACAGGGGCTGGGCTGCCTCTTGCTGTTTTCAGGAAGGGAGGGGGTGAGGCATTTTTTTCTTTTTTTTTGCGATCACGTGATCGGAGTGTTGTGCTATCATCCGATGCTAGTTGATAAATTGCCCGGGTGTGTAGAAAGACGATTGAAAGTAATCAATAAAAACATGCGGTAAACGTAGAAATCCGCTTCCCGCACGTGACGTTTGAGATTTGAACCACGTAGAAATCCCTCTCCCGCATCCACTGTGTTAAGTCAGCATCCAGCTTGACGTGAGAATGGGCGTAGTGTGCACCCAAAGTCACGGTCAAAAATGTATGATGAATCCCACATGTAACATATGGTCGGAAAGCCCCATTGGGCCTAGGGTTCGGAACCGTAACCGGTTCCGTTTCAGACCCGGCTGCATCATATTTGCATTAACGGTCCCTGCAAACAATTCCTAAATGTCCTCATCTGCGTTCTTTTGGCTCAGCTGTGTGCATCGCAAGCGACTGCGGTGGCGTCACACCTCCTACTGTATGTGTGTGAGTAGGGTGGATATGCCCACTGATCTAGGATCAGTGAGGATCTTCTAGCGAGACGGGAGTATAACGCAAGCACAGCAGGAACCGACAGAAATCATCACACTAAGGATGCCCTTACAAGATGATGAAAATGGCACACAGTTGTTATGTGTTACTTCATATCACTTCTACTTATTAATATTTAATCGTGTTGCAAAAAAAAAAAAACATTTGAGAACGACTGGGCTATAGAGTAGGGAGTATCTGAACAACCTGCGGAGCAACCATGAGGATTAGTGAGCTTTTCTCTTTATGGAGCAGGTCATTAGAAAACACAAAGCCATTGTGGGCATCCACTGCCTTGATGTTCGTCTAGGAGGGACTTCAGCGCAAGACACAGAATGAGCGAGAAATTGCAGATAGATAGGAAGAGAGAAAGAGAGAGAGACAGATGGATGTGGATTGAGAATGACATAGGGCAGGGTTTCAGGGTTTCAGGGTAAAGTTCTACTTGACATTATGAGACTGTAAGCGAGTGTGATGAAGAGAGTGTATTGTTGGAGCATTGTTTCCCACGGCTCCCCGTATCCCCCCCCGTTAGTTAATCAGTTGAGTTTTAGACGTTGCTAACTGTTAATGGCAACATTTGTCCCTGTTAACCCATTTTGACCTGCGATCAGATTCAAAAAATGTCTTCTACATCCTGACGGTTTTCTGAAAAAGCTGTTTCTATGTCAGTCGTTCTTTGATTTTTCAAAAATAGCAGACCTACAAGCTTGTAGATCTGCTATTTTTCAATAGCTAAAGCACAACATAATGCTAACACCAAAAGGGGTTCCCGCACAAAATGGGTTAAACGACAGAAAGCTTTTTTGATAATTAAGATCAGTGGAGATCAATGATGTGAAATGTTCAACCCAGATCTGAGCAAAGATTTATTCATGAAACAAACGACATAATAGTAGTGCCACATTTTTCACCATGAATAACGGCTGTTGCACAGTTGTTCCCATATCCTGCCGGAGAAACACCATCATTCATCAGAGCCAATAAGAGCAGGCGATTTGTCTTCAGGTCTTTGTCTGATAGGAGGAAGCTGATGAAAAACCAACGCAAATGGCCAAACGATGTATAGCCCTGCATATTTGTGAATTAATGCACTGAGCGCCAGCGGCATCAATCACGAAGTGAACAGAAACTAGGCTACACGGACCACAAGACACAGCGGAAATCATAAACAAAGTGAGGCGTATAATATAGAAAATAATATCTGTTTGCGGTGTTTTTGTATTACACGAAGACCAAAGGAGACCCATTCAAGATGAGTTGGGGAAAAAACACAGCTCATTATGGACGGTGAATCTCTGAGTCCACTGATTAGCTGATTCACTTCAGCTGATTTCCTCGTCTCATTAGCTAAAGCCCACATTGTCAGGGAGAGTGAGTCTCGGCTGACAACAGCCTAACTGTAGCTGACTGTGTCTTTTTTTTTAGCTCCACACTGTCAAGTACAGTTCCTGGAGTGAAAAATTATCCCCGATGTCGCCCACCATTCAGGCCCAGTCCTGTCATCGTTAACAGTGACTGCACAGATGGGGCCAGATCCTGTCTTAAAGGGCCATGCCATCTCGGGACAATAGACACATTGTTCCCAGCCACCCCACTCGCTTTGCCCGTGCCTTTGTGGGTCACTGTGCCGCCACCAACATGAGGAACATACCCCATAGTATTCAATACATAGCTCTAGCTCTCCATGGAAAAGGCCATTGGTCAGCGTGGTCACTGAGCACAAAACCCCCCTTTGAGACAGTCCAAAACACCCGGGAGAGACAAAAGCAGAGCCGAACAGTGTAGGTTAATAACTCCACAGAGAGAGAGAGGCAGGCAGGGGACCAATGTGTGCAGTGGGAAGATTATGACTACATATTTAACTACAAAAAGTGCTCCTCGGAGCACAGGTCTCCACCAGGTCAGGAATGGGCGTGCATTGTGTGGTATTGAGTGATCATAGAAGTAGCAGTTAATAGTAAAGTTGCACAATATATCGTTATCGTATCGAGGTATGAACATGTGGAATAGCAGTATTGCAAAAAGGCAACGGTATTGCGATATCGATATATCGTGTATGTGTATATATATTGTATGTGTATATACTGTGTGTGTGTGTGTGTGTGTGTGTGTGTGTGTGTGTGTGTGTGTGTGTGTGTGTGTGTGTGTGTGTGTGTGTGTGTGTGTGTGTGTGTGTGTGTGTGTGTGTGTGTGTGTGTGTGTGGAAAATGAGCATTTTATAGATAGATAGATACTTTATTGATCCCCGAGGGGAAATTCAGATGGTCCCACAGCTCATATATTATGAACAAGCATAAAGAATTATGTAAAAGGTGTCACTAGATATTGCACGTAGACCCATAAATAACTAAAAGCTAGAAAGCCAATAGTCCAGTTCATAAGCCTAGCGGCTGGCCGTGGAGTTAAAGAGCCTGATTGCTTTTGGTACAAAAGTGCTCTTGAATCGTTTGTTCTTACATGTCACAGAACGAAACAGGTTCTTTTCTGGTCAAGATTTTGTGGAGAGGATGACTCACATTGTCCATTATGGCCCGCATCTTATTTTGTGTGCATCTCTCCACAACGGACTCCAGTGAGTCCGGCCTCTCCCCCAGTACTGAGCCAGCCTTCTTCACCAGTTTGTTTAGCCGCTTGGCATCCTTGTCCATCACACTGCCTCCCCAGCAGACTGCAGCGTAGAACAGGACACTTGCCACTGCTGACTGGTAGAACATGTACAGCATTGTGCTGCACACCTCAAAGGATCTGAGCCTCCTCAGAAAGAAGAGCCTGCTCTGTGTCTTTTTATAGACAGTGTCTGAGTTCAGAGCCCAGTCCACATAGCACTATATGTATAATATGCATAGTTGCATTATATTCCACTGTTACGTTCTTAAATTACGTATGATTCATGGTAACTACTTTGTATGAATATGATGTATTGCCAGGCTTTTTTGTTCTTGCTTATTGTAAGTCGCTCTGTATTTAGAGCGTCTGCTAAATGCCTAAATTGTAAATTGTCTGAAATGTCCTTAATGTAGCTGAGCTGCCTAAAGCCTTCCGTATGAAAAGCTTGACTGATTATGTCCATTTGTCAAATTGTAGCTCATTATATTCTGTGTGTGTGTGTGTGTGTACTCGTGATTTTCCGTGACTTTGACTTGTGTTGTGTTTGTCAAGCCAGCGCCAGTAGTGTGAACACTTGACTTCCAAACGGTCTGCCTTCAAAATAAGAGTGTGGGTCCTAGGAAAGGAAGCGTTTAACTTCCGGTCAGAGAAATTCAAAATAAGAGTAAAACTGACTTTTCTTTTTTTCTTTTGAAGAATGCTTACTTTCATTGTTGCTACAGTTATAATAGGATACTTAAAGTTAATAGTGATAGACTTTTTTTTTTACTTTATTGAGTCAATCACATGTACAAATCCTTGTTACAAATAATTTTTTGTTTCTCACATGTTTCATGTGACTGTTGTTGCTGACTTTGACCCATTTATTTTCCTTTTTTTTGTGCATACATACAGACAACTACATCCCTTCACCTATTTCAAAAACACAAGAAAACACAAGGAAATTAAAAGAAAAAGAAATAGAAAAAATAAGAGGGTAGGCCCATGTTAGACTTGTTATAGTTATTTTTTGCTAGTTTGTACATTATAAAACATTGGACAGATCAGTCATGATCACATGACTATAGACTACAATGTGTGTGTGTGTGTGTGTGTGTGTGTGTGTGTGTGTGTGTGTGTGTGTGAGAGATGTTTGGACAAAATGTGTAGGAGTAATATGAATATGTTACTGTTGCAAAAAATGTGGCGCTATAATATGTTAGTTAACCCATTCTGGGAAGCCGTAAAAAATTACAAAAATTTGATGCTGCTATATAAATATTTGAAGTTTTTCAGAAAAGGTCAGGATTTAGAAGGATTTTTAGAATCGGCCACACACACACGGCCACACACACACACACACACAAACACACACACACACACACACACACACACACACACACACACACAGCACACGCACACACACACGCACACACGGAAATCCATGCAGGCACCCAAACAGATGGAGTGCGCAGACAGACAGGTATGCAGGGGTTACAGATTAACAGACCCTGCACACCTTACTAATTACAGTATCTATAACCGCAAAAGACCGCAAAAAACAGCAAAATCCCCGTATATCCAACTCACATTGGATATACATTATCTCCGTGTTAAAGTGATCAAGATGTATCTGCCTTCCAAAGTTTGCGGGCGCTGGGTAGACAACACGGCCTGGTCTCAGAGGAGTGTACTTTTCATTGCTATTCTTTTTTAGAGAGGTGCGACCACTCCAAGGAACAGCCCTATGGGACTATGGGACTATGTCCCGATGTTTAGAGTACCAGACCAGTAGGGGCAAAAGTGGTGCTGTTGTGCCAGAAACAGAGAGATAGTGTTGCACTGTTGCCTGCAAATTACAGAGAGAGAGAGAGAGAGAGAGAGAGGCAGGGGGAGAGGGGAGTTGCACCACTCAGTTCACACGTGTGTGATTTTTGCTTAATATATATATAATTTTTATCCCACGATTTTGCAACCCATTTTTTCAATTTGTCAATGTAATCAATGTATCAAATGTAATCCTGGGCGCTACACTTCCTCTGCCAACCTGGGGGGGCAGCGGACTGACCCCATGCTTCCTTCTATGCATGAGGAGTCCAAGCTGCTTCTTTTCACCTGATAGGGGGGAGTTTCCCCGGCCGGACATAGCGCGTGGAAGGAACACGTAGAGACCAGGATTACTGCATATCTTTTGTGAGGGTACCTACCCTAGGGGACACGGGGAGAACATGCAAACTCCACACAGAAAGGCCCTTTCGGCCCTTCATTGCTATTCATTGAAGTAACTATTATTTGGGTTTAGGGTATCTACTTGATTCGATAGGCAAGCTGTGACAACAACAACCTTGAACTCCATCAGAGATGAGAGAGGCTGTGTGCACACTAATGAATTAGAGAGGAGTCTGTCTTTTAATGAATGAATTGATGCTGAAACGTAATGTTGAAATGAAAGGTGGCTTGTTTTTATTTGTTTTACGAGGAGAGAGCGGCAACATACCGGTATGACTTTAAAAACAATGTGCGTTGATTCCGTAGTCCTGAAGAAAGCAAGGACACAGAGACACTGGAGATGGAGTCACTTGGAGGGGGGAGGGAGGGAAGAGGGGTGAAAAAAATTTCCTGGGAACTGCACTTGTGTCCTATGTATGCATAGAAATGCTGTGGCAGAATAGCTGTTATTGTACTGCTTTTTCCAAATAAAATAAATATTATAAAAAAACAAAAAAACAATGTGCGCTATATACGCAGTTACGCACGCTTCATAGCCAAGTCCATTTACACACTTGAAAAGCACAAAAGAGAGGAAGGGGAGAGGAGGAGGTCTATAGAGGGTATGCACAGCAGCGCATGCATAAAGTGAATGGTAAATCGAGTGGCAAAGCGACAGGCAAAGTGAGTTTAACATTGTTTAACGTTGTTTAATGCAATCAGATAGGATTTGGATGTATGGGCTGTCAAGGCCAGAAAGTAGTTGTTTGCCACTCAGTAGGCGTCCCCGCATAATTTCCGTGTTTGATGATGATGTCACGTGCATAACCTCTATTGTATATGTTGTTGTGCTACAAGCGCTTCACATCCAGTCAATGAACACATGTTGGGTAAACGAGAAAGCGTGTGTTTCCGATACTCGTTTGATCGCTGATGGATGGATGGCTTACCTGATAATGTCAGCACATTATAATAACAAGCACCCACTGGGTAGATGTCAACAATGAAACAAGCAATGCTGATTAGGGATCCAGTATTAGCATTCTGCAAAGCGGAGAGAAAAAATGTCTCACAACTTACTACTCTGTAGTAAGACGGTGGCGCATTCCAAAAGGAAAAGATAAGCTATCATCGCACAGATAGTTCTTGTAGACCTGTCCTTTTGGTGAGCGACACCATTAAGCGATGGCGTATAAATAATCTTAAGAGTACAGCAAGCACAATCAATTAACAGAAATATGCAAGGAACCTCTGTTAAAGGTATATTCAGTGATTTCACTTAATTCAAATATCACTTCTTTTTTTGTTTTGTTGTGATAATCCTCCCTACTATAGAGTGTGCTGACCATATAAGGAGTTCCAAACTGTCCCCATTTAACCCCTGGGGTCAAAAAACCTTCATCCCAGCCCAGCCTTCATCCAATCAGGATAGAGAGGGGCCTTCCGCCAATCATGATCAAGCGGGGGGCGGGCCTTGGTGTGCGTGCTGTTGGCCTGTTGCGTGTCCCCCCACTATAGTGCGTGCATGTGCACATGTTGTTACCGCGGCAGACCGGGGGGTTTTCCAAATAACGCAAATCACTGAATGCTCCTTTAAATAATTCATTTCATTTCATGACAATAATTTGTCTAAATTGGCTCGGTTTTGATTGACTGTAGCAACTCTACAAGCCCACATCACTGAGCCTAAGGAAGGCCATGTACAGTAGACACATGGGAAGACTGACTGGTCTGTCAAGGCGGGAGGATTTACCCGCAGCAAACCTTCAGTAGATGTAGATGAACCATTCATAATTCAGTTTTGGGCTTTAAAAGCCCCAGAGAAAAGACAGAAATAAAAAATATTCAACGGCTGACCTTTTCTATTTACCTCGGTGACCTAAAGCAGCAACACAGAACACACGATCCTGGATGGAGAGACCGCCGCGCCACACGAATTACTCAAAGGTCATGTTATTCAGCTTTTCAAGACAGTCAATCCTTCTGATAGCATCGGCCAATTCTTTCTCTTCCGCCCACTGAAAGGAAGGCAGGGCCATGGCGCGCATATCCTGGCAATATCCTGCATCACCTATACTTGGAATAGTTTCTATCCGTCTACTGTACCTCAAATCTCTTAGTTAACCCATTCTGACCTGAGATCAGATTCTATAAATGTCTTCTACATCCTGACAGTTTTCTGAAAAAGCTATGTTTCTATGTCAGTGGTTCTTCGATTTTTAAAAAATAGCAGACCTACAAGCTCGTAGCGCGCCACTCGGTGGCGCGCTATGAGCTTGTAGATCTGCTATTTTTCAATAGCTAAAGCATAACATAATGCTAACACCAAAAGGGGCGCCAAAATGGGTTAATCTATAATAACAGTATTAATAATAATACTACAAGCACTTCTCTTGGTACTCAAAATCGCTTTACAACAAAACAGATAAAATAAACTTTATTAAGATACAAGCTTGCTTGTAGATTATAGATAGGGTGCTGGGGTTCAACTGGTCAATCTTCATACCTCGGAAATTCACTAGTAACCCCCTACACACACATCCAGGGACGGATTAACCCCCACCTGGGCCGCTAATTCTCGCAGGGCCCCCATAGCGCGCGTGCGCGCAACATTTTCGTGTTTATCATCTTTTTTACCTAAATTTAACAAAATCAATGGCCAATGAAGGGCCCCAGACGCCCTTTTCAGGGTGTCAAACCTAGTACCGCACGGTCCAATTTCCCCGAAGGGCCCCTGAGAGCCAAGGGCCCCTGGGCCACGGCCCCACTGGCCCAATGGCTAATTTGTCCCTGCACACATCCCACAGACTGCAACGTCGTCTATCCATGTCTCCCATGAACATACAACAGTTTGTCTTGACTCAGTATTATAATGGCATACAGTACAAAGCCAAGGGATTAGAGGAATTAATTGAGGATTCACACGCAGTTCCCTGCCAGCAGACTGTTTGCTTATTTGTCGGTGCATTTTGTGCCGTTTCGATGTTGGACTGACCGACCGACCGCGAGAGAGTGTGTGTGTGGGG
Source organism: Electrona antarctica (assembly GCF_951216825.1). Lineage (NCBI taxonomy): Eukaryota > Metazoa > Chordata > Actinopteri > Myctophiformes > Myctophidae > Electrona > Electrona antarctica. Next base: position 7,651,602 of record NC_136801.1, on the reverse strand, counting down.
GGGACGGGGGACGAGGGGGGCGGACTGCACGTAGGGGTTATAGTAGAGGGTGCAGTGTAGGGGTGATGAATAGGATGCACTTGTGCTCTCTCTCAGCTGTCTGCACACCAGTGAAGGACATAAAGGTGAGAGAGACACCGAAGAGAAGAGAGAGAGGGGGGAGGGGGGGAGGTGAAGGACGTAGAATGGTAAACTAGAGAGAGAGAGAGAGAGAGAGAGAGAGAGAGAGAGAGAGAGAGAGAGAGAGAGAGAGAGAGAGAGAGAGAGAGAGAGAGAGAGAGAGAGAGAGAGAGAGAGAGAGAGAGAGAGAGAGAGAGAGAGAGAGAGAGAGGGGGGGGAGGGGGGGGGAGGTTTGGGAGTGGAGGTGAGAAGTGGGAGAACAGGAAGGTGAGAGAGAGGGGGAGAGGTGAAGAACAGAGGGAGGATTACAGAGAGCAGGGGGAAAGAAAGAGCCACTTGTGCATTGGAGATCATTACACTGCTGCCTCTTCAGACAACAAAGCGACAAAAGGCAGCGGATAAAGCAGATAAATCACATCCATCCATGTGTAGAGGTGGAAATACAATCACAACACCGCCACGCCACCACCACCACCACAAGAGTTCTTGGAAACTAAGTGGGGCCGTTGGAGAGGGGTGGGTGGGTGGGTGTTTTGACTATTCGGCAAGAGTAGCGACGCGACCGCTCGCAGCCTAACCTTCACACATGATGGGGTTTGAAAATGAGCCAATCATATTGACTGATACTGATGAGTTTGGCCGAAGCTGTTTGTTGTTGTAGCCGCTGCAAATTCAAAGCACGCAGAGAGAATCACTCAACTGTATTATTTCATAATCGGCAATGAATGAATGAATGAATGAATGAATAAGATGTATGAAATATCTTAAAATGGCAAAAGCATTATAGTATCTAGACTGAGGTTTAGGAGGTCAACTGTGATAGAACACCTTGTAGTGGTGCGCGGGCCGGCCCGTTGCCCGCAGGTCCCGCGGGGATGGCGGACGGGTCAAGATTTTCAGCGCAATTATCGCGCAGCGGGCTGGGCGGGTCACTCCCCCCACTTTCCCCAAAAAAGGAGAAAAAAAAGCATTCCGGTACCTGCTCTCCTACTCCTCCTGCTGAAATCATCAGCTTGTTCTGTTGTTCATCTTATGCTTATGAAAGGGGGCGTAGCCCCTTCCTTTTTGACCGTCGGAGAAAAGTGTCCTCTCCATCCTGAACTGTACTGCATGTTAAAACAATTCCCCTCTCTGCTCTCGCCCCTCTGAGGCTCTGAGTCTGAACCTGGCCGGCGTCATCAGCGCATCTGCATTTAATTTCTTAATTGAGTGCGTGACCATGCAGGCGTGCACACACACAGAATTATAGGATCTACAAGCTCACAATGTGTCGCAGGCGACGCATTGTGAGCTTGTAGAGCGGCTATTTTGGGTGTGCGGTACCGCCGCCGCGCAACGAAGTCGAAGTATAGGCACAATCGAAACTAAAATGAGAACATGCAGAGATTCATGATGTGTAAGACCAATGTGTAAGACCAAAATAAATCCCAGAAATATGTAGTATCATGGAGAGATCAACATGCACACTCAATCACTCATAACGTTGTTTGTGGTGCTGTGAATGGGAAGAAACCCCCTTAGATAAAACCTTTCACAAAAGACTGCAGACTGGAAATACTTTTTAATCACGTTTAGGTCAGGGACCTTCATCAGGACCATAATGATAAAGATCCATGTTCGACCAAAACATTGACTAATAAAGCAGATAAAATTGGGTGCGGGAGTAGTCTGTTTTCTGGTGAAAAGTAATATCAAGTCTCATATCAGGATAATGAAGATATCAATGTTATTGCTTTTGCTTTTTATCTAATATAATTTATTTCGTTTTTTTATTCTCTGATGAAGACATCAGAAAACAATTTGCAGTGTTGTTGTTGCTGATTAAGTAATCTAAAAGAAGATTGGTGTGCTCCAATGTCTTTCTTGGAGTCTAAAATAGTTGATCTACCAGTTCACAACGCATGGGGCCTTGTTGTGAGCTTGTAGATCTGCTATTTAGTATTTTTGGTCACCAGTCCAGCACCGAACTAAGTATAAATGGTAAATGGTGCATTTATATAGCGCCTTTATCCAAGGCGCTTTACATAGATTGTGCATTACATTCACCCATTCACACACACATTCATACACCGATTGCGGCGGAAGCCATGCAAGGTACCAACCAGCACATCGGGAGCAATTTGGGGTTCAGTGTCTTGCCCAAGGACACTTCGACATGTAGACAGGAGGAGCCGGGATTCGAACCGCCGACCCATGGATCATTGGACGACCTGCTCTACCTCTTGAGCCACAGTCGCCCCAAAAAATCTCAGGCTTTAGTCCTTATACAGTGCGGTGTCAGAGTGGTGTTATTGATCTATTTGTCCATTACTGAGAGCACCAGGCTCCTGAAGAAGCCTGAAGAAGACAGCTGAAAAGCGAATGTCTCTACATTTATAATTATCGATATATTGCCCAGCTCTACTGGGTATGAATGTGGCTATGTTGCTCCTGTATGCTTCCCTGCCAAAACTCTGCTGTATCTTTCCACCCCCTGCCTAACATTGTGTCAACCAATCATGTGTTTTTTTGGCATTTGAATTGAGTCTACACCGATGCCATAAAATGTTGATGGCATCGAGTCTGCTCTCATTTCAATTTTGGGAAGGGCTGGAAAAGATGAAAGAAATCTTATCTCCGTTGTAATTACTGAACAGTGAACATTACACCTTTTTATACTAACCAGTAAGACGCCTGAGGGCGAGAAGCGACCTCGCCCTAAAGGGTGAGGTCGCGTGCACGCATCCGCCTGGGTGACAGCAGACTATGGGGGAGCGCTGGTCCTTTAGCATTGGGGGTCAGATCAACATATCCGCCTGGGTGACGGCGAACTGCTGGGCGAGCGCTGGTGCTTTTGCATGGGGGGGTCAGATCAACATATGGAATGAATTCTGTACTGGCCACATATGGTGCGTGTCTTGAGTGTACAGGGTTTGATGAGGTCAGATCAACATATGGAATGTCAGAACAGGTCAGCTCCATGCAGTATATGGAGATCTAAGGGTGACAGCGGGGGCAGTGTCTTGAGTGTACAGGGTTTGATGAGGGCCCACGTAGGGCCAGGTCTTAATTTTCGGGCCTGTTGAGAACGTAAATATTGCTGTCATCATGGATCTTCATATATGTGCTTAATTGCGACAGCAAGTCGCATTTACTATGACATCAGGGATCTTCATCACTGATGATGTCACGTCATGATGTCACGAGACCTGGGCCCATGTATGGGGATTTTGAGTGATACACTGACGGACAGGAAATGCACGATTCCATGGTTAACTGCAACCTCTGGTCGCAAAAATGTAATTGTGTCTGTAAATAATGTGACGGCACAAATATCCCCACAATAAATTGTAGTCACCATGGCCATGGATAATAGTCATCTTTGATTGGCTCAAAGAGCCAATCAAAGATGACCTGTCCAGCAGATGTCACTCTCCCCTCATGATTTACCCCTCGTCTATGTCATGTGTTACCGAGCCATCTAATAGAAGAGTTACGATATTGAGGGGGCAGAAACCGGGCGCTCGAGCGCTGTTCATGCAGTCTGGAGAGACAAGCTGGAGTTTGAAATGCATTGTTTTCAACGAGGGCGGCGCAAATAATAGCAATTTTAGGCATGTGTGCAACATGCCAACTGTTTTAAAGCATTGTACAGTAACAACTAACGTCTCTGTAATGTTTATGTTGTACGATCGATTACTACAAACAAAACAATCTAAAATAAAGGGATTTAAGATCATTAAAGCTGGGCTGTTGCCTGAGTCCAATGCATTTCTGCCTACTTCCGGTCCAGGACTTATCCCTATTTGTTGTCCTCATTCTCAATAGAAGTCTTTGTAGGAGAGTCACCATTGGACTGGCCCCGTGAAGTGAACGGAGTTTGCGTAACTCTGTCTATACTAATTCGTTAAAATCGTGCACTTGGTGACAAGTTTTAGATTTTTGGCATGGTGTTAGGTATGGGCATATGGTTTTCAAAAAACGAGTTGGGCTCGCCCCCTAGTGGTCCGTTTGCAATTAATCTAATTGGTGACAAGTTTTAGATTGTTGGCATATGGGCATAATGTTTTCAAAAACCATCACAAACGAGTTGGGCTCGCCCCCTAGTGGTCCGTTTGCAATGAATCCAATGTTAAATAAACCAGTATTGTGGACGCAATCTTGAAAATTATGCCTTTCCAGAAGTTATTTTTTGTTATTTAGCATACCCAATACTAATAGAAATCATTGAAAAATCTCTTTTATCAATTATTTTGGTTTTTAAATATACTTGTACCCAAGGAAGATTATGAAAGGAAGAGACATGAAGGCATGTAACTGGACGCCGGGGCTGCGCCATGACACTCATTGGTGGCAAAACTCACACCGGAAGTTCGATGAAATACATGGCAGTGGATGGGAACATTATTTATGAACGATTGATGACCTTTGTCATATAATCGCTCAGGAATATAAAAGAAGACATATCACAGTTTGTTAATTTCTAGTAGCTTCCTTTTCAATGTGCACAGTACATCATTTTATTGAGGCATCTAAACAGCGGCAGGTATCGTTTCTGTCTCGCAAGTATCGCGAGATTTGGTTGCCAGACAGAAAAAACGGTGGACAATCTCGCAATATTCGGCACGTTCAGATACTTCATTTGTGCTCTTTAGATACTTAAAATTACACAGTGTACACATCGAAAAGCAACCCAGCAGGTAATGATGTGTTATATGTCTTCTTTTATTTTCCAGCAGAGATTATTTTACAATGGTCTCAATCATTCAGAAATGGTAAATGGAGTTTGTTGTGGCAGCGGTGGCTGAACGGATTGCGGAGCGGTCTTGATACCGGAAGGTCGCCAGTTCGAATCAGCGGTCCGACACGTTAAAATTATCACCGCTGAAGTGCCCTTGAACAAGGCATTGAACCACTACGATGAAATGTTCTATGAGCAGGGCCTGGCTGGAAACAAGTTCTTGAGCTTAGCCCAGATACCCTGGGTAAATATAGTAATCATTTCATTTCATTTCATATGCTTGTCTACTCAGCTCCATTGACTCCAAATTATGAATTCCACCAGAGTTTCAGCTGCAGTTTGCCACAGAGTGTGACGAATCTGCCGGTTGGAATCGCAATTGTGTCGACGTAGTGTATATCCGAGATATTTGTAAAATACAGCTTCATAAACATGGCAGTATAGCAGAAAGATAGTCAATTCATTATGTGCAAAAACAGAGAATAATTATATATAAAGGGATAATAATTATATTTTACTGCAACAATGTACCAACATGCAGCTGTGTGATGGTGCAACAGGACCTTCTGAAGCAGCATAAATGTCTGACATACTGTGAAGATGTGACCAATACCGGGTCCATTATTTTCAAAAATCAATTCCGAAATGGGATTGGATTTCAACACCGCAGCCTAAAACCATGTTGTTGTCCATTTCTCCACACACAACACACCGGTGTCCTCTGAGGCCACCGTCCATCACATGGAGGCCCCCCTGAGATTGGACAACATACACAGACACAAGGCCAGAACAAGTGCCGCTTTTCTATGATGAAATGGCAGCAGGGCTGAGGGAGTGGGCGAGCAGGACACAATAAACATACTGTTTTCCCCCTCTTTCTCTCACTCTCTCTCCAGCACCTTAAACAGCAGGGATGAAGAGATCTAGACTAGCTGGCAGAGATAAGACAATGAGACATCCATATACCTCCAGCACAGCCAACGCTGTGCTGTGCCTCTCTCGCTTAGTAATGTGGTACGCTACACACACACACACACACACACACACACACACACACACACACACACACACACACACACACACACACACACACACACACACACACACACACACACACACACACACACACACACACACACACACACACACACAAGCTGAAGCTCTCCTCTTCTATCTCAACATCTATTCTGAATGCATCCAGCTAATAGCATGTGAGGGAGTAATAGACCAAGCCAACTTTATACAAGCGAGCTAATTTAGAATATGGGGGGGGGGGGAGGGGCACCTTGTGTTTTAATTTGCTAGTGTCGTGCAAAAAGTGCAAAACTGAGTCCAGACGCAAGGTTTAACTTTTCCCAATGTCGGTCTATTAAGTAGAGCCCGACCCATGTGTTGGTTTGACTTTTTTGACATCGGTATCTGCAATTATAATAACCGGTTATAAAGGGATTGATTGATTGAAATATTTATTAACAGTTTGCAGAATTACAGTACATTTCAAGCACAAACTCAATACAAAGACTGTTAACTGCGAGTGGATGACCCAATTAAGCATTACACTTGTTTACAAGAGGGTCCACCATGTTCAATTCATCAAAACATTTAGAGATGTACAAATAGACACTTCTATATAGACAAAGAACAGAACAGGAATTCATCATAAAAGGGTTACAGCGCATTGTGAGCTTGTAGATCAGATATGTCTGTCTTTTTTTACAGTGTTGTGTATTTTTTACTTTGTTATATATTTTTTTATAAGTTAATTCTTCTGAAATAGAAACTTTTTGAATTTTCTGGACAATATATACGTGGGTAATCTACTAATCGCGGTCTAGGTCTAGGAGGGCTCTCTGAAATTGGGATCTGACCTGATCGGTCGGGCTCTATCCTCTAAAGGTGGAGGGGGGTCACAGTCAAGTGCATAGCCTATAATTTTGGGAGTCCTGCACATGAAAAGGTTTCCAGAAAACTGCTAGGCTTTAGAAGGCATTTGTAGAATCGGCCTCAGGTCTTAATGGGTTAAAAGCAACAATAGAGTGGTGTTGATGAAGCCAGGTGAGGATATGAGAAAGCAGACATCATTAGCCACCATCATCACACCTCATCAGCAGCAAGTCTGCTCTGTTAGCCTTGTCAGTGTAATGAGCTGGAAGGATGGACAAAAGCAGATGGCTTCATGAGTCAGACAATAAGGCACTCATAATTGAATATATAGACCATTATGTGGTGAGGAGGAGGCTACAGTTCCCTGTACTGTATCTCAATGTTAATGCAGCTTTTGCGGTATTTAACAGATTAAATACTAAACCGTATTCAAAACAAGTTGCATGTCAGCAGCTTCAGTGATGAATGAGAGTATGAATGACCAGCAAGTCGTGGTCATTCATGTGTTGTGTTGTCTTGTCTGACTGACAATAAGTAATAATTTCATACACTGTGTTATTGCAATACAATACAGTCATTGACAGTCTGTCCTATGATACACACAAAATAAGCCATGGTTGTCATGCCAATACTCCACACAAAAAACTCCAAACCATTTGCAGTTTTCTTGTCCTGGCTATAATGATAGCCCCAAACAATATGTATTACCCAGCACAAGCCGGGTCGAAGTAATTATAGTCTACTTGTTTAGACATGACCAGGAAAAAGACCTGAAAACCTGGGACATTTTAAACTTTGAGGAGAGGAATAAAGTTGTTATAAATAAATACAACGGTTGACGTAAATAATGTACTGCTGCAATGTACGCAGGGTCTAAGAGCCTATCAAAACAACCCCTTTTAAGATGTAGCTGTCATCAAGACACAAGCCAAAGCAACTTGAATTCACCGAAATGTGAACGTGTTTACAGACAGTGTTTTCAGCACTGCGTGTAAAGTGAAACCTAGTCATTATAGGAGAATAGACTCTCTCTAATCCTGTTTTTCCTCTGGAAGCGACCATGCACTGCGACCGGACAGGACAGCCGCCTTTGGGGCAAAATATAGAGACCTTTTTTAATCCAGCTTGCCCCTGATGCTATAAACCCGCAAACAACTGGAGAGCCCCCCTCCTCTCCCTCCACCGCCTCCTCTACCTCCACCACCACCACCACCTCCTCCCCATCCGCGCTACACAGCAAGTTCTACTGTTACAATACTCACCCCCAGTTTCTTGCTCCGTATCCTCACGTATCCCTGTTTCACTATGTCGTTGAAGTTGGAAGCCATGGCAAAGGACGCTTCCCCCCCGTATAGTTATTGTCCCGGCGGCCCCCCGTTCCGTTCCGTCCCGATATCGATAGCGAAGGGAAGAAGATAGAAGTCTCTGCTGTGGAAAAGGGTGTAGGGGTGGGGTACGTGTCAGTCAGTCCGACATCCAGCACGGGGAGGAGAGGAGGAGGTGGACCGCACCGCTCCAGGCAGGCAACCTGCTCCAGTGTCAGCGCTCGGCCAGCCGGCTTCAGTGGCGCGTTCCATCCGGGAGGCAGGGAGATACCATTCTACTAGCCTGGCTGTGTGTTGTAGTCAGCTGATTGAATTCAGCCGAGAGAGGGAGAGAGATGTGGGGATGGTGATGATGGTGCGTTCCCGGAAGCGCGCCTCTGTGAGGCAGAGGCGCGCTTCCTGGAACGCACCATCATCCTCGCATCGTCAGGGGGGCTATTTTGAGGTGGAAACTGGAAAGCCTGGTGACGCGAGGTTAGGTTAGGGGGCTATTACCTATGGGGCTATTACCTATGGGGCTATTACCTATGGGGCGTCGGCATTGTTTCTCAACGTGGGGTCCGGCCCAATACTCTATCATGCCTGGTCCGGCCGGGTTTAGGGTTAGGTAAGTACGTACCAATTAACTACCAGGGGTTAACTAAATGTATAATATGTATTTAGCCACTCATTTATAAATAAATTGATTGATTGATTGATTGAAATATTTAACACTTTGCATAATTACAGTACATTTCAAGCACAAACTCAATACAAAGACTGTTAACTGTGAGTGGACGACCCAATTAAGCATTACACTTGTTTACAAGAGGGTCCACCATGTTCAATTCATCAAAAGATGAATTGAACATGTAAATATACAAAATAAGTACAGTATTCTGGCCTGGGAAAAAGGTTTCCCAGGCCAGAATTACCGGCTGCCGTAGTGCACTGGCAATTTTCCCCCAAAATGAAGCAAAAAAAAGATGAAGAATGAAATTGCTTTGGAAAATGGTTTGGAGTAGCCTATGATTTGAACATCCAAATATGGCATCATCGACCTAATGGATATGGTAACAGGTCCGCTCGCCCCTTTTCCATCTCGCCCCACTACTCTACATATAGCTGTAAATAACAAACATAATTCATGTTTGTGATTATTTAAAAGGTAGCCTATTATCATATTAATTTATCATTGTTAAGTTCACTCTGTATATCCACGGGCATAATAGCTCGTATTCGTCATATTTTGACTTGTCCACAAGTCTGTCTGTCTGTCTGTCTGCAGCTACAGTTTTTCGCAAACTAGTATACAGTATAGCCTAGTTCACGGTTCAGTGTCATATATATTGTGCATGCTCCATGCTGCCAGTAGGCCAAGGAACTTAATGCCCCATGATAGCCAACTATATATGTTTCGGCCTATAAGGATTGAACCGTAGGTTCAGGTTGTGTACACAAAATCCCCTGGAGTCCTTGGCTCAATCATGGCTAGGGTTAACAGACCAGCCATAAAAATACATACCATATTGAATGTTCAATTGCTATGTTGCCTTCCTTCCAAACTTTGTAGGAGCAGGCTACTTTACAAAATAAATGTAAAAATGCATAAATGGAAAAACACAGTATGCTTGCTGTTAAGACTTAAGACTCATTTGCATCACTCTTTGTACTTTGTCTTTTGGTTATTACCTGGCTGAGTATGAATATTATTTACATATTTTAACCAGCAGTCCAAGGAGGAAATACGATGTCCTGTTGTTTTGTTATTATTGGGTGGTATGTATACTTTGTAGTTGCTGATTTGTTGTGTAATACATCCTGAAATGTCCAGCGAAGTTTAAATTGAAAGAAGTGATTTGAATGCAAACTGCACAAAACATCCAACCTCTACTTCATATCCTAGCCACAGAGACCAAAATGCAACTCTTGCAGAAGGCTATCAAAAATGAAATCACTGAAAACGAAAGAAAAAAATAAGGCCTGGTGATTGCAAACCTTTTAACCCCAAACAGTAGTAGTGGGTGTTGTGTTTTTCAGTGAGTGAAAGCCTTATACACAGCAGAAGGCTAAGCAGGATATGTTGTTGAGTGGTTGCCCTTCCATATGGTGATATAAAAATCACAGACGCAAACACAATTAAACCAGTAAGACGCCCTGAGGGCGAGAAGCGACCTGAGTGCACGCATCCGCCTGGGTGATAGCAGACGGTAGACTGCTGGGTGAGCGCTGGCGCTTTGGCATGGGGGGTCAGATCAACACATGGAATTAATTCTGTACTGGCCATATATGGAGCGTGTCTTGAGTGTACAGGGTTTGATGAGGTTAGATGAATATATGGAATGTCAGAACAGGAAGGATGGGCTTGGAACTTTGAAGGACCTGTTCTGACATGTCGGAACAGGTCAGCTCCATATGGAGATCTAAGGGTTTGAGGTCAGATGTAGAGTTGCTGGCCGGCTCCATATATGCAGATCTAGGTGATGATCCAGTCTTCATGTATCCAGGGTTAGATGAGGTCAGTGCCGTGATCTTCATATATGAAGATGGTGGCGTGATGTGTCACAAGGCGTGATGTCATGGAGATCTAAGGGTCTCCATGATGTCACGTGATGTCACGAAATGTCACGAGGCGTGACCATATATGGAGACGTGATATCACGAGGCTTGACCATATATGGAGGTGTGGGTGATTGACGGGAGATGCAGGTTTTCATAGTAAATGTGACCAACAAACTACTCATCTGAAGGAAACCTTTCTTTTCTGGAAATACATATATACTCCCTCGCAACTAACTGCAATATCTTGTATCTTTTGCACTTTTGCACTTTTCAATTCAACAAAGGCATAACAATGCGCCTGCGAGTGTCACGTCTGAATCTTCTCAGAGGACAACAAACCAACCTGACCTTCCCTCAGAAAAACACAACAATTTTCCTCTCTCAATTGGGCAAATCGAGAGCAGAGCATTGTTCTGAGCTGTTGATTGACACTTCAGTAAGCGCTGTTCTGTCAAGTGTCAGCTTTTGAGTCCAGAGGTAATACATAATGCCTTTGTTTTTCTGTTGTGTGTGCCACGCTCACAAGGGCGTGCAGAAATGTGTACGTACTGCCTCTCACCAACAACTTGACTTTGATAGTCTTCATATCTCCATGGAAGTGTCCTCAAATTTCAGTCTTGTCAGAGTTGTTTTGTCTTCATAATCCTCTTTGTACAACATGGCCCACTTCCATTTCCACCGACTTGTCATCCACTCTCGAAGAAAACAAAGCTGACAAGCGACAATCTGTTTTTTCCCCCCACCCATTGGACTAAATATTGTATTCTTCTGACTGTCATTGGCAGCAACTGTCCCAGTTTTAGAAAGAGAGGAAATAATTGCCATGTGACACAGGAAGACCATCAACCAGTTGGGGTTCAGCTGGTCTAAGAGAGCAAGGCTGCACTGTATGCAAGGTCCCCACAGAGGTCCAGCATATGGTCTTGACATACATGAACGGGTGCCAAGAGGGTCCAATGTGTGGTGAGACATTCGCCAAGGTCGCACGGCAAACCCACCGATTATCTGCTGAGTTGGGATTAAGAACTCTCCTGCTATATGGCAATTCATCAGGCATTGGCTTCATAATTACTGCCATTTTTCATCGGCATCCTGCATCAGGTATCTAAGTCCTTTTCATGTTGATTAATATTGAGACGGATGAGCTGCTTGCGGACCATTAAGCATTTCAAACAAATGACTCCAAAATATGCGTATTCAGTATTGTGCTACCTTGAAGAAAACATAAACATGGAAATAGTTTTGATGGATTGGTGAAATATTGAAATAATCCTTGCGCAGGCTCGGCTGCCTATTTCTTTCCCCATAGCACTGTTTGGCAAACATTGACAAACATTAACAGCTACAGAATTAACACATTCCCAAAAAACATCCGCAGGATTGAGAGAGAGAGAGAGAGAGAGAGAGAGAGAGAGAGAGAGAGAGAGAGAGAGAGAGAGAGAGAGAGAGAGAGAGAGAGAGAGAGAGAGAGAGAGAGAGAGAGAGAGAGAGAGAGAGAGAGAGAGAGAGAGAGAGAGAGAGAGAGAGAGAGAGAGAGAGAGAGAGAGAGAGAGAGAGAGAGAGAGAGAGAGAGAGATTCTGTACACGCCTCCCCATGCTTAGCCATTTGCCATGTAAGCACTTCTACAACATGTGGGTGGGGGGTGAGAGAGAGAGAGATCACACAGTTATGGTAATGTTCTGCTCTGTGTTCCCCTACTCAAGCTTTTTACCGCATCCCACATCAGCCTGATATGTTAATAGGCACAATGGGATTTGGCTTTGATTAAATGTCAATGCCTCGAGGAGAAAAGCTAGGGCGGGCGGGAGTGAACAGGAGCTGGGGAAGGAGAACTATTCTCTTCTCGGAATAAGTGATGTGGGTCATTCCGGGCTCTTGTTTTCACTTTAAAATCAGTTATTTTTGTACGATGGGAAGGTATAAATCAGGCGTTGAGGGTCCTTGGCCTGGTGATGAGGACATTGGCCAGCCGGTGGGGTCTACAGCCTCCACACAGTAGCTACCATGGGTCCCAGAGGAGACGCTTGTGTCATGTTTGTGATTTAGCTACTCCGTAGCCCGAGAAAGTGGAGGTGGTTGGAGGGCCTCTCCGTCCTTCACTGGGAAGGTGATTTGTGAAGTGTGGGAGGGGGTTCAAGAGGGTCTTCTGTCTTCTCCTTAAATCAGAGTCTGCCATAAGTAGCATTGCGTGTTGTTATGTATAGAAATCTATCGGTGAGGTAATCCACATGGTAGTACTGAGTAGGGAAATATATCGACAAAATCAAATCTCTTCAACCAAAGACCTTAATTATAATATTGTGTATATATTATACCGTGACGATATTGTGGGGATATTGCTTTCACAACGGAAGAATAATGTCTATATCAGTAATGCCTATATCATTTAAGTGGGTAAAGGTATACATTATAGAACATAACGGTCAAGTATGTTTGCAGCCTTTAAATCCAGGAAAAGACAACACTTCACACAATACTATGAGTCCCATCTATTCAACATCATGATATCGATAGAATATTGATATTATTTCCCAGCCCTATGGTGGTGGGTTTTCCAGTTTAAATGATACCCCGCCATGGTACTGTATATGGAGGGTTACTGAGAGAAGAAAAGGGCAGAAGAGAGCCTCAATTGTAATTATATATGAATGTGAAACCAGAAGGAATCGCGAGATTAACTTTTACACGTGAACTGTTCTGACGATCATTATGGACGGTAATGGTGTGTCGGTGGTTAGAGAGGAGGTGGAGAACAAAGTTGATGAGGCGATGGGATGGATGAGGTGGATTTAGCAAAGAAAGGAGAGAGGAACGCCAAGGATTAATACAAAGAGGACGGAATAGAGGAGATATAGGGAGGGAGGATGGGAGAAAAAGAATGGGGTGAATAATGAAAGTAGAGGAAATAATCAGTCTTGGTGATGGTTGTTCTCGCCTGCTGGTTTGACCCAGTCTTTGTGATCTAATTTGTGGTCAGTTTTTCTTCTTTGTGTGTGTGGGTGTGTGGGTGTGTGTTTGTTTTGTTTTGTTTTTGTCACTGTGTGATTCTGAACCCAGGGTGCACTCTCTGGAGATGCAACTGTTCTGCTGCCATGGCATTTCTCTTAAAAACACAGAAGGGAGGCTGAGTCCACAGTTCATCACACGCAGTTAACGCGTGGAAGATAGAGGGGGTAAAAGCAGGTGCCTCCTCCCGCCCCTCCAATGACTGATGAGATGCTCTTTTTTTTCGCCACACTGCTAATTCTACACCAGGAGCGGTAATATTCACCCTTCAGTGCTAAGAGTAGGAGTGACTGGTCGTGGATCACTAACTTGGTCCTTCATGTGACCGCCTCATTTTATTTCGCTCTCAAATCCAGAGACCTTTGATAAATTAGGCCCCATGTTCAGATCATAATTCACACCAGCTATTCATGAGCTATTCATCTTCTTACAGTATATTGTCATTAATTTTCTTTCTCTTTCACTTTTTTGATGCCTTATTATAGTGCATTGATATACAGTATTAATGTAATTTTATTTTTTGTTGGGGCTTATCTGTCAGCATTTGTAAATACTGTGTCAGTTTTCTTGGTTCTTACTTTATAATAAATGGAGAACACCTTTGTTTGGGTGGCCAAAACAAAGAGAAAAAAATCACACCTGTGTGAACTGAGCGGTGCAACTATACATTTATTGTTATAGTTACTGTACTGTGCTCTGAACTGTATGTACTGTGCTCTGTACTGTACTATTTTTGGAAACAATCTTCGAGAAATGACATCATCCAGAACCCCAGGAACGCGTCCAGGGGGGCGACCCGCTTCCGGTGAGCCTTCCTGCGTCCGAAACGGTCGAGAAATGACAGAGTTACCGTGTGGGGGTCCCTGGGCGGTCCCTGGAACATCCGGACCCCCAGGAACGCACCCAGGGGGGCGGCCCGGTTCCGGTGAGCCTTCCTGCGTCCGAAACGGTCGAGAAATGACAGAGTTACCGTGTTGCAGCTTTCTGTGCTCGGACAGACACATGGACAGACACTTACGTCCGTAGACATAGGGACACACATACAGTAGCTTTGTAATGGAGCGGAGCGGAGGCACTGCTCAAAAGGCAGGGTGCCTAGAAATAGAATAATCTCCTGCCTGACCCCAGTCAAGGAGGTATATAAGATTGGTCAAGCTAATCATCTCTTCTACCACAGAAAATGAATGGAGACAGTTAAAATGTGACTAATATGTCTGCCCTGTAGAGGGCAACATTGTCTACTGCGTCACACAATGAATACAATGATGGGGCAGTTTGCACAGCTTTTAATTGGCATTTCTGATGTGTGATCAGCAGGTTCATGTTACACTATCAATTCACATGAGCTTACACACTGGCATGCAGTGATCAATGGGAAGAATAGGATGTGTATAAGAAATGTCCAGTTTAGACTATAGTAACTAAATGTACGTAGCAGCCTGTAGCCAAGGTTCTAGCTGAGAGATTACCTTAATTTCAATCTGCACAAACCCAGTTAAATCTAAAAGCTTAAAGTATTGTTGATTGTTGATCATGACCCCTGGAGAGCCAGCTCTCCTCTTCATTAATAGTGCATCTCATTTAACTGGTGCCCTTCTTCACAAGAGATGGATTGGTCCCTGTTGCGGTGCTCAGCACAGCCTTAATGAGAGATCAGTCGAGGAGAGGAGAAGAGAGGAGAGGGTCAGACTCGGTTTAAAACCGCACCTCGAGTAGCGCAGGTTATTGGCTTCCTTATTTAATCTGACAGGCTTAATATAAAACAGGTGATGGCTGTGCTTCTCTCAATGTCCGTGGCTTGTGGGCCCTTCTCTTGGCTTGGCAGAAGCACATGGCTCCAACGCTCACCGTTGAGACTGGGACAAAGCTAGTCTTTTACCTACAGGGTCCACTCCACAACGGCTCATGTGTGAGCATGGAAAAAGAGTGGAAATCAAGCCTCCTCTGTAAACACAGAAAGGTCAGTGATGACGTCAGAGCCCAGGGACAGCCCCCTTCGTGATTTTGTGGCCCATCTTTGGCGCCTGATTCGTCACAACATTTTATATTTTGCACCCTGAGCTCCCTGACCATGATCCCAATATAAATACAGTGGCGCATGCACTGTACACAGTTCTGTCATAGAAGTGTGCTTAGCGTCTCTCTCTCTCATTGGTCAGAAGTTTGTCTCCTGTGCCATATGTCTCATATGGCATCAGGCAACACGAGGAATAGACTTCGCTGACTGTTGCAAAAAAAGAAATACTGAAAACAAACGTATTTTGAGATTCCTTTTGATGTCGTTAACATTGAACTCTGCATTGAACTGATTTTTCAATGCTTCTCCCCCCGTTTTATTCATTTTTTATTCTGTGTTCTTTAGTATAAACACTGCCGGTGGGCCCTGTCTGTGAGTCAGGCCCCAAGACTCTCTGGTTTCCTTCCGCTATTATGACTGACTGCAGAGGAGTGTGTGTGCCCGTCTTCCATGCGTGGCCTGATTGTTTATGGGCATGATACGCAACTGTACGCTTGCTCTTCAGGTTGGGCCTTGTTGGCTCGCCAGGTCTCTTATATGCTGTCCCAGTTCCTTTTTCAGCATTTATTTTCCTTTGCCTCGCAAACAAGCATTTGTTCTGCATGCGGGCCGTCCTGATTGTGCCTTTGGATCGGCGGGGTCTCTTTGAAACTGAAACCCTTTCCTATTATCCATGGCCAAGCTTCACGAGCTGTATTATTGTTTTTATCAATATTATATCAACACAATCTCATCTGACCCACATCTTGAGGACAAGAGGGACTGAGAGGTTCTGTTTCACTCCCTGTCTGCTCTGAGAGGTTCTGAGAGGTTCTGTTTCACTCCCCAGTCTGCTCTGATCTTTGCCTTTCGGAGTTACACAGCGATTCCCAACCTGTGGGCCCACCTTTCGGGCCGCGAGGATATTGCAAGTGGTCCCCCAAATATTTGGCAAAACACTTAGATTGTAATGATGGTACTAAAAAAAAATGATTGTAAAAATGTAATGAATAATGAATTTACCTATCCAAGCCAGAACACAATTGACACACGATTTGACCACCCCGCTTTTTCAATGCAAAATGCCAACATGGCTGCCGTGTGTATATAATTATGGTCTATACTATTGTTGAGGGAGGACTTGTAGAAGTGGTGCTACTGGCCTGGGCCATGGCTCAGTGGTCCAGGCACCTTGGCTGGTAATCCAGTCTGGCAGTGTGCCGCGGGTTCGACTCCCGATCCCGACGGCCTTTACTGCATCTCTCTCCCCATTTCCTGTCAGCCTACTGTCTGTCCCTCCATAAAAAATATAAAATAAAGAAGTGGTGCTACTTGTGCGATACATGACAACATCAAATATCACAATATCAAAACCTCTACGATCTAGCAATAAGGTGACAGTATTTCGGGGAACAACTTTTGGCACTTTCAGAAAAACACAAGAAAACGTTGAGAAAAGGTCATTGGTAATGTGGATGGCCAAACGGGTGGAGAGAGAGAGGCCTTTCGGTCAGTAACTCTTGTCGAAATGAAAACCATTTATTGCAATGACATTGCGTTGTATTTGCGGCGTGGCCACTGCTCCTGTGATGCTACAGGACAATTATGCACAAACATGGAACAGAACAGACTCTGAGCTCACAAACCCCTCCCTCCCTGAGGCAAAGTCTAAAGATACACCGTTATTACATGGACATGATAATATAGACATGCAAACCCCTCACAGGGCAGAAACAAAAGGTACATAGTTATTACAAGGACATGATATTTATAATAGGCACATGAACCCCACATGGGGCTGAAACAAAAGCTACACAGTCATTACATGGACATGATAAATACCTATGAACCCCTCATATAGGGCAGAACATAAACAGATATTAAGAACATGATAACATACTGTATATTAACCCGCATGGAGTGACATGTTGACAAAGCAAAGAGCTAAATGCTTCTACAGGAGGAGGCTGTTCGCTGACAAGCTGTCATTGTGGTAGCAAGCGAGAGATGTTGTCCTTTAATTCTTGTTAGAGAGTAAGCATTAGCCTGCTCAAATAAACGGTGTAGTTGTTGTGTTCAGATCATGGGCATTGTGTGACTGACTGGATGGTGTTACTGTACAGTACAGTATGGGCACGAGCCTGCCTGAACTACCGCAGTAGTGCTCCATTTGTTGAGTGTGGATTATACATAAATGGTAAATGGTAAATGGTGCATTTATATAGCGCCTTTATCCAAGGCGCTTTACATAGATTGTGCATTACATTCACCCATTCACACACACATTCATACACCGATTGCGGCGGAAGCCATGCAAGGTACCAACCAGCACATCGGGAGCAATTTGGGGTTCAGTGTCTTGCCCAAGGACACTTTGACATGTAGACAGGAGGAGCCGGGATTCGAACCGCCGACCCATGGATCATTGGACGACCTGCTCTACCTCCTGAGCCACAGTCGCCCCTGCCCAGATCATGGGCATTGTGTGACTGGATGGTGTTACTGTACAGTATGGGCACGAGCCTGCCTGAACTACCGCAGTAGTGCTCCATTTGTTGAGTGTGGATTATACATAATCATAATTATAATTATATGACAATTGGGAGGGCGGGGGGGACCATAAATGGAGTCCAGTACAGATTTATTTTGTTTTATATTATACTGTTTAGACTGAAGGTCTGTTCTTGGAATGAATGAATGAAATATTTATTTTCGTGTCATGCCACTTTGGCCCATCCCATATGGGATTATATAACACATTTCAGTACATTTAATACAACTGACACTACAGTCCTTCCTGTTCATACATATTTGTACATTATTCGAACAAAAAACAAAACAAAACGAAAATAAACATAACAAGTGTAATCTATATATTCCTATATAGATTACTATTTCTATGCATTTTATGTATTACCCCGTGTTTACCTTGCTTCTGGATTAAGATTGCCTGCTAAATGCCTAAATTGTAAATGAAATCCAATAGACCAACTCATGAAGGATGCACCACACAAGGTTTGTAGTCAGGGGTGAGTCACGTATTCAAGAGAAAACCTGTCAGCAAGTCAGATCCATGCACGGTTGCACGCACACAGGCACACGCACGCACACGCTCGCACACACACACACACACACACACACACACACACACACACACACACACACACACACACACACACACACACACACACACACACACACACACACACAGTGACACACACAGTGACACACACACAGACCTATAGGCTACTGCTCAAACACAGACCCACCAAAGCCCTGTTGTCATGGTGACCATCAGAAACACGAGGGCCGTTTCCGTTGGATGCTGTGCAGAGAAAAGAAGCACACATTTTGACACCACATCAGGAAGACTGGAGTTGTTTGCTTATAAGAGGTGGCTAGAACGTGTAGTTCTGAGAAAGGATGACAACACTCTGTCTCACTTTGACGTCTTCCTCAACCCATTGTCACTTCCTCACTAGAACTATCTCTCTCACACACACACACTCGCACATGCGCGTGTGCACACACACACACATACACACACACATACACATACACATGCACACGCACACATGCACACGCACACATGCACACGCACATACACACACAACATGAATGGATAAGATGGAGTGCCTCCTATCTTTTCCATTTTAAAGGTAGGGTAAGCGATATATTTTTGGAAATGTTGCTTGCAGCATTGTTTAGATTAAAACCACTCATCTGACAGACTTCACACTCGACACATGCTCTCCCTTCAGGTCCTCGACAGTCTGGGGTTTTTCTTGAAAGAAACTTCACGTCACTTTCAATATCACCTTGAGGAGAAGGTAAAAACAACAGCAGCAACACTGACTTACTTGATGTTGTCATATATTTAATATGAAAGCAATAACAAATGAGGCAAAACGCTACTTTCATATTAAACTCATAAATCATACCATATCGTAAAATCAAGGCAAATAGTGAAAATAGCAGATCTAAAAATGTTTTTGTGTTTTCGTTTTGTTTGTGTTTAATTGTAGGCTCGCTCCAGCAGGCACACTTATTATACTTATACTTATTTTTTAGCATCTAACTACTTCCACATACTTTGTGCTAGAAATCTAGTTCAAATTTCAACATGTTCAGCTTTTGAAGTTATTTATGCTTTTTTTATTTTGTAAAAGTCTCTGCATGAGGAAGGGTCAGATCTTTCTATAGGTACACACAGAGGTGCTATCTGTGGTTGCTATAACCACGCATTAAAACCTCTGCTGCTTTGGCGGTAGTGAATACATCACCATCCATCATCACAGCACTGGGCCAATGGTCCATATTTGTTGTAAAAACAAATCAGCTTTAATATACATTTTATTATGACCAAGATTAGTTGGTTATTGGTTCTAAATATCAGTTTTGATATATCTTTGGTTGGAGAGAAGATGAGATGAGTCTCAGGGCTCCCAAATCAACCCCCATCTGGAAATATTTTGTGCCAGTTACTAGGCTACAAGATTCGCGTTCATCAATAGCCAATATTAAAGTGGCTAAAGTGATATTGGTGCTATATTAAAACGCACGCGGTATCTCCAACATGTCAACACATACTAACCAAGGTATCTGGCTTTACAACCCATAATATACCTTGAATAGCTTCTATTACCTTTGGCATGAGTCTTCTAGATGAGACAGAATAACTGGCTAATGGCTAAGCAACTCGTAGAGCATTGAAGTAGAGGTTTCTACATCCCGGTTAAGTTCGTATCGAACACCACTGTAGCGAGTCCTAACTAAATAACCAGCACTGGTTCGAGCTATTTAATATGGTCCTTTAACTAAATCAGCTGGGGACCCCCTAACCTTGTAGGAGTGAGGACAGAGGAGCTATAGGACAGAGGAGCTATAGGACAGAGCGGGACCTGAGATGCGGTCATGGTGAGGGATGGACGGGGGAATGGATGGGAACAGAGAGGAATGTGAACGGGTTGAAGTAGACGCTATTGATTCTCTGACATGCTCTGTGATGGCTCCGTAACTATGATACATCAGGAGGTCTTCCAAGTGGTGAAACATAACCATGTACAGTATTGAGGTACTTTTACTTTACTTGAGTATGTTCATTTTCAATACTTTATACATCTACTCCACTCCCGCTCAGAGGCAAATTTTGTGTTTTTTTACTAAGGGCCTATCTCGGCCCCACCCATCTCCCATGTGTTTAGGATCCAAGATGGCCGCAGCACCAGGAGGGGGTGGCCTTACTGGGCTGCGTTCAGTCATTCAAAACACCTGTCTTGTGTTTGTCTTGTGTCTGTGTTTAATGGCCGCTCCAATGCATTTCCAATGGAAGCCCATATGGTTTGACCAAACATTTTGTTTGATGGGGGGAGGGGGGGGGGCAGAACACATCCATCAAAGCTGTCAGACACAAGTCAAGTGTCAGACACAAGGCAAGTGTCTTGAATGTAGCTCAGTAAGGGCATATGTCGACCCCGCCCGATCACCTCCGCCCCACCCCCTCTTGGTGCTGTGGCCATCTTGGATCCTAAACACATGGGAGAGGGGTGGGGCCGAGAAACATATTACAAAACATGCATTATAGCCACTTAATGCTTTTTTATACTTTGGCTATTGAATATACGGTTAAAATTGGACTGTTTTAGCGCCACCATAAGGTCGATTTGAAAAATGTTGTGTGGCATTTCTTCCTTGGCCTAGTGGGAATGGGCGTGCAAAGTGTCACAGCAATGGCACGTTGCGTTCATGATTTGAGGCATTTTGTTCAAAATGGACCACTCCTGCAAACTTTGGAAGCCAATGTTAGCCAATCAGGTGGAATATGAAAAATCTGACAAATCTGTCTTTATCACGTGACTATAGAGATACTATGTACCGATTTGCATGATGTTTGGAGATATCCACATGTGAAAAATCGGCCTCCTGGTGGCATGTGAAAACTACCAGGGAGTAGTGTGGTTGTGCACAGATTCACATCGATCTGGGCAACGGTTCCGGAGATCAGCTGTTCACAGACGGAAGGACGGACAGACACACAGGCAGACGGACAGGTGGCAAAACATAGTCTGGCAGAGACAATAATAACCTGCCCATTATCCTTGTAGTTAATGTTGATTCTGCATGTGTCAATTAAGCACTTGAATCATATCATCCGTATATAGGCTTTCAGCCTACACTAGACTACATGTTCGCCTGTCATGAGCTTGTTAGGTCGTCTATTTTTGGAGTAGTTATTTAGTTATATTGGTAATATAATATGGTAAAGCGATGTCAACTGACAAAGATGGCCAGCTGCCCTGTCCTGACACACACTGCGCGTGTCTGTCTGTCTAGACGGACAGACCACTGGTTCTCAAAGTGGGACACGGGGACCCCGTAGAGGTCCTTGAGGGGGTTCCATGGCCCCATCTAAATTATTGATGGCTAGAAACCAAATGGATTCTTACAGGCCTGTAACTCCGAGAGTGTACTCATGAGTGGAACCAAATGGACCCGCAAGGGTTCCATCTGTAAGGGTCCATTTGGTTCCATCTGTAGCACTCTCTGCTATAGGTCTGTTGCCTAATAATCCATATTAAAGTAGGTGTCCTTGAAAGTAAAAAGTTTGAGAAACACTGAAACAGACAGACAGACGGCAACGGACAGCGACACAGACAGACAGACAGACAGACAGACAGACAGACGGCCCATTAGGGGGGGGCGAGGAGATGGGAGTGCCACAGAAAGACAGATGGGATGAAAGACAAGCTCACAGCTAGCAGGGCCTGCATGATGCCACCAGTGTTTTCAGAGTGTCGTTTAAAATAAGGAACGCCATTAATAACAACCTCACCCCCACCACCCCCAACCCTCACTGCTCTGCTCTCGGCTCGGCTGCAGTCTAGCTGCTACTTTGGTCTAAATGTGTCTCTGCATGGTAGCAGACTGGCAGACTGTGTCAAAGAGACCAAATATACGGAGAGAGAGAGAGAGAGACACAGACAGAGAGAGAGAGAGAGAGAGGAAACCAGACACGCAGTCCAGTAGGCAGACGGAGACAGCCACAAAGAGACAGCCTGTGTGCGCGCGTGTGTGTGTGTGTGTGTGTGTGTGTGTGTGTGTGTACTGTAGCCTATGTGTGAGTGCCTCTGTGTGTCTGTGGTGCATGGCCGCACTTGTTAGGTTTAATTGTGTTACTCATGTTGGATGCCATGCTTTACACTTACTCACCCTGTTTGTTTATAACCAACCACACACACACACACACACACACACACACACACAGGGCCTGAATTAGATAGCAGTGTGGCAGTGGGCAGAAGCCGTCAGCACCTAGGTGCAGAGTTATGGTTGCCAGTTGTAATGACTGTATTCCCTCTTTATCCACCCTTTACTTTGGCAGATGAACAAAACATAAAAATTTGACATGGAGAGGTTTTTTTTATTTTCTTCCCCCGGTGATCCAAAAATATGACATGTACACATGCTTCACTGTGAATGTGTTTTTGCAAAGACAGGAGTGAGTGAGTAGCCTTTTGGTTGGAGGGGTGAAAAAGAGAGCTTTTCCTGAGTGGCAAGGTGACTCATATAATTATTGAGTTATTTTAAGACTTTGTGCTTCTCTGACATTTGATTTATAACAGTGGTGTTGCTGAGTACTCGACCCCAGTACTTGAGTCAAATATACAGTATACTCCTGGTCAAATATTACTCAACTAAAAGTGAAGGTTGCTCTGCACTATTGGAGCAAGCTTGCTTTTAAAAAATACTTGCGTATTCAAAAGTACAAATTTTCTAAAATGTACATAATTTGCAGATGTACAAGCTCAGCGCAGTGCTGGTGGTCCGGAGACCACCAGTGGTCCTTAAGGGGGTTCCAGGTGGTCCCCCAGCTAAATGATGGAGAGTTGGTAACCAAATGGGCCCTTATAGATCTTTAACTCTTGAGAGCGTAAAATGAATAAATTGTTACACTCTCAAGAGTTAAATTGTTGTTAAACACCCGCATTTACTTAATTAAGTCTACACAATTTGAGAATGTAGAATTGTTATTTTTGCTCATGGTTATCTCTCCTAATGGTAACAACACAATATAGCATGGAATTGTGGACAAAAGCAAAGAATTATTTCGTTTTGGGTCTGCAGAGACTAAACCTCATCAAATGGTGGTCCGTGGCTCAAATGCAGAATAAATAATCGGCCCTGGTGTCAAAATGGTTGAAAACCACTGGCTCAGCGCATTGCGATGCGACGCGCCACCGGTGAGCTTGAAGATCTGCCACTTTTGAAACCTTTTGAATCAATGCCACTGTGCCATTGGTCAGTGTAGTACGCTATTATTGTGACATAATGCAATTATCTATCTAAACGAGTTATCTGAGGTTGTACTTGTAGGTCTGAACTTGTACAATAGATCATGTAACATTTAATTAAGCAATATCACACGAGAGGGTGTGCTTTACCGTCATTAATGGCACACCGGCATTGCTGCAGGAACGAGCAGGCAACTTCCGTAGGCAGCGCAGAAGTGCCATTAATGGCGGTAAAGAACAATCTCGAGTGTAATATTGCGATTATAAAACAGTTTATACCCTTCAAAACACAACTCAGTTTCATTATAACTAAGATATAAAAAATAAATCATAATTTTGAATTACAGATGTAGCCACTACAACCAAAAGAAACCAAGAAAATTGCTAGCCTAGCAACCGAGCGGCTCTGGGAGAGCAGAGAGACTGTTTTTATGTTTTGATTAGGCGTTCCATCATGCTCGTTTAAGCACGGCTAGATGGCTATTTCAACCAATCAGATTGCTTCCTCAAAATGACCTGTTGTATAATAATGGTTTGTGCTGTCATAGCTAGACCTAACGTTGCTATACTCTTCCTTTTGTTCTGGATCAGGCAGGATGATTGTATAGGATCTATCTATCTATCTATCTATCTATCTATCTATCTGTCTATCTACCGCCCATCCATCCATCCATGATAGCATATCTGCTATTATCTGAGCTTGTAGGACTGACAATTTTTGGATAGGGCTTTTAAGTGGTTAAACATGCCACTGAGCCAGTGGGCAGTCAAAGCTACTAATGAGCCATAATATTATATAACTAGATGTAAATATCTCCACTTTTTCAACTGATAAATGTTTCCTGCCTGTGTTTTTTTTTGTCGAGCTAAAAACAAATTGTTCCATGTTGAAACGCTCCACACTGACACAGTGTTTCCAGTAAAAGCCGGTGTATACTGTACTACATGTACATTTGGCCCTTATATATCGCACAGTTAACCGTGGCAAAGTGCTCACCTCAAGAATCCACAGCATGCAGAGAGCCAACATGTGCCAAGGTTACTACAGTACATGGGCTCCAATATGGTGTCATTATACCGAGGTGTGAGCAATGTGACCCAGTACTGTCAGGCCAGACACACATAGTGCCTCCTGTGCTTGAATGTGGACTGTGCTGGTACAGTATAATCTGTAATGTGAGTGAGAGTGCTGGGCAGTAACTAATTACATTTACTTGAGTACTGCACTTTTTTTTCTTCTTCTTTTTTTTTTCGCAATCATGACTTTCACTTCTAGGAAGGGACTCTTGGGACCATACACAAATATATATTGAATTCACCACTTAAGCCCTGTTTCAAATATAGTGAGAATAGCCAATCCACAAACGCGTCGTGAGCTTGTAGATCTGCTATTTTCACTATTTTAATAACTTTTCAATACAGCAATGTAGACCAGTGGTTCCCAAAGTGGGGTCCGGGGACCCCCAGGGGTACTTGAGGGAGTTTTAGGGGGGACCCAGCTAAATGATAATTTGTAACCAAATGGACCCTTATGGGTCTGTAACTCAGAGAGTGTACAAATGGAACCAAATGGACCCAAATGGACCCTTATGTGTCTGTAACTCAGAGAGTGTACAAATGGAACCAAATGGACCCTAACGGGTCCATTTGTTTCCATTTGTACTCCATTTGTACTCTCCATTTGTACTCTCAGAGTTAAATTAACAGTGGTTTTACAATATAAATTGGGGTACCAGAGATAGAAATGCCATTAAATCGGGGGTCCGTAGCATAATGCGTGTGAAACTGGGGGGTCCTTGAAGTTTCGGAATCACTGCTAGAGCCGTACAAATCCTCCCTTATCGGGGTCACTGGCATATGTTTTCAAATGGGGGGTCCGTGGCCTAATAAATGTTGATTTGGGGGTCCTTGACACGAAGAAGTTTGGGAACCACTGATGTAGACTATTGATATTGAAAAGAGAAATGTACTTCGTATAGTACTTTTCCACCACTGAATGCGAGCCTCGTGGTGATGCATACCAACTCCTGGGACCGAAATCGTGCCATATCTGTGTGTCGAAGCCAAAGTAGCCCTGCATGTGTGTTGTCAGCGGCGTGTTGTGTTGTTATCGGAGCGTGTCGAAGCCAAAGTAGCTTGTTGTCAGCGGCTCGGACTTGGCCGGCGCGCTCTACCAGGTTAATTGTGTTAATTGAGGCTTTAACAGATCAAATATTCTCCCTGCTTCCCAGTCTGAGACAAATTAATTTGGCATTTGCAACGTGTGTGTGTGTGTGTGTGTGTGTGTGTGTGTGTGTGTGTGTGTGTGTGTGTGTGTGTGTGTGTGTGTGTGTGTGTGTGTGTGTGTGTGTGTGTGTGTGTGTGTGTGTGTGTGTGGGGGGGGGGGGGGGGGGGGGGGATTATAGGAACATCTGGAGAACGTCTGTCTAATTCTCTAGTACTATAATAATCACTTTTGGTCAGGGCTGGACTGGGACAAAAATTCGGCCCGGGCATTTTCGCGTGAATTTGGCCCAGACCGGCCCACCACAACCAGCGCGCAGATAGGCAACATAATATTATGTGGCCCCCCCCCCTGCACTGCACCGCCGGGGGGGGTCAGGGGGGGCGCTACCCCAGAATGGCAGCACGCCCGGACCTTTTCTGGTGGCCTGCCGCCTATTGGCCTGCCTGCCTGTCAAAAAAAAAAAAAAAAAAAAAAAAACATTTTTTTTTTTTTTTTTTTTTTTTTATCATGGCGGCCCCCTACGGTCGCGGCCCACCGGGCAAATGCCCGGTATGCCCGGTGGCCAGTCCAGCCCTGCTTTTGGTGCAACTTCCGGCCAAGCCCCCAGTGCTGCTGTCCAACGTTGAAGCACTGGGCCCTAGTGGTAAGAGGTGGGACTGCAGGCGGACCCGTGGAGTTATGACTAGGAAACCCTGTGCAGCTGGGGTTTAACATTGAGCGCCCGTTTGCACTTCCGCATTTTGGTGTAGATGGTTATTCCGGCTGCTTCAAAACGCCACTGAGCAACTTCCACTGAAATGAATAGCGGGGGGGGGAGCAATCGCTCCGGTTCAGTCTCTTATCCTTTTAATATGCTTCCGGCGCACCAAAAGTGACACATCATCAGTCTCATAACATCAGACACCCTCGCCCAGGCGACCCGTGTCTGAGTACCTTGTGTGGTCCACGGATCTCCCCGCTTGATCCACAGCCATCGGTGATGTTATTGATGGCTCTTTGGCTGTACAGTCCTTAATTCACTCCCAGAATCTTGAGTGCCCTGATGAGAGACTGGCCGACGAATCCTCTGCGTCGACTCCGACCTCCATGGGGTTACATCAGGTCCTCCATCCCCTGCTTCGGTATTCGCCTGCCAGCTCCTCGTGCTTGGCACCGCTTCCTCTCAAAGGCCTCCTCCATCCGGTCCTCCCTGCATGGGAACAGTCCGTTCCAGCAGGACGACCACTTGCCTTGTTGTTTCTGACACCATGTCTGGCCTGAGTGTGGTCACTGCGATGTCCTCCGGGAATTTGAGCTGTCTCCCTATTTGTAGGTCGACCTTCAGCTGCCAGTCCTGAGCCTGTTGCCAGCAGACCAACTCTTTGTTTTAACTCTTGTTTTTTGTGCTTGATTGCTTTTAATTCTTAATCGTACTTGCTTTTATTTTTTATTTATTAAGTTGTTTTTTCACCCTGGCGGGGCTGCACACACCCCCCACCCCACAAACCTGTGAAGTGACTTTTTCATTTTTTTTTAATGTTTTTTGTGTGGCTTTCGCCTTTATTTTATATTTTTTATGGAGGGACAGACAGTATAGGCTGACAGGAAATTGGGAGAGAGATGGGGGGATGACATGCAGTAAAGGCCGTCGGGATCGGGAGTCGAACCCGCGGCACACTGCCAGACTGGATTGCCAGCCAAGGTGCCTGGACCACTGAGCCACGGCCCAAGCCATAACCTGTGAAGTGACTTTAAGTACTTACTTATAAATTCCAGGTATTATTATTACTATGGAAAATATTGTTGAGCTCTATCACACCTCCTCAACACCCCCTCCCCACACAGTCACAAACACACGCACGCACGCACGCACGCACGCACGCACGCACGCACGCACGCACGCACACAATGCCAGCCTTTGTTTCCTCCGGTTCACAGCCAGTGGGGACTGTGCTAAGTGGTTTAACATATATCTGTGCGGGTCAGTGTGTCTCCGTGCTTCAACCAGTATGTATGGAGCATGAAGCATGCGTTCTCCCATGTGACCAATAACATCCGGAACTCTCTAATTGCTATTTGTCTGCGTCGCCTAGAACTGCAAAAAACCTTTTGCGAAAGCCATTAACCCATTTTGGGCCGGAACCCCTTTTGGTGTTAGCATTATGTTTTAAAAATAGCAGATCTACAAGCTCATAGCGCGCCACCGAGTGGCGCGCTACGAGCTTGTATGGGTCTGCTATTTTTGAAAAATCGACTGACTATGTTTCTATGTCAGTCGTTCTTCGATTTTTCAAAAATAGCAGACCTACAAGCTCGTAGCGCGCCACTCGGTGGCGCGCTATGAGCTTGTACATCTGCTATTTTTCAACAGCTAAAGCATAACATAATGCTAACACCAAAAGGGGTTCCCGCCCAAAATGGGTTAAAAGAAAAAGAAAAAAATAAGAAATCAATTTTCCTTGTGTCACACCTCCATGTTACAGGGCCAGTATACAGCTTTACATCTCGCACATTGTAAATTCAAAGTAGGTTCGCCCAGGCTTTGGTTGCACTCTTGCCAGACCATAAGTGAGGCTGGCAGCCTGCGTCACAACCCATCACAGCCCCAGTACAACCCTTCTAACACTGTGGGATATGGATATGGTGGAACACATAATGGATCGGTCCGTTGCCGCTCAGAGCCAAATGAGGAGTGACGAGTCTGACGACTGACGACTTGAGTGTGCAGAGGGAACCTGCAGCGTAAAAATCAAACGCTTCCGCTCTCCCGTGTATGAATGGACAAGAGGCTGAGGGTCAGGGGGGGGGACAACAATGAGTTGGACAACAACTCATTGTTTTGATGTTTTTGCTCTTATTTATTTATTTACCATGCATGCTATTGTTTTGATGGGGTCCTGCTTACAGCTGTAATATTGTTATGACCCGGCCCAGGTGTCACCAGGTGTAACATAAAAGAATGGCCTCCCTAGTCCTTCCCAGTCCTGAAACACGGCTAGTCAACAGACTCAACACCAACCGAACGCACACAGATTTTCATTTAGATTTGAAAAGTACTTACAGGGAAATCTGGGAAGTTGGAACCCATCAGCAAAATTCATAAATAAATAAAAGGTTTTCCTTTGAATTTGCTCTAAATCTGTCTTGAGAGATTACTTACAGGGTAACTCCTGAGATTACTCCTGAGAGATTACTCCTTGAGAGATTACTTACAGGGAAATCTGGGAAGTTAACCCATCAGCAAAATTCATAAATAAATAAAAGGTTTTCCTTAGAATTTGCTCTAAATCTGTCTTGAGAGATTACTTACAAGGTAACTCCTCAAAAGCAAATCCTATGCTTACAGTGGTATCAACGGCAAGACCACCAGGTTTATGAACAGCTTCCACCCAGCTACCATCAGACCACACCAGGTGTTTAAAAACCCGGAAGAGGCGCCTGCCCTAGGCGTTATTTTGACGCCCAGTGAGACACAGCATGCAGAGCAGACTGGCATGGTTGGGGGTTGGTCAGGAGGAAGACAACAGAGGACTGTGATGACAGCCGGCCATGGTCACAGGAGCCAATCAGCAGTCAGGTTCCACCTATACCAGTTACCACCAGTCAGTCACCACTCACACCAGCTGCTAACCAATCACTGTGATGACAGCCGGCTTCTGAGCCCATGGTCACAGGAGCCAATCAGCAGTCAGGTTCCACCTATACCAGTTACCACCAGTCAGTCACCACTCACACCAGCTGCTAACCAATCACTCAATCAGCACCACTCACCCATGAGGGGGAAAAGCACAGGGTGGAAAACGTGTAGGCCTACTGTATGTCCAAAACTGTTCCTTTTTTTATTGTTATTTTAAAACCGTGAAAGATCTAGACTCTCGGGAGCTTACTGTCAGCTTCTATTAGAGTTCGGTTTCTTATCCGTGTAAATCTCTGAGGATTCTGTTGTAATGCCACCTAGATTGAAATTAAGCTTAGGCAATATTGACTACACACCATGGGGGGTTCTCAATGTCGTATCCAGGGACCCCCTGAGGGGATTCCAGGAGGTACCCAACAAAATAGCTGATAGCTGTGAGCTTGTAGATTGACTATTTTCAGCATGTGTGACACCGTCTTTGATGGAGCATAAATTAGGCATAATTCTGACAAGTTGTAAAATATATTCTACTGTGTGAATTAATGGATGAATTAATGGATGAATTAATTAATTAATTAATTAATTAATGTTATTTTTATGCAATTTTTACACATTCCCCCAAAAAACAATTGACCTAAGCACTCCTCCCTGTTGGTATTACTTCCATCCCATCCATCCATCCATCTATCTTCAACCGCTTATCCGTAGTCAGCTCCACCAGAGAGCTCCAGACTTCTCTCTCCAGAGCAACATTAGTAACTTTCTCCTGGAGGATCCTGAGGCGTTCCGAGGCCAGTGTGGCGGTGTAATCCCTCCATCTGGTCCTTGGTCTGCCCCGTGGTCTCCTCCCAGTAGGACTTGTATCGAGGACCTCCCTAGGGAGACGCTCGAGAGGGCGTCCTAACCAGATGCCCGAACCACCTTAGCTGGCTCTTTTCCAGGCGAAGAAGCAGGAGACTCTACTCCGAGTCTCTCTTGTGTGACTGAACTTAAGTTCTCACCCTATCTCTAAGGGAGATGCCAGCCACACGTCAGAGAAAACTCATTTCGGCCGCTTGTATTTGCGACCTTATTCTTTCAGTCATGACCCACACTTTATGACCATATAGGTTAGAGTAGGAACGAATATTGCTCGGTAGACAGAGAGCTTTGCCTTCTAGCTCAGCTCTCTTCGCGGTTTGGTTCAGCAACTGCAATACCGCCCCTCCTTCTCCGTCCTTCCCTCACTCGTGAACAAGACCCCGAGATACTTCAACCCTGTCTCATTCCCTACTCGGACTTCACAAACCACATACCACATAGATATACATAGAATCCAATTATTTTTCCAATTACTTCTCCCCAATTTAGTCATTATGCCAATGAATTCCTCCCCACACATGGGGGGGAAAGGTCGTCGGGTTCGGTACTCGAACCCGCGACACGCCGTCAGGCTGGATTACCAGCCTAGGTGCCTGGACCGCTCGACCGTGGCCCAGGCCGGGCTAGGTCACTTTAAAGGAAATAAAAAAATAATAATAATTTGAGAGAAGATCCACACTCAGATTGGTAAGGATTGGTGTGACCATTTCTAGAAGACAAGTAGACAACACATACGAAGCTTTTCCACTGGTATGAAGGGCAAAATATATTCATATGGCTATTTCACAGCCAAAGTATGATGAAATGAAGAAAATGCCAGCACTCATTATATGTCCTTTTCACATGATTTTAACTTAGAGTAAGGATTTTAAGGACATATGAGTTTAAATGTCCTTTTCGCATGATTTTATTTACCTAAATAAAATCATGTGAAGAGGACATATAATGAGTGCTGGCATTTTCTTCATTTCATCTTGCATCTTGGAGCCTTATTGCACCTAGAAGGATTTTGTTCTAACCTGGAGTGCTGCGGGCTGTCTGCTTCGGCAGTACTTTTTTTCACAGCCAATGTATGCCATGGGAATAGTATGATTTCCTGAGGCTTGCAGACAGACACAATATTGTACTGACTTCTACTTTCTAAAAATAGAACCATATCAAAGTCCCCCCCCCCCCCCCTCCTCCCAGACTGGTCTGATGTGTAAACTTGGATACTTTCCTTATAGAAACACTTTACATGATCATCACAAAGGTTTTTTTTAAAGATGTGACAGCCATTCATAATGTACTGGACACTTCAAGGAGTCTAATTTATAATCTTGTTTATTTGGGTTGATGTAGTCATTTTCTCTTTTTGTTACATTTTATTTAAAAAAATCACACAAGTGAGGGGCTCTCTTATCATCATACATCATTCATCATACATCACATTCCGTGCTCAGCCAATCAAATCATCACAAAGATCATTCCGGGCCAATCACTTTTGGCGTCTACACTTTTCTGCCCTCACTTTTATCCTCAATATGTACTTTGATCAGCCAATCAAATCGTCGTGTTTGTGTTCACACAAACAGACAAAGCATAGCCCTAAAAAAAAAATACAAAAAGAAAAAAGGAGGGAAATATGACCTGAGACAACTGTGGCTGAATTATTTATTGCAGAATGAACTGTTCCTATCAAAGTTGAGGTAGGGAAATATTGCGCGCACTGTACAGAATAAA
Source organism: Electrona antarctica (assembly GCF_951216825.1). Taxonomy (NCBI): domain Eukaryota; kingdom Metazoa; phylum Chordata; class Actinopteri; order Myctophiformes; family Myctophidae; genus Electrona; species Electrona antarctica. The sequence continues at coordinate 7,619,292 of NC_136801.1, read as the reverse complement.
CACAACAACGCAAGTCATTTTTCTGTGAAGAAAGCACCTCGATAGAGTTGAAACATAGACCTTGTACACAGTATCTTCCTTTATATCTCAAATCCTTTATAAAATGATGTAGTGCTATATATATATATTTAATATGAGCATTTTAACAATAATCATGATAAACTTCATACTGTATGAGAACGTACTGTATGTCCAGCAGCTGAGAGGTTGGGACTTGTAATTATGATATGATATGATATGATATAGTACTTTATTGTCAGTTCACAATGGAAGGCAATAGTTCTCTGTGAAAAGACGTCTGCTTATAACATGTTGCTGCTGTCGGGTGGGAACCTTGTATATCCAAAATCATGCATTTTTTTTTATTATTTTAAAAATCATTTTAACCCATTTAGGCCTGACCTCGAAATGTAATAAAATTATTCTAAATCCTCCAGTTTTCTGAAATAAATATTTTCACGATTTTTCAAAAATAGCAGACCTACAAGCTCGTAGCGCGCCACTCGGTGGCACGCTATGAACTTGTAGATCTGCTATTTTTCAATAGCTAAATTATAACAATGTTTAACCCAAAATGGGTTAAAATAGAGTAAAGTAGCCGATCTACAAGCTCATAAGCTCACACTGCGTTGTGTGAGGCTGTGAGCTTGTGGATCTGGTATTTTCACTACTTTTGTGAGACACTCTTTGTGAGACAGACACTCCTGTATGATGAAGTAGTGGTAGGGCATACATTTACAAAAACACCATTGAGTTGAAATATGGAGATACAAGGTTTCTGCCCGATTGCAACGACACGCTAAGTGTTCTATTTCTTTATCAGTGTATGATCTATGCTATACTATATAGTATAGCATATATTTGGCTGGCTTATCGTCGCTGTCGAGTCGAATGTCCAAAACCTAAAGCATGAAACGAAAAAATAAGCTGTGTTCTAATGAATGGATGTGGTCATTATTGGTCATTATTTAGTCACAAAGTCTTGCTAAAATACTTTTCATTGGCTCAATATTCATAAAATCCACAGACGTACTTGACCACTTTCACTTTCAAAATCCTTTAAAAAAAAAGTACTGAAACACGATGTGACCTTGTAGAATGTAGATGGTTACATCAGCTACAACACTGCATCGAAGTAGGACGTTAATGAAATAAAATACAATTTTAACCATGGAAAGTTGAAATATGGAGACCCGACAGCAACATCATGGAATACAGTATTGGGGTTCAGACATACAGTACAGTTACACCAGCTAAACCAGATGGCTGACAAAGTCTGGTACATGGGTTTTGGCGCAAGAAACAACAACTCACATGACAGATGTGTGTACTTCCTGACCAGCAGGGAGTTTGGACTACACACTGAACATCACACTGGGAGTGACAACAACACACACTCTCACACGCATGCACGCATGCATGCAAACGCACACACACATATAGCAGCATTACAATCCATACTGATATAAAACACAATCATATAAAAATAAATGCATAACAATTTGTTCCCATAAGTTCTTCATGACAAACAACCAAAAAATATAACCATAGAATTTAACATAACTGACACTTTCCCCATAGCACCAGTAATAATGTGCCAAAACACGAGACTGTCGAACAGAACACTCTCACAAACAGTAAAAAAAAACAACAACACCACCACCAATATAATAATAATAATAGCTCCAACATTACGTGTCAGCAAACTGTTATATTACAAGCTCTTTATATTTGATTGACAACTATTTGTTAGAAAGGCATGACGAGGACACAAAAATAAGACCTATTGCAACTGACGACTATGTACAACAAATTATTAGAGAACCATCATGAACTATTTACAGGTTATTATCCATCCATTTCCCGTTTTAGACGTCCTAAAGAAACCCTAACCCTGTGTGAGCGAGCGAGCGGGCGCTAACCTTTTCCCCAGCGTGCGTGTGTGTGTGTGTGTATGTTTGTGTTTGTGTGTCAAGTTTTTTTTTGTTGCCCGGTTCCCATCGCCATGGAGACGACCTCTGACCCCAGGAGTGTAGCGAAAAGCCAGAAAACATTTCAGTCATTGAGGTTTTGACAACAGGACTTGATTGCCGTCTATTCAGCTGGCGTCTCCAAAGTGGCGTTTGTTGTGTTTGGTGAGGCTGACCCTTTTCTCCAGGCCACTCAAATCACGGCAAACACCCGGAACGCCTTGCCTCCCAGAGGGTTCTGGAGACTGCAGAGAAAAAAGACATAAAATGAAAAGGCTGTGAACAACATCTGTGTTTTGTGTTATTGTGAATGTGTTGATTTCTTTCACTTTTTTGACAACCAGATAGCTCACATGAAACAGTCTATTCCTTGCTGTTTCAAAAATAGCGAAAAATATATATCTACAAGTAGAGATGTCCTGATACTGTATCGGTATTGGAAAAGTATTGGTATCGGCCCTTATTTGTCATATCGGTGAATATGCCAGTCTATCCACCGATCCGACACAGGGGTAAGGGCTAAGTAAATAAAATGTTGCGGCATGTGGAGCTTGCTTTGGAGTTACCCAAACTGCAAGTGCACATTTGAGTAAGGAGTCTGCTATAAACACGTGCACAACACGAGATATATAGCTAGATACAGTAGCTATTCACAACACTGGTATTGGTATTCGGTATTGGTATCGGCTAACACAGAAATCAGGATCGGATCGGAAACGAAAAAAGTGTATCGGGACATCCCTATCTACAAGCTCATAACATGTCGCGTCTTTAGGCATTGTAAGCTTGCAGATTAACAATTGATACCTTTGCACAAAGTAATAGTGGAGTATATAAATATGAAGATACAAGGTTTTCGCTGGACAGCAGCGATTAACCCATTGAGACCTGGAACGCATCCATGTCACGTTAGCGTTTAACCACATTAACCATTAACCCATTTTGGGCGGGAACCCCTTTTGGTGTTTTAAACATTGTGTTATAATTTAGCTATTGAAAAATAGCAGATCTACAAGCTCATAGCGCGCCACCGAGTGGCGCGCTATGAACTTGTAGGTCTGCTATTTTTTTTAAAATGTTAAAATGTGCCTCAAATCTTTCCGAAAATTTTAATGATTTAGAAAACTTTTTTTGTTTTATTTCGACGTCAGGCCTGAATGGGTTAGCAAGTGACAGACACATACAAACAGCTAGCCGTGAGCAGGGTGGGGATTTCACATTTTCCGTGTCAATATGTGTCCAAACACACAGACAACAAACAGATGGGAAGCACACCGAGCACGGCTGGAGCTCACTGAGCGAGCCGATCAACTTTTGGTTGATTTTCACACAAACACAGCGAGCCGATCAACTTTTGGTTGATTTTCACACAAACACAGCGAGCCGATCAACTTTTGGTTGATTTTTCACACAAACACAGCGGGCGGGCGTGTTCTCCAAAACAACATGGCGTGAGGTTAGGGGACAGGGCGGGTAGGCTACACCGCTACATGACAGACACATAGCAACACGACGGAAAGGCCTGACAGAGATGAATGCATGTGGCGAGAGACGGAGAGAAGATGAGGGGGGAAAAGAGAGACGTGACGAGGGAAAGAGTGTGTGTGTATGTGTGATATTCGGAAGCCTGGGCCATGTGCATAAACTGACCATGAGTGGCCTAAGAATAGCTGGCATGACAAAAAGCAAAGCCAAACAACTTGCCAAATACTGTTCTGTTTCGGCTGTTATAGGCAGTTTGTCTGTGTGGAGGAGGAGGTGCCATGTGTATCCTTAAGTGAACATGAACTGTCAACCCTGTTATATTTGTTTCCTTGTAAAATTAATTGTAATGTGTGGATTCAAATAAAGAAATCGAAGTGTGTGCGTGTGTGCGTGCGTGCGTGTGTGCGTGCGTGCGTGAAAATGCAGAAGCCACATACTGTATATAGATTTTTACAAAATGCCACACTATCGATTTTCAGCATCTTAAAGTACCGTACACTGTGATCTGGTACACTGCACTACAGCCAGCCACTCATAACGTACAGTACAGTGCATATGCACTCCATCTGCAAGGGCAACAAATGTTTGGCCTGATTCCAGTCGGCGCTACACCAGCTGTGTGTGTTCGTGTGTGTGTGTATGCGTGTATGTGTGTGCGCGTGCACACATGTGTAAGGTCAGCTCCTCTACCCACTAACTACACAGGTCATGTTAACAGCAGTCATTGTGCCGAACTGTCCAAGGTCAAAGTGATTTACCGTCTGTACAAAAAAGAAAAAGAAAAAAACTGGAACAAGCCAGACAGAATGTGGGTCACTTTTACCCTCACACAGGGGGTCTGGTACAGACTAGTACCTTTTAATGCTGCTAGGACACACTGGTACAGCGTGTCCAATCCCCACTTTACTTTTTATTAGGGTCACGCTCATAGAAAGTGGGTTTTTTTGTCCAACGCGAACTCCGGTCTGTTACAGAGAACTTGTACTCATGTCATTCAGTAGTGAAAACAGACACTTGCAAAGAGTATATGCTATTGATTGATTGAATACTTCATTAACAGGCTTTGGGCCAAGCCCCTAGGGGGGCCTAGGCTTGTTTCCATTGTGGTCCTCTGTATAATATCGGAATCGTGCCCGTTTTCTCTGAAAAATACTCCAAAATCCGTCTTTTTGTCAAATCCGTCCGACGTTCAGATGAGCATAGTGATTTTTGATCCCATTGCGGCCGACATATTACTGTTTCTGGCGAAAGATAAACAACATCGCCAGCTGCTAGACTACAATGTGCTTTGGGTTTCGTCTCTGTGAAGCGTGTGACACACACGGAAGCGGGGCTCATATACAGTTGATGTGAAGCATGGCGCCGAGGTACCATTAGACCAGGGGTTCTCAACCCGTGGGTCGCGACCCCTCGGGGGGGGTCGCCAAATTATTTTGGGGGGTCCCCAAATGTTTTTTTTTTTTTTTGCAACTGAATGGCTGGAAAAAGGAAATGAAGAGTTTACATATAGTACATGCATACACCTTCCCTAATGTATATCTGGTTTCAGTATATTCATGGTGTATTGTCTCTATTATTAAGGTTATTGTAGCAGTCAATTTAAATTGGGGGGGCGGGGCGGGGGTCCCGAGACATTGCCAAAGCATTTCCGGGGGTCCCCGGCCAAAAACGTTGAGAACCCCTGCATTAGACCACTAGAGGGGGCATCTCTCAAATCTCTCAAGATTTTTGTCGTGTTACATTTTCCAAGATTTTCAAGGCTGACCCAGAAAGGTTTGAGAACCGCTGTGTTAGACCGATGGACAGACAGACCAAACAACTGAATAACATTCAGTTTTGTACTCCTGTGTGTCCCTGTGAGAGGGTTTAAACCTGCTGTTGACGCACTCTTGCAGTCAGCTTACTAGTGGATTAACCTCATGCCATGCTGTACCTCTCTGAGGTGATTCCGTTTTGGTGTGACACAAAGTATTGTTTCCGCTTGTCCACCGGCATCACGTCGATATAGCCACCTGCGTCGTTCCTGATCACACCGGCATGGACCGCGGCCCGGCATATACTGGACCTCTGTAAGGGGCACAGATGGGGTAGAATGTTAAGGCGAATAGGTTTTACTTCAACTTTTCTTTTCTTTTATTAGTAGTTCTATTGGATTTTCTGTTGTATACAAAATGCATTGAATTCCAAATGATAGTATTAACAGTTACACACACACACACAGCTCCAAATGGGATGTGAATAACATGAACCACTTTGTCCTGCCCTGTATTTGCCACTTACAGTATACATTACCAAAATGAAGTACAGAAAACAATTTAATTCATTAACATCAGTAATAATAATTTCCTGTACTGAACTACAAATGTCTGTCTGTGTGTGTGTAATGCATGTAACTCGAGAACCGTTCGCCCAACCGACTAACTCAAATTCGACTGCACTCCCACTGCAGAGAGTGCAGTGCCCGGTGTCAAGTCGGTCGGACCCACGGTTGTCCAGAACCGCCCCAAAAAGGCCTCTGAAACTTGCATCATTCCAAGTAGGCCAGTGCCCAACGGGCACCGCTGTAGTCTAACTATAAATGCACCAAGTCTCTGTCTGTCTGTCTGTCTGTGTGTGTGTACTGTTGAAATCCACGTAACTCGAGAACCACAAACTTCAAATTCGGCACACACGTTCCACCCCACCACAGGGACAGAACCGCCCCAAAAAAGGCTTTGGTGGTATGGCCATATAGTGCTCACCAGTGTTGGGTGTAACGGCGCTATTAATAACAGCGTTATGTAACGGACTACTTTTGTTGGTAACGGAATAAAGTAACTACTTAGTTTTGCAATTTAGTAGTTAGTTACCTAGTTACATTTCCAAAAAAGTAATCCCGTTACTATAATGTGTCCCTGTTCATTTTGTTGGCAAGATTTAAAAAATAATAAAGCCCCGACTGCCCGCGGAGTCTATTTCTCCTGCCTTCTGTGTGAGTTATCCTTCCAAGCCCACTATACCATGTACTATACATCCTGCGTCTACTACATCTGGTAGTTCACTTAAGAAATAAAAGTATTGTTACAAGTAGCTTTTATTTTGAAGAGGAAGAGGAAGTTGTTTCGGTTGTAGCCACCTGCCATGACAGTCTAGTCGACTGGAAGTGCCGGGTGGTAGTGGAATAATAATAACAACAACATGCTTTTAGCCAAAGTTCATGAAAACAGCATGCGTCTATGACTTAAACAATGTAGGCTAAACACTTTGGAATTACGTTTAACATGGTATATCCTCCGTGGCGGCGTAATTAGGTGAGTACTAGTTAATGAATTGTTAAGTTTCATAGTATCATTCATCATCAACAACAGGCTGTTGTTGTTGCCCCCCCAAAATGAACAGGTTACTGCCTACAGGATTCTCATTCTGTTACTGTCACTGCCTGCAAGGATGGCCGCCGTGCCATTGCTTATAAACTATCTAATTCATACGTGGGTCGTCGTGGGTCCACGTGGAGTTGTTATTGTTGTTCATGCGCCACGGTGCGCGGCGTGGAGAGGGCATCAGAGCGCAGCGCAACAGCCTAGTATGGCATATTGTAGTGTACTCTATGCACTCTCTTTCTGTCCAGTCCTACGTGTATAGTAGCCCAAACATTTAGACTCTCGTAGAGGTTTTTTCGATTCTGACGAATCTCTCAACGAGAGTCTAAACGACTAGGTCCCCTTTAAGAGGGCTCGTGTTTACGTTTCTGCCTCAAAATCACTCTTACCTTGTACAAATGCAAAATCTAAAAATAATCAAGATTGCCCCACATGTCCGGCGGGTGTTCGGAAAACAATTACTTCCGTAGCGACCGTAGTTTTCAATAAAAAAAATATTTGAATCCACTCCGTCCATACTCCTCCATTGTAAATGCGCAACAGAACATTGGCCGCGCCCCTAGTGGCCAGGGTTCTGTTGCGCATTTACAATGGAGAGAAAACCAAGATGGCCGCCAGATTCCGAGACAGAGTATGGACTTTAGTATGGACGGAGTGGATTACAATATTTTTTTTATTGAAAACTACGGTCGCTACGGAAGTAATTGTTTTCCGAACACCCGCCGGACATGTGGGGCAATCTTGATTATTTTTAGATTTTGCATTTGTACAAGGTAAGAGTGATTTTGAGGCAGAAACGTAAACACGAGCCCTCTTAAAGGGGACCTAGTCGTTTAGACTCTCGTTGAGAGATTCGTCAGAATCGAAAAAAACCTCTACGAGAGTCTAAATGTTTGGGCTACGTGTATAGGCTGGCGATTGGGGCAAATTATATTAATTAATAAAGAGAGAGCTGTAAAGGGGATATTGTCTAAGGTCAGTTCATGGTGTGTATCATTCTCGTTTTTAACCGTGATAATGCGGCGCAATGACGGTAGGCAGTAGGCTAATACAATGTAACCAACTTGCGCAAGCATTAAAAATGGGTTTTAATTGTCGGGTAACGGAAAATAACGGAAAATAATCTAACCTTTTACTTTTCTCAGAAGGTAATTTGTAACGGTAAGGGATTCTTTTTATGGGCAGTAATCCAGTAACCTAACGACGTTACTTTCTAAAGTAACGATGCCCAACACTGGTGCTCACACACAACCGTTGAGGTGCTCACTGCTCAAAGGTCCTGTCATATGCGTTATTAGCACACACAACATAGCTGATACAACGTACATGGTCTTCTCAGGGTTGCGATTCAACGTCGGGACGTAAATTACCAGGCTGTCAGACACAATGAGGAGTGAGGAGTCGAGGACCCTCTCCAAAAGTTGAATTATTGTCAGCTTGAAGTGCCCAGGGCGCTGTGCCAAAAAGCGCAATGATCGGGTGCTGGGAAGAGGAGAGCACCAGCGCGTCTTTTTTTTAATTTTTATAATATTTATTTTATTTGGAAAAAGCAGTACAATAACAGCATTTCTATGCATACATAGGACACAAGTGCAGTTCCCAGGATTTATTTTTCACCCCTCTTCCCTCCCTCCCCCCTCCAAGTGACTCCATATCCAGTGTCTCTGTAACATCCTTGCTTTCTTCAGGACTACATATGGCATAAAGTCAACACTTAACAGGGACAAAGGGCAATATCGCTTCAGAGTGTACATTTCAGAAGGAGAAAAAGGAGTGCCCAGCGTGTCTTTACCATAGAAATGCATGGTAGACACTAGACGGGCGCTGCCAGCTCAAGAAACGCTTTCTAAGTACAGTACTTGAGGAAATGTACGCCTACTTAGTTACTTTACACCACTGCATGCAGGCTTACCTCCCCCAGATTAGCTCATATCTCACACACTCAGGTCTATAATGCGCACGCTGACTTACATCAGAGTATATGCCGGTTCCAATCACTCTGGATATGCGAGGGTTCTCTTCCAAACAGTTTCTGGGGCAGTAAAGCCTGGAAAGACACAAACAGGATATTGTCACTGTCGGGCAGAAACCTTGTATCGCCATATTTCAACTTTTGGCGTATTTATTTATTTGTTTGTGCTCTACTTTGTAGTATAAGATAAGCAGAAAGTAGCTCATTTTCAAAGTGAAAGTGTGTGTGGGTTTTATAAAATATTTAGCTTGTGACTAGGGCTCCATTTTCGTCACCGCTAAACCCCTTATCCCTAAACTTCTTTGCCTCTTTTTTTTTTTTTTTTTTACTATTTTGCAAAACATTTTTGAATCGTTAAAATGGCCAGTCTACAAGCTCACAACGTGTCAATGTAGATTGGCTAGTTGAACTATTCAAAAATGTTTTTCAAAATAGTAAAAAAAAGGAGAAGAAGTTTAGGGATAAGGGGTTTAGCAGTGACGAAAATGGAGCCCTTATATCGAATCATTGGATCGATCCATTTTCATCCATTTCCTGAAAAGTAACAGTTAACCCATTCTGGACGGGAACCCCTTTTGGTGTTTTAACTAAGCATTATGTTATACTTTAGCTATTGAAAAATAGCAGATCTACAAGCTCATAGCGCGCCACCGAGTGGCGCGCTACGAGCTTGTAGGTCTGCTATTTTTGAAAAATCGTGAAAATGTGGCACAAATCTTTGAAGTGTGGTATAAAGAGGTTAACTGAAGTTCAAATGGGTAACGTCAGAGAAGGGGTGTGGGGTCTTACCGTGGGCAGTGTTTTACAGGTTTCTCATATGGACACAGTTGGGCGACTGTCGTTTCACACATGATGGCTTTCACTGCAAGGAAAGCATAGAGTACACGGTGTACATCAGCCAATACCGCACATATATACAGTATGTATAAATATACACTTGTGCACTGCATGTCAAATGTGTCTCTGAATTGTTAGACAAACCTGTTACTCTGGAAACGACGAAGGAATTTGCACTCTGATATTTTCTGTGAAGAGAATCGTAGAATTCTTACGGTTACGTTGGGTTTTTAATATCTATTTGTCTTAACCACTTAAAACACTCTAAACTTGGCAAAAATTTACTTGAGTTGGCTCTGTACTTGCACCACTTTTTCCCCCTCAACACCAAAATGTATTCTCCAACAATAGCCGATCCACAAGCTTGTAGATTGTCTATTTTTAACTACCGGTCTTCTAAATAATAGAATTCATTAGGTTACGTTGAGTTTTAATCTATTTGTCTTAATCACTTAAATACACTAGACTTAGGAAAATGGACCATAGTTGGCTCTGTATTTGGACCTGTTTTTCCCCCTTGACACAAATCTCTTCGTCAAAAATAGCCGTTAAATATGGAGATACAGTGAATATGGATACTGGAGTTTAGATGGTCAAGACAACGGCTTGTACATCAGCGTGAATCTGATCCCCACAGCTTTAGACATAATGACGCTTTACCCTAGTGACTGGACCCCGTTCTTGTAGGACTTGATGAAGTACTCCTTCCTTCCTTGTCTTGTTACATCCATCCAGCCTCCATCGTTGTCTATCACCCCGGCATGTAGGCCAGCTCTACACACACTGGATTGCTGCCGAGAGGGAAGTCGAAGGGGAAAAACACCTCAAAGTTTAGAGACAACATCATCTGGTTTCCATCCGGACTCACATCTGACAATGTAACCCATTGACGTTGATGCCTTAATCTCAGTGGTTCTCAAAGTGGGGTCCGGGGGAGACCCCCAGGGGTCCGTTGAGGGGATTCTTAGGAACCAAATGGACATTTTACAGGTTTTTAACTCTGATGAGCATCCATCTAATGTATACTATGGGGTAGGCAACCTTAGGCACGGGTGCCAACATTGGCACAGCAGAGGGTGAGAGAGATGATTTTTCTTTTAAATTTAAATGTATATAAAAAAGGTTTAGGTTAAATTAAGTCCACTCACATCTGTATGCAAATTACATCCTGCACATAATTCCACATTAATTTAAACTCACATTCATTGAACTCTGACTGGGGAGACAGTGGTAAAAATAATAATTGAGTCTAAAAATCATACATGCTGATGTGAAAGCAAATATCTATCTAATCTAAAGAAGAAGAGAAAAAATAAAGGTTGCTATGTGTGTATGAAAAATCATAATTAAACGTAATGTCGATATGACACGGCGACTATCAAGAAAATAAAGACACGGCACTTCATGTCGAAAAGGTTGCAGACCCTGACCCCTGCTATATAGTACTAAAAAGGGGATCGTGGAAATGAAAGTTGCAGAACTACCACCTTAAATTTCCTGTTCTATCCCGGAATAGAACACTCGTATCCTAAGCAAGGGCTGATTTTTCACCACTGAGCTACAGTAATAGAGCCTGCATACTTGTTCAGAGGATGAATAGAATTTTGACCTTCAGGTCAACATTTTGTGTCAAACAATTAGACATGATCATCAGTGTCAAAGGCTGTCTCCAACCGAGACACAGGATCTAAAATGTCTCAATAGAAGAGCAGGGAGAACAAATACAACCACCACAGTTGTATAATCTTTAACATAACTGTATTCCCTAAAAGAAAATGTACATTAATGGAGCTTTAACTAATGTTGATGCATGTTCTCTCACCATTTCATAGTGTACTGTTCCAACTACTTTTCCCGTAGAGTCCAGACATCCAGCTGGGCACTCGTACCTGGAGATAAGCAATTACATAATGCATAAGATATCAAAGACTGTCAGCATTCTGTAAAGATGACTTGTAAGTGAATAGTGTGTCTGTAATTTAGATATCATTTAACCAGATGCTAGGTGCATTGTGTACCTGGTATCCTTTATTTTCAATGTACGGATTATTCTTTTGATAGGATAGTTGTTTGAACTGATGTTGATGGACTGATTGGTTTACCTGTGATCCTAGTTTATTGAGGCACTACACTGATTCTCTGCATTTGATGTATGTGTCTTTACCTTCGCATAAGAGCATCTGCTAAGTGCCTAACTAGTAAATTGTATTTGACTTCAGGATAATTGTACTGTACCTGTTACATGTAGTCCCTTTACACTGATCCCGTAGTTTGGTGTCGCAGGTCATGAGCTGAGCTGTAAACATAAAAACACACACATTGAGAGTAACTGTATAGGAAACGGCATTAAGAAAATAATTTGCTCATCTACATATGACGTAAATTCTCCTTTCATTGTCAATGGCAAATGTGACACGAGTTAGGACATAAAGCTGTATATAGGAGGGGCTAGTGCCCCTCAAAAAATCACTAGAGTGAGAAACGCCCATGGGCAAAACACCAGATGAAGCTCCACTGATCTCGTTCCCCCCAGATTCGGGACAAACATGGGGATGAATTAATTCTACTGTTGTGGAATGCCCTACCAGCCATCAAGACAATGTGACTCCCGAGTCCCTACCCTCCTTCAAAACTGCCATATAAGAGGCAAGAGCACCCGTCTGGTCCTCCAGCTTGCCACCAGAAATTAATGGCCCCATTTGGTTCCATTTGTACACTCTCAGAGTTAGGTTTTTATAGTGTAGATTAATTGCGTTCCCAGAGATGGAAAATTGTAGGAAATGGCGTTCCGTCTGTAATCTAATCATGCATGCCAAAGTGTGGGTCCTTGAAATGAAAAAGAAACACTGTTTTAATGTCACTATAATTCTCTCTCTAGGTCGTCCTCGGATGAGCCCTCCAGCTGTGTCTTCAATAATGTACGAGTGAATATTCATATCTATTCATATCACCACCTACCGTATCTATTTCGTAGGTTGTGCTAGGCAATTAACCAAAGATATTAGTAAATCTCAAATAGCAAAGCAATTTGAGATTAGCAATATTTATTTATTAGTATATATTAATAGAGACGGCAACGGATTTCTCCTCTCATCCACTTGCATTAAGTTGCTCAAAAGCTCATGAGGCGATTTCACTCCTCCTTCCGAGTAGGAACAGAGTGCATTCTGGGAAGAATTGGGCCAAATCGTGAACGTGCTGTGCCGTTGACTTATCATTGCACGCGTTCACGTATGAAACAGCGTTCACGTGTCATCATGAACGTGCGCAATGATAGTCAACGGAACAGAATTGGCCCAGCGCTGCAATACCAAATTCGGCCACTATGTCCATTTCGCCTCAGGGTTTCCTCCGGGTGCCATCTCTATTCATATATACTCTAAGGGCGCTAGCCCCTCCTATATACAGGTTTAATGTTTGTCTTTAGTTCAATGTTTGTTTTGTAAACGCCATTGACAATGAAGGGAAATGTTACGTCATAATGTGCCTCATTACGTCATATTGTCTCTTTATTGTTAATGGCGTTTAATGTTTGTGTTTGCACTCTTTGTTTTACATCACCATTACATCACCTAATCAACATGAGTTAGACTTTAATATATTAGCGCTCCTCACTTCGATTTTTATCAATGAATTAACACGAAAAGCTTATAATAGATTTGTCTTATCAATTAGTCTGATTAACCACTTAAGAGTCGTGACGATGCGAGCCGTTGAAGATGGGCTATTTTCACTATTATAATAATAATCATGAATTATTCGTAATCGAGGCAAAAAAAGAAAAAATCTAAATCAGTGAACTGATTGGTGCAGCACTATCTCTCTCTCTCTGTTTCTGGCACAACAGCGCCACTTTTGCCCCTACTGGTACTCATAGTCACATAGGTAGGTTAACACGGACATTGCTGTTCCTTGGAGTGGTTGCACCACTCAAAAAAAGGATCTATTCTCAGGTCCATGACCACATTTTGACATATTTGGACAGAATGATTTGAAAACGGGGCGTCCGTCTGTGGCCTATAAAGAAAGAACATGTTGTGATCTGTGACATGAAAATGGTTGAAAATTCCTCCCTGTCCCAGAGTTTGTGTGAAATCCAGCTGAAGACTACATATATTCTTGCGATGCTAAGAGGCGAAGGGGAGGAATTCCTTGGAGCAGGGTTCCAGGGTGGTCAGCACTACTGCTACTACTAGGGACAGTGTCTCAGCTTACAAGCACAGACCCCTTGCACTGCAGAGAGGAAGCCATTTAAAAACCACAGCCAGCCCCCCCCACCCCCCAACCCTTCTCAACCAGCCAAAAGCAAACACACACTCGGGAGATCACTGCTAAAGTACCAGTGGTACTCAGATTAATATTATTATTATTATTATAGATCTGCTATTTTCTGCAAAAGCTTTCCTCAGAATACGGATGCTGGGGGTTCGGCTGGTTAAGTACACTTCTAAAACTACTAAGAGAGCCGGCAGATAAAGTGTGCAATTCAGAACATCAAGGCGATTTGAAATAAATTGCAGTACAAACATTTCTGTTCTAGTCCTCTATATTTTCACTCGTTCATACTGTATTTTGTTGCTGCCCTATATGCGCCAGCCGGTATAATGGGGATAGTAAGTCATATTTTGTTGCTGTCGGGCAGAGACCTTGTATCTCCATACATTATTTAAAATGTGTATATGTGTGTATGTATGTGGGTTGTTTTTTTGTTTTGTTTTTTCATAAATTAATGCCCTACTTCATCGTACAAGAGTGTTGAGAAAGTAGCGGATCTACAAGATCACAAGGCATTGAGCGTTGTGGGCTTGTAGATCTGTAGATACTGGCTACTGTTCATGGCAGCGGTGGCCGAACGGTTTGCGGAGCGATCTTGATACCGGAAGGTCGCCAGTTCGAATCCCCGGACCGGCACGTTAAATACCACCGATGAAGTGCCCTTGAGCAAGGCATTGCACCCCTACCATGAAATGTTCTATGAGCAGGGTGTGGCTGTAAACAAGCATCTCGAGCTTAGTCCACTTCCCTGGGTAAACGAAGAACTTTGCTTTGCTTTGCTTACTTGACAAATCTGGGTTTTATAAATATTGAAAAGTCTTAACAAGAGCTTGTGACTTAATTCACTATATTGGATCCTTTGGAACACAGTTCTTCTTTCCATTTCCTGAAAAGTAATGTTTCCACCCGAAAGCCATGATGTGCTTAATCAACAATAAGAAGAGTTATTCCCAAAATGCTGTTTTTATTTCATTTTGACCTGGTTAAAAAAAAAATTCAAAAAAATACTTTCCCACATCATAGTACAACCGAGTACCCCCCTGTGTCTCCTCCACACAACCCCCCCAAACCAAATCCTACGCGCCCCCATTTTTAGATTTGTAGAAACCGGAGCCAGAATAAACAGTTAAAAGGCAGCTTACACATCTGCTGTGTGTTGACCACTTCGTTCTTCTCCAGGTCCTCCGTGGGGGGGGCTGCTGGGCGGGCGGCGGGGGGACTGGGAGGGGGCTGGGGTTTGTCAGGCTTTGGGGCCCGAGGCCTGGGCTTCTGCGGCGTGCGGGGGGCCTCCGGTTCAATGAAGTTGTCTTCCTCCGTTTCCTCTGGAGGCGGGTTGGAGCCGTCATCTTCAAGGAAAATGTAGGGAAAAGTACTGTCACACACCTAGGTTGTTTTCTGAATGTTTATCTAAAGCAATGGTTCTCAAAGTGGGGTCCAGCCATGGGACCCTTGTGGTTCCTTGAGAGGGTTCCAAATGGTCCCTTACAGGTATCCTCTGAGTATTTTGAGAGTGTACACATCTCAGAGTAATGAGGGTCCTTGAAGTTAAAGAAATGTTTGACCACTGATACTCTAAGGTTGGGGTCTGGGGTTAGTGCTGTACCTTTGTAGCAGAGGTTGTCCTTGCAGCCTCCTCCATAGCTAGGTGGGCAGGCAGAGCATGGGTTCCCATGTTTGTAAGGTGCATAGCCCCACCAGTTGCCCCTGTTCAGGTCAAGGTTCAAGTGAGTTAATACAGGACAGAAGATGTGAGGTTTGCAGAAAACATATAACTATAAAGCTGTCAAAAGTAAAGTATCCATTGTATGTCACAACATTTTGACAAACCAGGCTCAAACCGTCGTGACTCGTGAGCTCAGTTTTCCTAGTGACTGAGCTGGATTAATCCGCAAAATATGTGTTGTGGTTTAAATGACCACAACAAGCAGCTCTGAATTGTAAACGACAACAATGGCTACACTTGAAGAAGCTAGTGTCGATGCTGTAATAGAATTAGTTTAAAAACATGATTGAAGGCCTTTGTCAAGGTAGAAACTTCCTTCTGGCAGGTTTTGGCAAGAGTATTTTTTAGCAACTGTCTCTGTTAGATGCATGATTGCGTTTCTGAATAATAATTCAGTTGGATTCGACTGAATCGACTGCAAAGCAACCAAAGCAACTACCTATTTGAGCCTTCACACTAAGCAGAGTTAAAGTAGCTTTTTGCGGTAACCGGTCCGCTCGCCCCTTTTCCATCTCACCCCACTACTCTACCTAGCTGTAAATAACAAACATATTATTCATGTTTGTGATTATTTAAAAGGTATTATCATATGAATTTATCATTGTTAAGTTCACTCTGTATATCCACGGGCATAATAGCATGATGATGCCATTACAAAACATGGGCTACATGGAAGAAATGTGATTAATAAAACGAAATGAACTGCTAGAAGGTCCTAAATTAACTTAATTAAGCAGTCACCGTCTCTGTGACATGTTGTTCTTTCTAAATTTTAGAGTATAGAGATCGACTACTATGCAATCAAATAAATCTGTATACAAGATAATTTCAGATTTCAGGGAGGGAGGGAAATACTAAATTAACTGTTAACTACATAAAGAAATCGCGGGGGCGAGTTGGTAAAGTGGCGAGCAGTCTCGTATTCCTTTTTGCCAGGCTAATTTGGACCCCACCTCGGTAGAATTCAGTCAAATGTAATGAATGGAAAACGGTACGGAGACAACACACAACACTCAGACATCACTATGACACGACAGAAGCAAACTTTGCTTACTTTGGTGCGTAGTTGCACACTAGATAGACAGCCTTGGCCCAAATTTGCCCCCAGACATTCATGTTGTAGCAGGTGTTGATGGCACAGCCAACACGACTACTAGTGGCCCACACCAGCTGCGTGAGAGACAACACAGAGAAAAGACTCAACAACAATCACAATACATATCAAAGGCAAAATCACATTAGCCACCTTCACATGTCGTCGCTCATTAATTAGATGTTTGCAAAAGTAGCGAAAATAGCCGATCTACAAGCTATCGAAAATGTTTGAAAGTGAGAGTGGTTAGTCTGTGTGTCTAATTAACCAATGAAATGGTTGTGTTATAAGCGTTAATAAGAGCTTGTGACTAAATAATAACTACGTTGGATCCATTGGAGCCAGAGGCGTATTTACAATAAGGCGAGGGCAGGCCGCCGGCTGTCCAAGTCTCAATCTCGCCTGTCCTTGAAAACGGTGATTAAAAAGAAAGATACAAAATCGCCAAAACTTAGAACAATGGGAGAGCAATTCTTGCTCCCACTTTGCTCGTCCATTCGCCCCTCGCCCATTCACGGCCCGGGCTAGTTACGTGGTGCGACCCTCCCATAGATATGCAAATACAACGCCTTTGTTGTTCACGCACCTTGCTGTCAAAGAACGCAAGGGAGATACATTTTGACACCCTACTAAAGGTATTTGATGCGTGCCCAGCTGAGGTTTTTGCCAGTGTATATGATTGGTTATATTTTCGCCTGGCCAACTTGTCATTCCTGCATACACCACTGATTGGAACACACGGTTATCTCCAGTTCCTGCTGGTTTTGATTACTGTATATAAGATTTCGACAATAGCGCCTCATGAATTTCATGAAATGGTGCCGTCTGCACTCTGCAGCGTTGGTACTGTACCTGTGTGTAATGAGTGCAGACTGGCCCAGAGCATCTCAGTGGGCAGTAGGGGTTACACTCCTGTGGGTAAGGATAGGAGTAGTCCTTCACCTCATCATACCACGCCTGCACATGGAACGTTGGGGGACGATGCCTGCACATATGAATAAGCAAGAAGCACACTCTTTATTACTACGATGCTTCAAAATATAGCGGAACCGCGGATTCAGGAACATCGTTGCATTATGCATTAAAGCTGTCAGCTTCTCTTTTGAAGCCACAATCCAGAAACTGTATGCAGATGTAGATTAATACGTTTTGGTAAAGCATACAACTCTTGACACACTCTCAGAGCTTAAAATGTCTTAAAATGTCACCCATTTTCTTCATATCTTCATATAATTGGTCCTCACTAATGCTCAATATACGATGGCACCATTTCTTGTGTCTCAGAAGAGAACTGTGGACAGTTCAAAAACCTGCCTACCACTGGCTACCAGTGATCAGTGATCGTATCAGTAGGCAGGTTTGTTCATTTCAAACAATAAATGTACAGAATACAGAGGACATGTTCAAGTGCTGTGTGGTTCTCAACTTTTTCTCAGATCTCCAAGGCGTTCCCAGCCCACCCATCTGAGCCCTTAAGACGTGCTCGATATTCTGATAGATAAGTAATTGCTGAATAGTGTTTGTTCAGTAACGGGACCCACCACCACCAACTCTGTTCCAGTTGAAAAGGCTGTCTGCTCATTTCTTTGTGTCATTACTTCCAATTGCACTTGTTTATCCTGTATGCTGTTGCTGTATGAGTTCTCCCTCCAGATTGGATTAAATTGGTATCCCGACTTGAAAAAAGAAGCTGGAGAGACAGGGAGACGGGAGACCCCTGTTACCGAACAAACACTGCTCTTTCATTACTATCAGAATATAGAGCTATTTAATACCTTTTAACAACACACATAATCTATATTAAATCTACCCTACCTTTAATGTTATGTTATGAATAAAACCTTAGTGATTTGACATTTATTTGGAGGCCCACGACTAATAATAATCCGCACAGCCCAAAAAAGGGAACCCTGGCCCACAGGTTGAGAATGGCCGGTTTAGATAACGTTTAGATGAGAAGCATACAATAGTAATGCTAGTATCGATGTCTTTACCTTCCCCAGTGCGCTCCCAGGTTCTGTCCAATCTGGGGCAGAAGGCCAGCCGGGCCATGCTCCCACAGGCAGGTCTCAGCCCACTCCTCAGCCGTACGCTCCAGTTCCGTGTCCCACACCTCACATACACAAAACAGGGGAGAAGAGGCAGAGAAGCACATCACTTAACATTGAGTTTAAAACCCATTTTGGGCGGGAACCCCTTTTGGTGTTTTAAACATTGTTATAATTTAGCTATTAATGAAAGCAATAAGGTGTGCGGGTGTACCTTATTGCTTTCATTGATGTCACCTCCCAATGTATGAATGAATGAACCATTGTAAAGCGCTTTGAGCACTTGGAAAAGCGCTATAAAAATGCAATTCATTATTATTATTATGTCCACTGGCCAGTACGCACCATTTTTAACTAACATTTTTAACTAAAATATTTGCTTCTGGGGGGTCCCTGGAACTACATATTTTGAGATGGGGGTCTGTGGCCCAATAAAGATAATTCTGGGGGTCCTTGACATACAAAAGGTTGAGCACCACTGACATAGAAACAGGTTTTTCAGAAAAAATGTTAGGATTTAGAAGCCTTTTTTGTATCGACCTCAGTCCAAAATGGGTTAACCACTGAAGGCCCTCCATGCAGACTGGAGTTACAACTGTACTTGGGGTGCACCAAATCTCTTCACCAAAAATATCTTGCCAAATGTGACTAAATTTGACTGAGGGACTGCCATTGGATTTTTTGAATTTTCGTTTTTTCATGTCATATGAAAGAAGGGAATCATAGCTTCAAATTGACATTGGTTGTTCAGTTTGACCCACCAGTTTTGGAGATATGGCTTATAGAGTATAATGTCTTGCAGAAAACAGCGAGTTGAGAAAACAGGCTTGAAAGGTTCACTTCTGTGGTCTCTTAACATTACACCTAGCTACATGTTTAAGCATTTATTTCATATTTACATGTTGATTTCAGCTCTGACACTTATTTCAGACATGCTCTAGTATGTGAAGAGTCTGCCTGTGCTATTAACTCATTTAAAAAAAGTTTTTCTCCTCTGGTGAAAAGCTGTAATTTGCGCGAGGGCAGTCGCTCAGTCAAATCTGGTCACAAATGTTCCCTCCAGAATAGGGATGCTGGGGTTCAAGTGGTTAAACTAATCTCACTTCTGGGGAGCTCTTCATATCGTTAGTTGGGAGATGTTAAGCACTTGGCATACCGTTGCTGATACCGATTCATTAATTTATCATTAACTCCAACCTCTATTTGCCTTGAGTCAGCGGGTGATAAAAGGACAAAGATTGTAATAAGCTTGCGCTCAGCTCAATTATCAACCCCTACAGGGCTGATATGACACCTGCTAAAGTGCGCAGTGACTGTGAGTGAGCAACCTTGCTGCAAACCTGGACAAAACTCGGTCACCAAACGCAGACAAACGCTTGAGTTTGTCTGGGCATAAAGGAACCAAAACACAAAGTGGAAAACAGCAGCCTTAAAGGGGAAAACCACCCATTTTCAACATTTTACTATGTCATTAATATACCTTAGAGCTGTTGTGTGGAAATAATAAAAAAGTCCCCCCATTTTGTATTTCCTAGAACTGTAATTATGAAAAGAATCATTAACATGGTGAAACACATCTTGATGACATCATCAAGATGTGTTTCACCATGTTAATGATTTTTTTCAGACCTCTAGTTCTAGGAAACACAGAATGGGGGAACTTTATTATTATTTCCACACAACAGCTCTAAGGTACATTAATAAATGTTGAAAATGAGTGGAATGCCCCTTTAAATGATATTCAGAATGGCGGCGTAACAGCAAAATGCGAGACACGCCAGCAGCGTCTTCCACATTCTGAGCCAACCCCAGACAATCTCAGCAGGACTATATCACTTCATTTGCTGGTGGAAGTTCCTCGTTGACAGTATTTTTAGTCAACGTTTTTTATTTCAAGGATCCCCCATAACTGTGAGAGTGTAAATGGTAAATGGTAAATGGTGCATTTATATAGCGCCTTTATCCAAGGCGCTTTACATAGATTGTGCATTACATTCACCCATTCACACACACATTCATACACCGATTGCAGCGGCAGCCATGTAAGGTACCAACTACCAACCAGCACATCGGGAGCAATTTGGGGTTCAGTGTCTTGCCCAAGGACACTTCGACATGTGGACAGGAGGAGCCGGGATTCGAACCTCCGACCCAAGGTGGCGACTGTGGAACCACTCTCAGAGTTACAGGCCTGTAAAGGTCCAATTGGAATCACCCTCCAAGGAGCGTTTAGGGTCCCTGGACCCAACTTTGAAAACCACTGTGCTAAAATAATACTACGGTGGACGACTGTGGCTGAACAGAAAATACACGTGACCTCTCTAAACCGTCTGCTGTTGTTGTTCCAGAGTCAGGCCTTCCCCCCCCCCCCCCCCTTTTACGTCGTGAAGTTTCTGATTGCTCATCAGCTGAGCTGCACCAGACCGATCCAAGGACTTGTTTTCCCTAAAGATTGAGGGTTATTCAAAAAATGTAAAAGCGCAGGCTGAGTTTTTTCTTAACCCATTTCGACCGAGACCGATTCTACAAAATGTCTTCTAAATCCTGACAGTTTTCTGAAAAACCCCATGTTTCTATGTCAGTCGTTCTCAAACATTTTCATGTGAAGGACCCCCAAAGATATATGTAATTGGCCGCCGACCCCCATCTGAAAATATGTTGTTCCAGGGACCCCCCCCCTAGAAGCGAAGATTTGAGTTAAAAACTTTCGCTCTGAAAGAATATATTCAAAGATTTGCACTACATTTTCACGACTTTTCAAAAATAGCAGACCTACAAGCTCGTAGCGCGCCACTCGGTGGCGCGCTATGAGCTTGTAGATCTGCTATTTTTCAATAGCTAAATTATAACATGTTTAATGGGGTTCCCGCCCAAAATGGGTTAAGTAATACCTTCCATATGGTCTCTAGCAAGGGGTCTCTCAGCGAGAGTCTTTTTTTTTTCTCTTTTCATTTCGCCCTCCCTTCAGCTCTTTCTCCGAAATGCCCTCTCAGTCAAGTTAGGCTCTGGTTGGGATACTGAGGGGATCATATTCCCATTCTGGGGTTTTTGTGGGAATGCGAAAAGAGTGTCCTTCCTCTCTACTGACCTACATTCTGGTCTTTTCATTTAAAAAAAAAAAAAAAACTGAATGTTGGAATAACACCAGCTGTCTTTTCTTTTTCTTCCCCTCTCCCCAAATGATCCACTCCTTTAATTACACACCTTATTCACTTTCACCTTGACCACGAAATACCAAGTATACAGGGGTTGGTGCAAGCTGTGTGTGTGTGTGTGTGTGTGTGTGTGTGTGTGTGTGTGTGTGTGTGTGTGTGTGTGTGTGTGTGTGTGTGTGTGTGTGTGTGTGTGCGTGTGCGAGTGCGAGTGCGTGTGTGTGTGTGTGCACAAGTGTGTGTGTGTGTGTGCGCACACGTGTGTGTGTGTGCGTGCGTGCACACGTGTGTGTGTGCGTGCGTGCGTGCGTGGGTGGGTGGGTGCGTGCGTGCGTGCGCTGGTACCAGCAGAGGTGTATTAACTTTACAAGTTTCAACGCGTTGTTGGGCCTTGGAATCCCACCCAATAACAGAACTTAAAATACCCCCCTGTGCTGTGCTTCCACCACCATCTACTCTCCTTCCCCTGTTGTCCGGCACCCACTTCAGTCCCCCCCCCCTTCCCCTGTTGTCCGGCACCCACTTCAGTCCCCCCAGAAACCACTACTTCCATCCACATTACTCCCTGACACACACACCTGCCTAGCAACAGGATGTCTGGCAGGACTCCAAATTAACTCCTTTGAGTTCCAGTCAGTCGCTATCGGCTCCAAAAAGGTGTTACTTTTCAGGAAATGGGAAAAAGAGAGAACCTGTGTTACTAATGGATCCAGTCTAGCTAATACAGTATTTAGTCACAAGCTCTTGTGGATACTTTTCATTGGTTCAATATTTAATTTCAAATTCTTTAAAAAATAGCAAATAATGTTGAGACAATATGTGAGTTTGTAGATCGGCTATTGGAAGTAGGGCATATTAACCCATTCTAGACGGGAACCCCTTTTGGTGTTTTAACTAAGCATTATGTTATTCTTTAGCTATTGAAAAATAGCAGATCTACAAGCTTGTAGGTCTGCTATTTTTGAAAGATCGTAAAAATGCGGCACAAATCTTTGAATATATATTCTTTCAGAGCGAATGTTTTTTTTATTTTTACGTCAGGCCTAAATGGGTTAATTCACGATGAAACATAAAAAGTTGGAGATACAAGGTTTCTGCCCGACATCAATGAGTTGCAGGTTCTTCTGCTGCCTCTGAGAAGCCTGCTGAAGGCTGTTGAGTGGAGCTTGTTTGGTAAGAGCGGTGTGTGTGACTCTGCTACGGCGTACAGTATCAGATTCCCTGACCAAAATCTGGACGAAATGTTGCGTAATTGTTGGACAAATAAACGACTGGGGGGCGCCTTATAGTCGTGTTTGGGGCTCGTTTTCCCTGTTTCACCATCCACCTGTGTGGAAATGAAACCATTGTGGAGGCAACCTTGGGAATATTGACACAAACTAAGTAAAAAAATCACGCCCGTGTGAAGTGAGGGGTGCTCTTATCATTGTACATCATCATGACGTAACATGTCGATTTGCTATGACGTACATTCTCCATTCATTGTTAATGGGAATTGACAATGAATTGTGTAGGACAAACATACCCATTTGCTCGTCTACATCTATCTATTTATTTATCTATAAATGCACCAAGTGTCTGTCTGTCTGTCTGTCTGTCTGTGTGTAATCCACGTAACTCGAGAACCGTTCGCCCCACCGGCTTCAAATTCGACACACGCACACGTGCCACACCACCTCAGGGGGTGCAGTGCCTGGTGTCGAGTCGGTCGGACCCACGGTTGTCCAGAACCAAAAAGGCTTCTGCCCGGGCTCTGGGATCCATATATGGCCTGTTCTGACATCATTCTGACGTCTGCATATACTCCATATTTGGGCATGCCTGACAAAGAACTCCATATATGGGCATAAAAGGGACACAGACATAATATCTGGGTGGGCCATTCATTTCCAACTTGCATCATTCCAAGTAGGCCAGTGCCCAACAATGGGCACCGCTGTAGAGGCTCCAACGCATGATATCTGGGTGGGGCATGCATTGCCAACTTGCATCGTTCCAAGTACTGTAGGCCAGTTGCCCACTGGCACCGCTCTAGTGTGACGTAAATTCTCCATTCATGTAATGTCTGTTTAGGACAAAAATAGACGATTTGCTCAGACACATATGACATACATTCTCCATTCATCGTCAATGGCATTTAATGTTTGTGTTAGGACAAAAAACACACCCGTGTGAAGTGAGGGGCGCTAATATATTAACCCATTTAGGCCTGACATTGAAAAAAAAAAAAAAAGTCTTCTGAAATTTGTGCCGGATTTTCACGATTTTTCAAAAATAGCAGACCTACAACTTTGTAGGTATATGAGTTTGTAGATCTGCTATTTTTCAATAGCTAAAGCATAACATAATGCTTAAAACACCAAAAGGGGTTCCCACCCAGAATGTTGATTAGGTGATGTAATGGTGATGTAAAACAAACGGTGCAAACACAAACATTAAACACCATTAACAATAAAGAGATATGATGTAAATGACACATATATGACGTAAATGTTCCCTTCATTGTCAATGCGTTTACAAAACAAACACTATAGCTAAAATATAGGAAGGGCTAACGCCCCTTAAAAAAAGGGTTTTGCAGGAAACTCCCAGCTACAGTGGCTAGCAAATGATTTATGTTGCATGGCAATGAGAGAGCACAGCAAAATGCATTACAATGTTACTTATTTACTTCCAGGGTTGGGTAAGCTAAGTGGTTGCTAAGATAATGAGACCAAAATACAGAAGATGGAGGACATTTAAGCTGTGCTATCATCAGCAAAGCTTGACTGCAGAGGGATTCGGGAGAAAACCATTCAATTATGTCCTTGATCTCAAGCCATGTCATTTTCCATATAGATTCGCTTGACAAGTAGCTTTGCCCAAAAAAAAGTAATCAATGTGTTTACACTGATAAGCACAGGCTGAAACACATTACAGATGAGCTGTGGTAATTGCCATAAGGGACTGTGGGCCAAAGCGAACTGGCAATTTTGTGCTTGGAACAGCACCATCTCAGAAGGTCAACTCGACTGCTGCCGGCCTTTAATAAATGATTATGGCTCCAAAAGACGTTGGAAGTGCGACCACAACTGACTCAGGCCAAATATTGACCAAAACTCTGGCAAGAGTTTCTTGGAGAGAGAAAAAAAACGCTGAGTAGCCCTTCGAAATCACAAAGGGATGATTTGTGCAGTTCCCGTAGCATGTCTTTCATAAATACAAGTGGAAGCCTTCCAGTACACAATACTGTCACTTCTCTTGCAAATGTCAAAACCCGGGGAGTTTTGCGAGCGGTAAAAAAGCCGGGGCTCAGAAAAGTGTCGACTGAGACACATATTTCTGAACTGATGAATGTGGTACATAGCGCAGCCTGCATGTCAAACTGCTGTTGTTTGCACAGCGAAGCACAGCAGGGGACGGGGGGGCTTGTAACCCAGGCCCCCCAACCACACTTCTGCTGGGGCCTGTAAAGAAAAACACGTCCCCTGCTAAAGTCTTTCAGCACTGTGCACACTGCATTGTTTATTTCACTTAACACCTCATTTGCGGCCAGAGTTTTTTTCTCTCTCCCTCTCTCCCTTGGTCATCTGGTCGCATTCCAGAGGGTACACAGAAGGGTAAACTTCCTCTGCACGTTTGGGTTTCCTGCACATAGTCAATTGTGCGCGCAAACGGATAGTAAAAAAAAAAGAGAAGAAGAAAAAAAGAAAGGGAAAAAATTAAATCTTGGACATGGATATGGGAGTTGGACAAAGTGAGGTTGAGGGAAAAAAACAAAGCAGAGAAATAAATCAAAGGAGAATCCAGAGGGAGGATGAAAGAGAAGAACAGATTTGAGGGTTTGAGAGAGAGAAAGCAAAATGGATAAGGGAATAAAAATCTCAACGATCGATAGGAAATTATATTGTATATATAATAGGACCAGAAGAAAAGGCGTGCTTGTGTGTGTGTGTTCGTAAGCATTGACCGTGCAGACCACCAATATTGTTCCCACGGCAAAAGAACAGTAGGGCCTATTCGTTGGAAACCTCATTGTGTCCAAAACTGTTACTTTTCAGAATTCAAATAAAAAATTAGCAAAAAAAAACCCCGATGGTGGCGAGATCTGTTTTCCGCCAGCATTAATTAATCCATCGATAGCATACGGCCAGGGTTTTATTGCGCGTAACACTTACTTTGAATAACCAAATATCCGTAATCGCATCTTACTATGAAACAATTCTGTGTGTGTTGACATCACTGGTGGTTGTTCTCTCGGTCGGTGGTGGAAAAAGTGGACCGCGAGTATCACAGCGCCTGCTACAGGCCGTTGAAAATGCTTGTCTGGGCCAAATTTGCCCCCTCAATGTCAGTTCCGAGATACAGGCATCTGAAGACAGAGCAGACAGTGCAAGTGGATGCGCGCGCATCTTCAAAATGGACGCGGCCATTGTGTGTTTGTGTCCCAGAGTGTTGTTTGCGGTAGCAATATCAGCTAACGATCGAAACGGATCAAAAATCGATTAAAAGCTACTGTAGTTCACAGCTTTCTCGCGTTTGGCGGAGAAGTTAGAAAGAGTAGGTTCTCGTTTTCCATGTGACTGGCGGCAAAACGGTTAATATACTTTTGTGTTTTGTGTGACATTGTAGTATCATCAAGTAGCGGCATTAGTGTAGGCTATATTAAAAAAAACGTTAAAATATGAAGATAAGAGGTTTCTGCCTGAGCTGATGAGTTTTATTCAGTTTTTCATGCTGTGCCTTCCATCCACACCACACCACACCACACCACACCACACCACACCACACCACACCACACCACACCTTCCATCCACACCACTGTGCCTTCCATCCACACCAAATCAACTCATATCAGAGACACCGTGGCCTTCCATCCACACCACATCAACTCATATCAGAGAGTTTTTCATGCTGTGCCTTCCATCCACACCACATCAACTCATATCAGAGACACCGTGGCCTTCCATCCACACCACGTCAACTCATATCAGAGACTACAGCCTTCCATCCACACCACGTCAACTCATATCAGAGACTACAGCCTTCCATCCACACCACATCAACTCATATCAGAGACTACAGCCTTCCATCCACACCACATCAACTCATATCAGAGACACCGTGGCCTTCCATCCACACCACATCAACTCATATCAGAGACACCGTGGCCTTCCATCCACACCACGTCAACTCATATCAGAGACTACAGCCTTCCATCCACACCACGTCAACTCATATCAGAGACTACAGCCTTCCATCCACACCACATCAACTCATATCAGAGACTACAGCCTTCCATCCACACCACATCAACTCATATCAGAGACACCGTGGCCTTCCATCCACACCACATCAACTCATATCAGAGACACCGTGGCCTTCCATCCACACCACGTCAACTCATATCAGAGACTACAGCCTTCCATCCACACCACGTCAACTCATATCAGAGACTACAGCCTTCCATCCACACCACATCAACTCATATCAGAGACTACAGCCTTCCATCCACACCACATCAACTCATATCAGAGACACCGTGGCCTTCCATCCACACCACATCAACTCATATCAGAGACACCGTGGCCTTCCATCCACACCACATCAACTCATATCAGAGACACCGTGGCCTTCCATCCACACCACGTCAACTCATATCAGAGACTACAGCCTTCCATCCACACCACATCAACTCATATCAGAGACTACAGCCTTCCATCCACACCACATCAACTCATATCAGAGACACCGTGGCCTTCCATCCACACCACATCAACTCATATCAGAGACACCGTGGCCTTCCATCCACACCACATCAACTCATATCAGAGACTAC
The DNA here is from genome assembly GCF_951216825.1 of Electrona antarctica. NCBI lineage: Eukaryota > Metazoa > Chordata > Actinopteri > Myctophiformes > Myctophidae > Electrona > Electrona antarctica. The sequence goes on along the minus strand of NC_136801.1, from coordinate 7,591,560 downwards.
AGCCTTCCATCCACACCACATCAACTCATATCAGAGACACCGTGGCCTTCCATCCACACCACATCAACTCATATCAGAGACACCGTGGCCTTCCATCCACACCACATCAACTCATATCAGAGACTACAGCCTTCCATCCACACCACATCAACTCATATCAGAGACACCGTGGCCTTCCATCCACACCACATCAACTCATATCAGAGACACCGTGGCCTTCCATCCACACCACATCAACTCATATCAGAGACACCGTGGCCTTCCATCCACACCACATCAACTCATATCAGAGACACTGTGCCTTCCATCCACACCACATCAACTCATATCAGAGACACCGTGGCCTTCCATCCACACCACATCAACTCATATCAGAGACACCGTGGCCTTCCATCCACACCACATCAACTCATATCAGAGACACCGTGGCCTTCCATCCACACCACATCAACTCATATCAGAGACACCGTGGCCTTCCATCCACACCACATCAACTCATATCAGAGACACTGTGCCTTCCATCCACACCACATCAACTCATATCAGAGACACCGTGGCCTTCCATCCACACCACATCAACTCATATCAGAGACACCGTGCCTTCCATCCACACCACATCAACTCATATCAGAGACACCGTGCCTTCCATCCACACCACATCAACTCATATCAGAGACACTGTGCCTTCCATCCACACCACATCAACTCATATCAGAGACACCGTGGCCTTCCATCCACACCACATCAACTCATATCAGAGACACTGTGCCTTCCATCCACACCACATCAACTCATATCAGAGACACTGTGCCTTCCATCCAGACCACATCAACTCATATCAGAGACACTGTGGCCTTCCATCCACACCACATCAACTCATATCAGAGACACCGTGGCCTTCCATCCACACCACATCAACTCATATCAGAGACACTGTGCCTTCCATCCACACCACATCAACTCATATCAGAGACACTGTGGCCTTCCATCCACACCACATCAACTCATATCAGAGACACTGTGCCTTCCATCCAGACCACATCAACTCATATCAGAGACACTGTGGCCTTCCATCCAGACCACATCAACTCATATCAGAGACACTGTGGCCTTCCATCCACACCACATCAACTCATATCAGAGACACTGTGGCCTTCCATCCACACCACATCAACTCATATCAGAGACACTGTGGCCTTCCATCCAGACCACATCAACTCATATCAGAGACACTGTGGCCTTCCATCCACACCACATCAACTCATATCAGAGACACTGTGGCCTTCCATCCACACCACATCAACTCATATCAGAGACACTGTGGCCTTCCATCCACACCACATCAACTCATATCAGAGACACTGTGGCCTTCCATCCACACCACATCAACTCATATCAGAGACACTGTGGCCTTCCATCCACACCACATCAACTCATATCAGAGACACTGTGCCTTCCATCCACACCACATCAACTCATATCAGAGACACTGTGGCCTTCCATCCACACCACATCAACTCATATCAGAGACACTGTGGCCTTCCATCCACACCACATCAACTCATATCAGAGACACTGTGGCCTTCCATCCACACCACATCAACTCATATCAGAGACACTGTGGCCTTCCATCCACACCACATCAACTCATATCAGAGACACTGTGGCCTTCCATCCACACCACATCAACTCATATCAGAGACACTGTGGCCTTCCATCCACACCACATCAACTCATATCAGAGACACCGTGGCCTTCCATCCACACCACGTCAACTCATATCAAAGACACCGTGGCTTCCATCCACACCACATCAACTCATATCAGAGACACTGTGCCTTCCATCCACACCACATCAACTCATATCAGAGACACTGTGCCTTCCATCCACACCACATCAACTCATATCAGAGACACCGTGGCTTCCATCCACACCACATCAACTCATATCAAAGACACCGTGGCTTCCATCCACACCACATCAACTCATATCAAAGACACCGTGGCTTCCATCCACACCACATCAACTCATATCAAAGACACCGTGGCTTCCATCCACACCACATCAACTCATATCAAAGACACCGTGGCTTCCATCCACACCACATCAACTCATATCAAAGACACCGTGGCTTCCATCCACACCACATCAACTCATATCAAAGACACCGTGGCTTCCATCCACACCACATCAACTCATATCAAAGACACCGTGGCTTCCATCCACACCACATCAACTCATATCAAAGACACCGTGGCTTCCATCCACACCACATCAACTCATATCAGAGACACCGTGGCCTTCCATCCACACCACATCAACTCATATCAGAGACACTACTGTTGTCATTCAGTCAACCAAAGAATCCATTATCTTCATATTATGACATTATAACAAGAACACTGTTTGATCAAGACAACATAAAAAAAAAGAAGAAAAAAAAAAAAAGGATAAATCATGGACACATTTTGTGGAGCTGTGCATAGATCTGAGGAAACGATGACACGTACATGTGAAAGGCTGAATGGGACTATAGGTCATGTCAGTATTTTTATAGCAGTGGTTCTCTAAGTGGTGGGGGTCCTTGGGGAGGTTCCAGGGGGGTCCCCAGCTAAATTCATTACTATAGCATCTGAATCAGTTTAACCACGCCATTTGAAAAATCGTGGGAAAAAAAATAAAACAATCTGAAACATTTTACAGACACAAATCTTGTATGGGGGTCCCTGGCACAAATATTTTCAGATGGGGTCCGTGGCCAAATACATTTGAATTTGGCGGTCGTGACATGGATAAGTTTGAGAACCACTGATTTAAAGAACTTGCCAACTGCGAAGAGTTTAATGAAGAAAGTACGGTCCTTCCACTCCAACCTTCTTCACACAAATCGGTTGATTGTGAGACACGGACAACTGGTGGTGGTGGTGAGGGATCAGATCAGACATGGTATCTTTACAAATACCTGTTATGGTTTGTTTACATACCCGAGGAGTGTCTGTTCTTCCACAGAAAATACACAATATTATAATGAGTTATAGAAAAGCTATTTTTTTTTTGTATCAACTACAAAGTCAACCATATCTGAACGGTGCTGGTGCAGTACTCAAGCAGATTAAAACAAACTGCCAAGTGCCAAGACCTATTTATTTACAAACAGTTGCTTGACCAAGGCAGCCATAAATCCACATGAGCGCAACTCACGAGTCACCCCCCGAAAGAGATGAAGAAAAAAAATGTCAACACAGCTTTATCTTTTAGACTCCAAATACCGCTGCCACCATCAACTCTGCCCCGGCGCCCACCCGGCCATGCCTAGTTAAACATCAAGGGCCCTTTTTCTCTCAAGATGTCATCTGTTTGTCTTACGGCGCTTCAAACGTTGACAGTTTGCTGTTTATAACCCCTGTGGGTCAACGTCTTCGGGAGCGGGAGAGATAGAGAGCCAGAGTGCCACCTGCAGAAGGCTGTAGGGGTGGGAAGGGAGCTTTTTGCAGATCGCTATGCAGTGCGAGTGCTTAGCCCAGGAATTCTTCTGGGCCGCTGTGCGGGATAATGACAGAATGGGAACGGAGCCACAGGGATAAAGCAGGGAAAAGGATGAGAGAGAGAGAGAGAGAGAGAGAGAGGAGAGAGAGAGGGGGGAGAGAGGGAGAGAGAAGGAGAGAGGTACAGGAAAGGAATGGGAGAGGGATAGGGAGGGATTTGGCTTGATGTTATCTCGCAGAGCTGCTGTTATGATTACTACCGGGGGTCAACCGGTTTGTGGCTTAATACCATGGCGGACAATAACAAAACTGCCTGTCCCATGGGTGCACATGCATGGCTATACTGTACGTGTGTGTGTGTGTGTGTGTGTGTGTGTGTGTGTGTGTGTGTGTGTGTGTGTGTGTGTGTGTGTGTGTGTGTGTGTGTGTGTGTGTGTGTGTGTGTGTGTGTGTGTGTGTGTGTGTGTGTGTGTGTGTGTGTGTGTGTGTGTGTGTGTGTGTGCACACACAGAGAGAAGAACTGCACATCTTTGCAGGGTTCCAGTGCAGTGGAGCTGCATGTGAGCCTTACATCGTGAAGGCTGACAGCAGGAACACAATGAGGCCGGGCCGGAGCGTCACCGAGCCACGCTGCTTTAACCATTTAAACCCTGTGTCGTGGGGAAAGCATTTGCGTCCGTCTTTCTTTCTTTCGTTCTTTCTTTCCTGTTTGCAGAAAAGGCCATTCTATTTTCGTTCATCTGCCTTTACCGACTGCGCTTCACGTCTGTGCGTGTGTGTGTGTGTGTGTCTCCGCTGGCCCCTCTTGTTGCACGTCTCTCCACATTTCACCCCTGGGTGCCCCTGCAGCTAAAAAAGCCAGCCAACTGAAACAGGAGACAGTATAGTGTGCTGCTGGCTCAGCACTTCTCAGCCAGAGCACAGCCTGCCTGCCTGCGTCTAACAGGAGGCTGCCAGGGAGATCTGTGCTATCACACACACACACACACACACACACACACACACACACACACACACACACACACACACACACACACACACACACACACACACACACACACACACACACACACACACACACACACACACACACACACACGCATCCACACACACGCATCCACACAGGATCCTCAAATCCAACCCCTCAATTACAAAATTACGCAGCCCGGGCAATTGCCCCCAGGAGAAGCTGTTTATTTGCCTTTATAGCATAGAATAATACTCCCTTTTGTTCTGCAGTGCTCTTTAAGTGCAGATGAAAGCAAGATAAAGCTTCATTACCTTTTCACTTCTGCTGCACAATTTTCCAACCTCCCACCTTAACCACTTCAACCCCAGCGACCATACATATTCTGGGGGGGAACATAGGCCAAAAATAGCCGATCTACAAGCTCAGTGCGTCTGCGCCAAAGAGACTTGGTGTAGACGGTAAAAGTGGTCAAAGCACAGTTGTAACTCAAGTCCAGTTCTCTAAGACTACCGGGGTTTAAGACCACTTAGAGCAGTGGTTCCCAAACTTTTTCACATCAAGGACCCCCAAATAATTAGCCCGCGGACCCCCATTTGAAAAGATATGCCAGAGACCCCCATGAGAGAAGATTGTTACGGCTCTAGCAGTGATTCTCAACCCGTTTAATTTCAAGGACCCCCAGTTTGACCTGCATTAGTCTACGGACCCCCATTTAATGGCATTTCTATCTCTCTATGTATATTTTAAAATCAATGTTAATTTAACTCTGAGAGTGTACAAATGGAAAACGGGTCCATTTGGTTCCATTTGTACACCCTCAGAGTTACAGACCCATAAGGGTCCATTTGGTTCCATTTGTACACTCTCAGAGTTACAGACCCATAAGGGTCCATTTGGTTCCATTTGTACACTCTCAGAGTTACAGACCCATAAGGGTCCATTTGGTTCCAAACTATCATTTAGTTGGGGACTCCCTGGAACTCCCTCAGGGACCCCTGGGGGTCCCCTGACCCCACTTTGGAAACCACTGACTTAGACCCTACAGTATACCTTGTTGACCTTGTAGATCACAGAGCTATTTTTGAACAGCTGAAAAGTACCTAAAAATTGAAAAAGTACAGTACTTGAGTAAATAATATACTTAGTTACTTTAGATGTATACTGTAATGGTCAGTGTGTGGAATACAGTACTGCACGCACGCACGCACGCACGCACGCACGCACGCACGCACGCACGCACGCACGCACGCACGCACGCACGCACGCACGCACGCACGCACGCACGCACGCACGCACGCACGCACGCACGCACGCACGCACGCACGCACGCACGCACGCACGCACGCACGCACGCACGCACGCACGCACGCACACACACACACACACACACACACACACACACACACACACACACACACACACACACACACACACACACACACACACACACACACACACACACACACACACACACACACACACACACACACAAAGTTCAGCTGGAAGACTTCCAGATGTCCGACTGTATGCAGCTTTGACTGGCAGGAGGCCACTGTGTGCGTGCGTGCGTGCGTGCGTGTGTGTGTGTGATGCGTGCATACACGTGTGCATGGTGGGGGGGCAGCTGGTAAAACAAGCCATGCGCTGATTCTAATTGCTCTGTGAAAAACAACCCACTGCTTTAAACACACAGAGACACGCACACGCACACTCTCTCTCACACACACACACACACACACACACACACACACACACACGTGACGGGCGAAGCATACATTCAGATTTTTTTTGGGGGGGCTTGTGTAAAAGAAATCACAATGGCACTGTGATCATTGGCATGTGTGTAGAATTCTGTTCTAGTGAAATAAACCGTATAGTCACATGGGTATACTGTAGATTTGCATGGTTCAGACCTCGTATCTCCTTATTTCAACTTTTTATGTATATGTGGGCTGTAAATGTGGGCTGTAAATGTATGTCCAGCCCACATCATACAAGATTGTTGCACAAAAGTAGTAAAAATAGCAGATCTGTAAGCTTCTATATAAGCATCGCGATATGATGCGTGTGTGAGCTTGTAGATCTGCTATTTAAACTCTTTATTTAATATGCTGAAAGCATTCACAGAACATAACAGATCGACAAGCTCACGAATGGCCATTTTCTGCGAAAGCTTTTCCCCACCATGACACCCCAGTATAGAGCCTTGAGGGACTCCGGTGAACCATAATAGGGTTTAAGTCAGAGGTTCCCAAAGTGAGGTCCGGGGACCCCTAGGGGTTCTTGACGGAGTTCCACAGGGTCCCCAGCTAAATGATTGTTAGGAACCAAATGGACCCTTGTGGGTCTGTAACTCAAATGGAACCAAATAAATTTGACATTGATTTCACAATATAAATTGGGGGTCCCAGATATAGAAATGCCATTAAATGGGTCCGTAGACTAATGCTTGTCAAACTGGGGGTCCTTGAAATTAAACATGTTGAGAATCACTGCTAGAGCCGAAAAAACTTCTCTTATGGGGATCCCTGGCACATCTTTTCAAATGGGGGGTCCACAGGCTAATTAGTGTGAATTTGGGGGTCCTTGACATGAAAAAGTTTGGGAACCACTGGTTTAATTGGTTAAAAAAAAGGAATGTTTTTCTGGACATACAAGGTTTCCGCCCGACAGCAAACAATGTTACGCTGCATGCCTGCTGAGGGAGCCAAGGTCCCTGCAGCCAAGTGGTCTGGTGACTGGGTCACATCACCCGCAGGGCCGCAGTAAGACTACATTCTTAGGGAGCTCAGTAGGGGGTGAAGGCCTTACTCACGCCAGCATTTCAGCACGCGCACAATACTGTGGGATGAAACTTATAGCATTTCAGCACGCGCACAATACTGTGGGATGAAACTTATAGCATTTCAGCACGCGCACAATACTGTGGGATGAAACTTATGTTGCAGAGAGCATTGATGCTATGCACACACACACACACACACACACACACACACACACACACACACACACGCACGCGTGTGCGTACATGCACATATACTGTACAGTAGATCACTTTGGGAAACACTGCACTGACTTGCATTCATTCCATGTCCTCTTAACCTAACTCCAACCCTAATCGTATTCAATTTCAGCTAAATTTTTAATTGGAGACACCACTTAATTGGCCCCAATTTGACACGCCGGCCCCAATAGTTGATTGAATGTTCAATTGACCCCAAGTGTAGCCTACTGTATGACGCACGCACACACACGAGACTGAGAGACTGACACGACACAACACACACACACACACACACACACACACACACACACACACACACACACACACACACACACACACACACACACACACACACACACACACACACACACACAGGTTTGTATTACTATATTTGTGAAGACATCAACATATTATATTAGGATGGTGATTTTATGAGTGGCTTTAGGCATTTCTAAGAAGCCTAAAGCCGGAAAAAGAGGATCTACAAGTTCAGAACCTTGTTAGCTTGTAGATCTGCTATTTTTGGTGCGCGGCACCGCCTCGTAACCAGGCATAAACCTAAAAAAGGTCCAATCCTAATCCTAACCCCAACCCCAGTCTTTTGCCAATTGTAAACTTAAGGGTCCGTGCACACCGGTATATATACAGTATGTGTATCTTGTACGATTTATTTGCATTAATTTAAACTGTTTCTGTTATGTTATGTTATGAGTATACATGCACACTGAGCTCCATCATAACAAGGCGAACGAGATAGATTTTTCAGCGCAAACAAAATCATCAACCTGTACGAATGTAGGCATCACCAAACAAAAGTGTAATGTGAGACACACACACACACACACACACACACACACACACACACACACACACACACACACACACACACACACACACCCCTTACCATGTACTCCATATTGGAGGCCGGGGGGTAGACCTGGCCTCTGAGCTTGTTGTGCAGGTCCAGAATGAGCTGTGCGTCGCTGTCCGTGATGGCTCTCTTCCCTCTCTGCTTGGCGGCCCACCCATCGCCGTCCCCTCTCTGCTTGGCGGCCCACCCGTCGCCGTCCTCATCCAGGTACTTGTCCAGAACCTGCTCCCAGCCCGTGGCGTTGGGAGGCATCGCCATGCCGACGGCGGCACGCAGAAACGCCAGGAGGAAGAGGAGCAGCGACGCACACGGCAGCCAGGCCCGGGACGCACACCTCCTCGTCATCGCGGCCGATACGCTTATACACTTCTGGGAACTTCTCGGCTGGATGGGACCTGTGGTGGGAAAAGGTAGTTAAAGTAAAAGTATCAATACATGTACCACAATGTAGAAATGCTCCATTACAAGTAAAAATTCCTGAATTCTAAATTTGACTCAAGTAAAAGTGCAAAAGTATTGGCATCAATACACTGACACGAACCATACGTCAAGCTGTGACTCCGCCCACCCCTGGGGGAAGTTGTGATTTGCTCTCGTTCACTGCAATGCAATTTGCGGCATTTTCAAAACAATATTGAGCAGAGTAGCGATTATCAAACGTATTTGCAATGCCATACGTTGAAAGATCTGTTGCCCGTGGACAAGGCACGCTACCTCCGTAAGTTAGATAGCATCGGCATAGATGTTTGTCCGTATGTGATTAAGGATTGGACCAAGTTGCATTGGCAGCCATAGAAAATTCTTACCCCAGGCTAAAACCGGATGTGACGTTTTTGGGCGTTCCTGTCTAGCTTTGTGTCAGTGTATATATTTAAAGTACCAAAGTAAAGCATTCAAGTTATTGTCAAACCTTTTCGAAAATAGGCAATCAATCTACAAGCTCATTGGCGTCAATAAGGCATTAAAGGTTTTGTCAAACCTTTTTGGAAAATAGCTGATCTACAAGCTCACATCGTGTCCCGGTGCGAATTGATGAATTTGAAGTTTTGTAGTAATAATCTTAATCTACAACAAAGTAACTTTTAACTAAAGTTTTCAAATAACTGTAGTGGAGCACAATGCTTATATAGTATTTAAAAATGGACATGTACTCAAGCAAGGTAAAAGTACCTCAAAATTGTACTCAAGTATCCTACAATTTTAACTATCTGCTGCTTGAGTAAGTTTACTGTAGTTAGCCCACCACCATATATAATCCACAGTAGGCTACAGTACACACACACACACACACACACACACACACACACACACACACACACACACACACACACACACACACACACACACACACACACACACACACACACACACACACACACACTTCGATTTCTTTATTTGAATCCACAAATTACAATTAATTTTACAAGGAAACAAATATAACAGGGTTGACAGTTCATGTTCACTTAAGGATACACATGGCACCTCCTCCTCCACACAGACAAACTGCCTATAACAGCCGAAACCATATATCACCCACCACCATATATCATTCACAGTAGGCTACAGTACACACACACACACACACACACACACACACACACACACACACACACACACACACACACACACACACACACACACACACACTTGGGGTATTTTGACCTTATAGCCTACCTTTTATTGTACTACTATACTTCCCTGTGCTTGTCCATGCAAACTGTCAATAGAGTATTCAATCAATCAATCAATCAATCAATCAAGCAATAAAGGGTTGAGTACTTTGTCCTCCACCATGGTGAGTGAGTGCTTGGACATGGCAATTCGCCATAAATCAACTTGGGTCAATATTGGACTTGGTTAGAAGTTGGAACAGTGTATTGTGGATGGACCCCACGACTATATTGACTATTCGTGACAGACCTGTGGTTCTCAAATAGTGGGGTTTCTTAGGGGGATGGGATGGGGGGGAGGTTACAGCCATAGGGACAACTCCCAAGGGTGTACAAAATAAATGGAGCCAAATTGGAGGTCCTTGAAATTAAAAAATGTTACTTTGAGGAGCCCTGGCGTGGGCTAGGTATTAGCACACTGCCGTGCTGGTTTGGTGGAATGCCATAAGTAGCCTCCTGGGGTTCACCGGGGGTGAGCTAGCTGGTTGGCAGCCGGCAGGCAGGCGACATACGCAGCGTGAATGAAAGAAACCGCTACTTGTGTTAATGACTTCCCTTGACTTATTTGCACTTTACATTTTTTCCAAAGAAAACAAAAAAACACGCAATTAAACTGGGCGACTGAGTAAGTTGTCTGTAGTGTAGTGTTAATTTAGTGGCAATAAATGTCATTTTTGTACACAGAAATGACGTGTTCTGAACTTCTGAATAATGTTGGTATAAAACGCGCACAGTTTCCAGCCTTTTTATTATTATTATTATTAGACTATTATAGCTATAATGGTGAATAACGCAAACAGGTCAAAATATTGACAACGCAAATAACGTTAACTTATAATTACTCATTTCCATGCAGACATTTGATGTAAAATGAGTTACCTTTAGCCAACTGGAATGTTGCACTTGCACCCCAAAAAGTTTCTTTATATCTCGAGACCTGTCAAAGGTTCTGCAGAATAAAACGGTACGAAAATATTCGGAGAATTCCAACTTCAAACTGCATGTGGTGATGATGGAATAATAATGTCAAACAGGTGATGGTGCGATCCGTTCACTTTGGCGTTCTCCTCAGGTGTGCGTGGGTCTGTCCCTCTTGCAGGAGTCTAGTCTATCCTTCTTTCACATAGAAGCCGCAAAAAGCATCACATCACATTTTTCTCCTCAACTTGGCTTGGCTGCAGCGTGTTGAGTGACGCCCCTAACCACGCCTCGCCAAACTTTCTAGAAACAACCCACTTGTTTATGCCAGGTTGTTCTTTTCTACTCCTTGGTGCGAACTGGAGCCTGTTCCGTGTGTCCACTAGTCTGTCCACGCCGCGCAGCGTGGCCGTGCCGTGGGCATGTTGTGAACTTAAAAAGCCATTTCCCCCTAAATAATCAGTGATTCTCAAACTGTTTCTTGTCAATATAAGGACTCCAAAATTGATAGATATTTTAATTTGGGCCAATTAGCCTTGGACCAAGACTGCTTTGAAAGCAATTAAGGTAAGGACTCCATCTGAAAACATTTTGTGCAGAGGACCCCAGTTGGGGGGTCTACAAGCTCACAGTGCACTTCTGGATCTTCTTTTTTCAAATTAGCCAAAGCCAATGCATGTATACTGGGTTAAAGTTAAAACTTCATTCATTCATTTTGCTGGGGAGTGGGGACCCCCCTGGAACCCCCTCAAGGACCCACCCCTGGGGCTCCCCGCTCCCTGGACAGCACTTTGAGAACCATGATGCACTGCCCTAAATCATTGTCCTGCTAGATCATGGGTTTTCCACAGGTGGTCCGTGCCGTGGACCACTGGGGGTCCGTGAAGGTGTTGCATGTGGTCCCTGACCATGCATTTAGTAATGTAGGAAAGTGAAGATTCGCATTTGAATTTATTGTATTGACCACAAGTTGAGAAACAATGCAGTAAATGATCTGGTGACAAATGATGACGCGTCAATGTTGTCAGTTACTGGGAAGTCGGATGTCAAGAACTTCCACAGAAAAGTGAGTTAGAATCTCAAGGGAAACCGTACCGGATTGCCTGGTTGAGTCACCGTTATAAGGAAATGTGCCCATAATCAATCGCAAGTGTCTGCTTACTCATAGAATAAGTTACAATGAACAGCAACATGAGTTCAATATGGAAGGTTAATTTCTTTCCCCCACACCACTCCCATATCCCCCCTCCCAACACAACAATGGTCCCCAGGTTGATTCTCAGTCAGGGTGGTGGCCCCCAGGTTAATTCTCAGTCAGGGTGGTGGTCCCCAGGTTAATTCTCAGTCAGGGTGGTGGTCCCCAGGTTAATTCTCAGTCAGGGTGGTGGTCCCCAGGTTGATTCTCAGTCAGGGTGGTGGTCCCCAGGTTGATTCTCAGTCAGGGTGGTGGTCCCCAGGTTGATTCTCAGTCAGGGTGGTGGTCCCCAGGTTGATTCTCAGTCAGGGTGGTGGTCCCCAGGTTGATTCTCAGTCAGGGTGGTGGTCCCCAGGTTGATTCTCAGTCAGGGTGGTGGTCCCCAGGTTGATTCTCAGTCAGGGTGGTGGTCCCTGGTTCATAATCAGTTGAAAACCTCTGTGCTAGATGAATCGGTGTGTCAATTTATTGTACACGAGCAGCACAAACTCAGCACCTATAGCCTATATATCATCACTGAAAACATAGCTATTATTTATATTAACTGTCGACTTGAAAACGATTACCATCTCTCGAGGGGCTTCGGTAACCTATTACGCCTATTGATTACCTCTGGGAATATTGGCTTAGTCTGAAAACGACTTAAAAACGTCCTTTAGCCTTAATTTAAAACTGAACTAAATATAGGCTGTCTCCCCGTGGGCCCCCAGAGCAGAGTGGCCTCATTCTCTTAATTCTGATCGGTCACAGGTGACTGAGACTCCCTGCCCCTTAGCTTGTCGTCACTGTTTTTCCTCTCTACCGCACCTCAGCGGTGCAGAATACATGCTGGAAACATTGCTTCATGTCTTTTGTCATCTGTTCACTTTCAGTGGTTATTTTGGCACATGTGGAAACAGTAGCTAATCCCCCCCCCACACACACACACACACACAGACGTATACACGCAGATACATATGCACATGCGCAAACACACTCACACACACGCACACACATAATGATTATGTGCTCGTGCATGCACGCAAACGCGCACACACACATGCACACACATAATGATTATGTGCACACACGCACACACACACACACACACAGACACACACACACACACACACACACACACACACACACACACACCAGTGTGTATACCACCCTCAACAGAGTTTCCATGGGGTAGGGGAATAATCGTCTCCTATATTCTACCTGGCAAATGTAATTACACCAATTGCCAAACAAAGCAACCATGCACATCAACAATGAGTCCCCCCCTCCCCCCACACACACACACACACACCTACGGTGCTTTGCAGCATGCAGCACTGTGTGGAATGGATTCCTCGGTTTCCATGGTTACCTCGTAGCTGTTTTTGCCTTAGTCATCAAGTGAGAGTGTGTGTGTGTGTGTGTGTGTGTGTGTGTGTGTGTGTGTGTGTGCGTGTGCGTGTGCGTGACTGTTAAGGGTCCATTTGGTTCCATACATGGACTCTCAGAGTAATGAATGAAGTCCTTGAAATGAAAACGATTAAGAACCACTGTTAAAAACTATATAAAACTATATATCAATGTCATGATAATTACCTATGTGCATTAAACCCACACCTATTTAAAAGAAAAAAACTCTGCCCCCCCATGTGGAAACAGTAACCACTCACACCCCCCCCCCACACACACACACACACACACACACACACACACACACAAACTAACCTACTCTCACATTGGGGGGATTCAACGCTCCCATAAACCCCAGGGTTTACTGTCCTCTCTCTGGGTCAGTAGCAGGGGCCTCGGCCGCAGCCTGACCAGTGGCCCTCTCTCTGCGGTCAGACCCGGCCAGCCTGCCCCCCACACTCGGCCCGCCGCAGCTGAAATAGCATCGCACTCGCTTTGCTCACGGCTCCCAAGGGCCTAGCTCCACCGAAAACATTCATCTGCCATAGAATTAATGCAGCTCTACATTTAGCTCGGTGTGCGTGTGTATGTGTGTGTGCGTGTGCGTGCGTGTGTGTGTTTCGCGTGCATGCTTTTCTTTATGTAAATGAGTGTGCATGCATGCATGCATACATGTATGGATATCCCCCCTTTTTCACTACATAAATATAAGCCAAGACATAAAAAAGGGAAAAAAACACTTATTTAGAAAGAGAAAAAACTCAAAATATGTTTTATGGACCCAGGACATTGAATAGCTTGTATTAAATTAAAGTTATAGCTTAAATATACAAAGACTGACTGTGTGAGAGCCCCCACATCGCTGACCTTGCGACTACGAACATGAAAATGTGTGGATAAGGGAAATATTGACCAACTGCTGAGAGACTGTGTGTGATTTACAGTGTGGTAGTTTAAGCCGGTCCATTTATACGCATGTGACAGCCTCTGATTAATGCTTATTACGTGCCAGTGGATGTACACTATTTGGGGGCCGGCCCGTGCGGCAATTGAGATGATGGAATGGTTTTGGGGTGCAGTTGTTTCTCATGTAAACTGTCACTGTTATGGCACACCTTCGCCTGATTTGTCTTTGCTGTGCCTTCCTTTTTTATTGCTTCTATTGTTTTTCTATACGTCCTGCTGGTGCTCCCCCTCATCTAGCGTTCCATGCACCCTCTTCATCCACTTTATTGCCTTTCCGCTCTTTTTCGCTCCCTTTAGCTCTAATGCAGGACATCACTCTCTTTGTATCCATCTCTATCTGTGCGAGTGTGTGTGTGTGTGTGTGTGGGTGTGCGTGTCTGTGTGTGTGTGTGTGTGTGTGTGTGTGTGTGTGTGTGTGTGTGTGTCGTGTCAGTATCGCACACACGCACAGCGTCGCGCGCACACACACAGACACACACAGACACACACACTTCCCCTCTCTGAGTCTGTTCATCTTTGCCTCTCTCTCTCTCCCTCTCTCTCCACACTTATAAGCCAGCTGTCCAAATGCTCATTCCATTCCACACCAGTACGCGGTGTGTGTTGCCAGAGACCCTGTGCGTGAACCCAAAATGTATCGGCTGTTGCCAGACCCCGCATCCGCACAACAGTAGCCTCTGGACACAACACCAGCGACCGCACACAGCACTGTGCAAGAGTTCTGCTGGCACGCGTCTCTCTGGCA
Source organism: Electrona antarctica (assembly GCF_951216825.1). NCBI lineage: Eukaryota > Metazoa > Chordata > Actinopteri > Myctophiformes > Myctophidae > Electrona > Electrona antarctica. The sequence continues at coordinate 7,576,346 of NC_136801.1, read as the reverse complement.
CATCTCAACGCTAATGGCGCTGGTCTGCCTGGATTGAGGTTAGGGCCTGGAACAGCGCAGGGGTTGAGGATGGGAGCAAAGAGCATCGGGGTCGCATGGCGTCCGTCACGCATCCTTGCTTCTGTGACATCATCAGCATCTCTCAGTGGCTGGCTGGGAGCCTCAGATCGTAACCAATGGCTTCTCACTAAACTTTGTCCGCCTCTACCCCCTTGTGGCGATTAGGTGCCAATGCACACTATTGTGGGCAGGGTGCCACAGTGCATCAGCACATTCTGTATTTGGAGACACTAAAGCATAGGCGGACCATGAGATAACGGGCGTGGAGGCTCAAGCTCAGGGGCCCCCCTAGCTCAGGTCCCCTGAGCTCAGGGGGGCCCCTGAGCTTGAGCCTCCTTAGCCCCCCTAGCTCAGGGGACCCTGGGCCTGGGCCAAATCCTCCCCTGTACTAAAGTAATGCCTTGCAGCGGTGGACAGTAACTAAGTACATTTACTTGAGTACTGTACTTTTTAACAATTAAAGCACATTACTTCCACTTTGCTACAAGAAAAGTTTGGCCAATAGGAACAATTCTGAGAGTTTAGCTCTGAATCAATCCAGAGCTTTTGGACAAAGGGGAACCTGCTGTGGCCTCCTGACTTGAAGGTTGGGTGAGGAATATATATTTTTTCCCCTTTTTTGAGCAATGCATTGCATTTCTATTTGATGACTTTATAGATTCTCTTCAAGCTGTCTGATGCTGCTACTTGTGTCATAGTCTGTTGTCTTTAGTTTTTTTGATGTGTTTTAGAGGAGGACCACAATGAAAATAAGCCTTAGGGCTTTATTGTGTTTCTCTCTGTCATATTGTGTCTTCTGTATGTTGTAGTAGAAGCACTGATGTGCTCAGGTTTAGGTTAATTTATTTGTTTGTCCCCGTGGGGCGATTTGGTTTACAGCAAAGCATAACACAGGCAGGTAACATGAAACACAAAAACACAGTAAAAAGGCACATAGTAAACATAGAACAATATAACAGGATGGCAGTTCAAGGTATCAGTGTAACATTATAATTCATAACATTTTCATAACAGTATAAATAATTCATACAAGCGAGTCAGGTGACAAGTTACCTCCTCCTATCGGCATTTAGAGCCTGGATAGATACAGGCACGAAGGAGAACTTATACCTATTGCTTTTGGCCCCTGGAACTTTTAGGCGAAGGCCAGAGGGAAGCAGCTTGAACTCAGAGCTCTTTCCTTTTATCACAGAATATTGTTTAATTCATTAGTATAATAGTATAATACTTTGTCGAGCACTGCTTGCTTGCCACCCATGCCTTTGCTTGAAGGCATGTACTGTAACTATTTGTATAGCACATTTCACGACACATCCTGATTTGATGTGAAAAGGTGATGATGCATGATGCGAAAGGCTGACACATGAGAGATATTTGTCCAATAAATATCGGAATAAGTTGGCTTTGTCGACACTCAACAAAGCCTGATGCCCAACGTTGGATCCACAACCCCCACCCAAGCAATTGTTGGCAGGCACCAGTGACGTAGAGTCTGTGGGGGCCGGGGGGCCAGGGCCCCCATGAGGAATTGGACCAGGGATCTCGGCCCCCATGAGGAATTGGACCTGAATATATATTCGCCTCGGTTCGTCCCGTTTGTGTCGCATCAAGTCGTGCCCGTTCGTGCAATTCTCGCGGCACGGGCCCCCATGAGGATTATGAAAACTATTCGTCCCTGGCAGGCACCTTTTACTTTTCACCACTGCGCCACCTGAGCGCCCGCCATATCTTTTTTGTTGCTCTCCCTGTCCCAATGTATCTCTTGTAATTTGCACTGCTGTATAATTATTATTGTCATGTGAGTGTCCTGTGAATCATTTTTCTAGCCATACATACTAAGCAAACATTTGGCAAAAATAGTTGAAGGTTCTGCGGAAATAGGTGAACATTTGGCAAAAATAAACGAACATTCGGCAAAAATAACAGGGTCCTATTTCTAGATGATCTACGGCGCCCGCAGAATGCCGAAGGTGCAAAATGAGTCAGGGGTACCGGGGGGCGGGGTTATCTGAAAATTAATGTTGCCGCATGCCACAATTGGGGTTATATTTAGCCTCTGAATTAGTCATGGCTGTGTTTTGGGCATTACATTAATTATACCAATCAGGGTGTCAGCTCCCATTACTTTTAAGAAGCAAGTGCGCCTTCGTCACAGGACATTTATGGAATTTTCTGCTGAGCATGTATATGGGTCACGGGGGCAGCATTAATAATAATGCGATGTAGGCTAATGATGTTAGGAGACGCAGGGGAAACGTCACGTTGTAACGAGGTGTCCAAACGCTGTGGATGCTTTTTTCAGCATCAGGTAACTATAGTTCCTCAATTACTGACCTTCAAGCACAGCTCACAAACTAAAATAGGCCTATACGTCAACAGCACAATCCTGAATAGTAAGTAAGTAAGTACATTTTATTTATAGAGCACCTTTCGAAACAAGGTTACAAAGTGCTGAACAGTGACAAAATATAAAACAGGTTAAACAACATAGTAGTAAAATAATGCAAGAAATATATATATACATATAAAAACACATATATATACACACATCACCTATCACCTTTTGTCTTTAACCTAGTCACTGGGATTTTTAGGAGTTCTTTATCCGAGGACCTGAGGGGTCTCACATTATCCTTAGGGGTTAAAAGGTCGAGGATATAAAGTGGGGCCAGTCCATGAAGTGCCTTAAAAGTGGTTAAAAGGATTTTAAAATCTACTCTGGCCTTGATGGGTAACCAATGCAGTCCAGTTAATACCGGGGTTATGTGTGCTCTACGGTTAGTGTTAGTGAGGATTCTGGCTGCAGTGTTCTGTACTAATTGGAGTCTGGATAATGAAGAGTGGCTTAGCATTGTGTAGAGTCCGTTACAGTAATCAAGGCGGGAAGATACGAATGCATGCATGGTTTTCTCTAGATCCGGGGGCGTGAGAATTGGCTTTATTTTAGCGATGTTACGTAGAATAGTGCAGTCAATGCAAATGACATACTAGGTACTGACTGTACTGTATAACTGCTGTAGTCCACGTCAAATATAATTTATTATTTTCGGAATTGTATAATAATAAAACATATCTATACTGTATATATATGCAATTACAGAAGCCTAGAAGTTATTAATACTGTATGCATTTGGTCTTTGAATAAGTGTCTTGTTACAACAAGCGATGCCAAGAGTCAACTGAATAAGATTGCATGTGATTGGCTGCTGGCACTGCCGCCTCTACATGCTATTCCCCATGGCACTATAGAGCGTCGCAGTCCCGCCCCCTACCAGGCCCAGGAAATGATTCTCCGTTCATTTTTCCCATAGACATTTCAAAAAGTTTTTATTTAAAGACGGTTACGCCACGGACAAAGCCAACTCGAGTCGTGACAAATCATGACAACAAACACAATTTTTGGGGCCGAAAAAATAATTAGAAAGAAGAAAAAAACGGCAGGTTACAACACTTTTTTTGTTGTTTTTCTTCTATGTAATTATTTGTTTGGTCCAAAATATTGTTTGTGTTGTCATGAGTTGTCACGACTCGAGTTGGCTTTGTCCGCGGCGTAACCGTCTTTAAATAAATACTTTTTGAAATGTCTATGGGAAAAATGCATTGGGATTCATTTCCTGGGCCATGGTAGGGGGCGGGAGAGCGTCGCAGTCCCCCCTTTCATGACGATGCCAGGCCCAGGAAATAATTCCCAATGCATTTTCCCCATAGACATTTCAAAAAGTATTTATTTAAAGACCTTAAAAGCGTCGTACAAAGCCAACTCGAGTTGTGACAAATCATGACAACAAACACAATCTTTTGGACCAAACAAATAATTACAAAGAAGAAAAACAACCAAAAAAGTTGTCGTTTCCTTCTTCTTTCTAATTATTTGTTTGGCCCGAAAAATTGTGTTTGTTGTCACGATTTCTCACAACTCTTTGTACGAGGCTTAAAAGGTCTTTAAATAAATACTTTTTTGAAATGTCTATGAGGAAAATGAACGGGGAATCATTTCCTGGGCCCTGGTAGGGGGCGGGACTGCGACGCTCTATAGATTCTTGCAGTATGCCAAAAACCGAGCGGTGTAGGCTGCTCAACAACACCACTGGCTGGCTGCAGTTATAGTTCTACTGCTCAGTGTGACTGGCCCTTTAGGCTGCTCAGTGTGACCGGCCCTTTAGGCTGCTCAGTGTGACTGGTCCTTTAGGCTGCTCAGTGTGACTGGCCCTTTAGGCTGCTCAGTGTGACTGCTGGCCCTTTAGGCTGCTCAGTGTGACCGGCCCTTTAGGCTGCTCAGTGTGACTGGCCCTTTAGGCTGCTCAGTGTGACCGGCCCTTTAGGCTGCTCAGTGTGACTGGCCCTTTAGGCTGCTCAGTGTGACTGGCCCTTTAGGCTGCTCAGTGTGACTGGCCCTTTAGGCTGCTCAGTGTGACTGGCCCTTTAGGCTGCTCAGTGTGACTGGCCCTTTAGGCTGCTCAGTGTGACTGGCCCTTTAGGCTGCTCAGTGTGACTGACCCTTTAGGCTGCTCAGTGTGACTGGCCCTTTAGGCTGCTCAGTGTGACTAGTGGCCCTTTAGGCTGCTCAGTGTGACTGGCCCTTTAGGCTGCTCAGTGTGACTAGTGGCCCTTTAGGCTGCTCAGTGTGACTGGCCCTTTAGGCTGCTCAGTGTGACTAGTGGCCCTTTAGGCTGCTCAGTGTGACTGGCCCTTTAGGCTGCTCAGTGTGACTGGCCCCTTTAGGCTGCTCAGTGTGACTGGCCCTTTAGGCTGCTCAGTGTGACTGGCCCTTTAGGCTGCTCAGTGTGACTGGCCCTTTAGGCTGCTCAGTGTGACTGGCCCTTTAGGCTGCTCAGTGTGACTGGCCCTTTAGGCTGCTCAGTGTGACCGGCCCTTTAGGCTGCTCAGTGTGACCGGCCCTTTAGGCTGCTCAGTGTGACTGGCCCTTTAGGCTGCTCAGTGTGACTGGCCCTTTAGGCTGCTCAGTGTGACTGGCCCTTTAGGCTGCTCAGTGTGACCGGCCCTTTAGGCTGCTCAGTGTGACCGGCCCTTTAGGCTGCTCAGTGTGACGGGCCCTTTAGGCTGCTCAGTGTGACTGGCCCTTTAGGCTGCTCAGTGTGACTGGCCCTTTAGGCTGCTCAGTGTGACTGGCCCTTTAGGCTGCTCAGTGTGACTGGCCCTTTAGGCTGCTCAGTGTGACTGGCCCTTTAGGCTGCTCAGTGTGACTGGCCCTTTAGGCTGCTCAGTGTGACTGGCCCTTTAGGCTGCTCAGTGTGACTGGCCCTTTAGGCTGCTCAGTGTGACTGGCCCTTTAGGCTGCTCAGTGTGACTGGCCCTTTAGGCTGCTCAGTGTGACTGGCCCTTTAGGCTGCTCAGTGTGACCGGCCCTTTAGGCTGCTCAGTGTGACTGGCCCTTTAGGCTGCTCAGTGTGACTGGCCCTTTAAGCTGCTCAGTGTGACTGGCCCTTTAGGCTGCTCAGTGTGACTGACCCTTTAAGGCTGCTCAGTGTGACTGGCCCTTTAGGCTGCTCAGTGTGACTGACCCTTTAAGGCTGCTCAGTGTGACTGACCCTTTAGGCTGCTCAGTGTGACTGGCCCTTTAGGCTGCTCAGTGTGACTGACCCTTTAAGGCTGCTCAGTGTGACTGGCCCTTTAGGCTGCTCAGTGTGACTGGCCCTTTAGGCTGCTCAGTGTGACTGGCCCTTTAAGCTGCTCAGTGTGACTGGCCCTTTAGGCTGCTCAGTGTGACTGACCCTTTAAGGCTGCTCAGTGTGACTGGCCCTTTAGGCTGCTCAGTGTGACTGACCCTTTAAGGCTGCTCAGTGTGACTGACCCTTTAGGCTGCTCAGTGTGACTGGCCCTTTAGGCTGCTCAGTGTGACTGACCCTTTAAGGCTGCTCAGTGTGACTGGCCCTTTAGGCTGCTCAGTGTGACTGGCCCTTTAGGCTGCTCAGTGTGACTGACCCTTTAAGGCTGCTCAGTGTGACTGACCCTTTAAGGCTGCTCAGTGTGACTGACCCTTTAAGGCTGCTCAGTGTGACTGGCCCTTTAGGCTGCTCAGTGTGACTGGCCCTTTAGACTGCTCAGTGTGACTGGCCCTTTAGACTGCTCAGTGTGACTGGCCCTTTAGGCTGCTCAGTGTGACTGGCCCTTTAGGCTGCTCAGTGTGACTGGCCCTTTAGGCTGCTCAGTGTGACTGGCCCTTTAGGCTGCTCAGTGTGACTGGCCCTTTAGGCTGCTCAGTGTGACTGGCCCTTTAGGCTGCTCAGTGTGACTGGCCCTTTAGGCTGCTCAGTGTGACTGGCCCTTTAGGCTGCTCAGTGTGACCGGCCCTTTAGGCTGCTCAGTGTGACCGGCCCTTTAGGCTGCTCAGTGTGACTGGCCCTTTAAGGCTGCTCAGTGTGACTGACCCTTTAAGGCTGCTCAGTGTGACTGACCCTTTAAGGCTGCTCAGTGTGACTGGCCCTTTAGACTGCTCAGTGTGACCGGCCCTTTAGGCTGCTCAGTGTGACTGGCCCTTTAGGCTGCTCAGTGTGACTGGCCCTTTAGACTGCTCAGTGTGACTGGCCCTTTAGGCTGCTCAGTGTGACTGGCCCTTTAGGCTGCTCAGTGTGACTGGCCCTTTAGACTGCTCAGTGTGACTGGCCCTTTAGGCTGCTCAGTGTGACTGGCCCTTTAGGCTGCTCAGTGTGACTGGCCCTTTAGGCTGCTCAGTGTGACTGGCCCTTTAGGCTGCTCAGTGTGACTGGCCCTTTAGGCTGCTCAGTGTGACTGGCCCTTTAGGCTGCTCAGTGTGACTGGCCCTTTAGACTGCTCAGTGTGACTGGCCCTTTAGGCTGCTCAGTGTGACTGGCCCTTTAGGCTGCTCAACAGCGTGTGACCCGAATGCAAGCCCAATCAGCTGCAGGGGTCAATGGGTCCTACCCCAGAGAGGCCCAGACAGACAGACAGAAATACACCCACGGCCAGTCATTGAAAAAACTGAACGTGTGTGTGTGTGTGTGTGTGTGTGTGTGTGTGTGTGTGTGTGTGTGTGTGTGTGTGTGTGTGTGTGTGTGTGTGTGTGTGTGTGTGTGTGTGTGTGTGTGTGTGTGTGTGTGTGTGTGTGTGTGTGTGTGTGTGTGTGTGTGTGTGTGTGTGTGTGTGTGTGTGTGTGTGTGTGTGTGTGTGCAATGTGCATGCGTTTGTGTGCATTTGTGTGTTGTGCAATGGGGGGGTAGAGTAAATGGTGCATTTATATGGCGCCTTTATCCAAGGCGCTTTACAGAGAGTAGGTCTAAAGCCTAGTGTGGTTGATGCTTTCCAGACAGTGAAGTCATAGTATAGTAGTCTTATACGTCTTTAGATAATAATGTTGTCATATACTCCACTGAAATGGTTCTTTTCAAATAAGAGAAAAACAAATCAGAGACCTTACTTTATAGGATGACTTGCATTCAAGCTGGAACTGTATAGCGGTTAACCCATTGAGGCCTGACATCGAAATAAAAAGTCTTCTGAAAGAATATATATTCAAAGATTTGTACCGCATTTTCACAATTTTTCTAAAATAGCAGACCTACAAGCTCGTACCGCGCCACTCGGTGGCGCGCTATGAGCTTGTAGATCTGCTATTTTTCAATAGCTAAAGTATAACATAATGCTTAGTTAAAACACCAAAAGGGGTTCCCGCCCAGAATGGGTTGCTATTGAGACATTTGATAAAATGAATATACTGTACTGTAATATACATAGATTTTTCTTTTCTATTCTTGTGTCAGAGTGTCAGTGAGTCATGTTATGTTAATACTCTTGACATGATTCACATGTTATGATTCCATCCTGGGAATCTGCCAATAAATCTATTATTTAATTTAGAAAACAACTGACCTTATGTTACAACTAAGTAATGATTCCTGTTTCAACAGCAGGTGGCAGTGTTCATCAACATCCAGATCTCTATACCGTATTAGCCACAGCACAAGAGTACTACACACACCTTCCTGCACTTAAGTACATTTTGGCAGCACCACACCTCGGTGTCAACTCTAAAGCCTGAATCCAATGGTTCGCAACCTGTGGGCTGAGCCTGTGGCCCACTGGTGGTCTGTCCGTGGGCCCCCTGCAAGTAATTGTCAAACCATAACATTTGAATGATATTTTAACATTATTATATATATTTTTTAAATGATAAACAATAACTTAAGTATGTTAGTTCCATTGATCCAAACCGAAACACATTTGATTGATTAATCATTCAAATGAAAACATGCTCTGGCAAATACAAAACAGCCCACCCAGCCGATCACTTAAGGCAGCAATTCGGGTCAGAACATGGGTAGGCCGTGAATGATTATATTTTTGATACTGTATTACTATTTTCAAATGGGCCCTGATCCAAAAAAGGCTGAGAAGCACTAGATCTATGCACTACGTACGCAGCACTTTAATGTAATCCACCGAGCATTCAGTTTCCTGGCACCCGGGAGTCTGTAGATATCTGTAGGCTATTACCACTGGAAGAGATATAAGGGTTGGGGTTGGTCACGTAGGACCTGGCAGTGATCCATCTATTCATAAAAATGTGAAACATTGGAATACTGTTGCTTTATGAAATCTGATAGAAAGGATAAAAGGAGACAAGTTCTGAACTGCTCTCTGTACACAGAGCATGTCAGAGGCGGGCACACAGCCCCGTTTGGGCCACACCCAGAGTCGTACAAAGAATAGAACCTAGAGAACTGTGTGTGTGTGTGTGTGTGTGTGTGTGTGTGTGTGTGTGTGTGTGTGTGTGTGTGTGTGTGTGTGTGTGTGTGTGTGTGTGTGTGTGTGTGTGTGTGTGTGTGTGTGTGTGTGTGTGTGTGTGTGTGTGTGTGTGTGTGTGTGTGTGTGTGTGTGTGTCTCTGAACACTCACTACAATAGCCCTACTTCAGTGCACTGAGTCAGTGTGTTATAACCCAGAGCAAGCATCAAAGCTTCAGTGGTCTTGTTCAATGCGGTTGAAAGAGAGTACCGGAGGAAAGCCCATCTGATTAAGCGTCACTTTCCCAGGCGCTGGTGTGTGTGTGCGTGCGCGTGTGTGCGTGCGCGTGTGTGCGTGCGTGCATTGATCTTGGCCAGTGCAGCGGGAGTGGAAGGAAACCTGCGATGTGGCCCCTGCTGAAGGCCAAGCTGCGATGTGGCCCCTCCTGAAGGCCAAGCTGCGATGTGGCCCCTCCTGGAGGCCAAGCTGCGATGTGGCCCCTCCTGAAGGCCAAGCTAGGGCGTTTAACCACATGAACCCCAGCATCCATGTTCTGAGGGGAGCATTGGCCAAAAAAAAATAGCAGATCAACACCTACAAGCTCACAGCGTGTCGCAGCGTGATGTGTTGCGAGTTTGTAGGTCAGGTATTTTTAGGCAAAGAGATTTAGTGTAGATGGAAAAATGCGGTCAACTACAGGTACAGTGCCACCTCGGGTCCAACTTATCAGGTCTAGATTAGAACACTGCTTCCCAAACGTTTTAGCTCGAGACCCAAACGAGAAAATGTCTCACAACGCGCTCTGAGCTTGTAGATAAGCTATTCAAATCCTATTTTGAAATATATATATATATATTTTGTTGTTATTGTTGCAGTAAAGGAATTAAGGGAAATGTTCTGGTGTAGAGGGTTTTTAGTGGTTAAGTAGTCTGTGTCCAAGACAAAGACTACAGTGGTATTCATGGAAGCTAAACACAGGCCACAGGTCACTTTCAGCATCAGTTTGTGTTCTTAGACTGAAACGGGACTCCCGGGATTCCCTATTTTTCTCACTGCAAAACATTGTGGAGGAGGTTAAAAGTACAGTAGTGCCAGGGTTGACCATACTGTACAGTATGTGATTACACTACGTCAGGTCTGAGGTTGACTCTTGACTCACACAATTTCCAAATGCGTCAGAAAAGAGGCGTGTTTTTTCCTTTTCTTTGCCGATGGGTTCCCAGATTGGGTCTGAGGTAAATACAGACTTCACTGCATATAACATGGGGTTCACATCCTACAGGGAACAGTGGTTCTCAAACATCTTTTTTTAGGACGCCTATACCTCTGAGAGTGTACAACAGTGTACCCTCAGAGTTACAGACCTGCAAGGGGACATTTGGAACCCCATCCTCAAGGAAAGCTGAGGGTCCCTGGACCCCACTTTGATAACTCTCTGTCCTGACCTAGATCATAAAATGAATAGGCCTATTTTAAAGCCAAATTAATTTACTATAGAGGAGAGGCAAAAAAAACACTGGGAATTAGCCTAATGTCATAAATCTCAAGTTCATTCAGTATTTTGTTTTCTTTTTGTCTGATCAAATGCCAATTTGCTACAAACCACCTGCAAACATTTCGTAGGCAATTTGAGGATATGTACAAATCCACCTATAAGAACTGGAGAAACTGGAACATTTAACAAAATGTTATGCATACACATTGTCCCAAATGAAAAGTATTATAGACTAAAATAGGCTGTCTGTGCCACCGCGAATGATCGGTATACCTTGGGAGCTTTACATTTTCCCTCTCTTGTTTGAAAGTGTCAAAAGAAGGACTGCACAAACATGGCCTGCGGTTAACTCAGAGGTTCACCGATGCCCCTCCAAAGGATTTATGGCAGCAAAAGGGTTTTAACACATACACGGTAACATTGGCAAAGATCCCAAAACATGTTTCCAATGGCTGACATCAGACCCTGTGAAATACACATGTCAATAGACTCACCTGACCTAGTACACACTAGCCAGACATTATGGTACAGGCCGGGCCACCAGCACAGTCAAAGACTGTGAGGGGGGGTGCAACGGTTACCTTAAATGTAGAAGAACACCAGGAAATGAAGGATGCAGGACATTAAATAACAGGCATGTATGTAAACTATCAGGGTATTCATTCATCTGTCATCAAATTCAAGATTTTGGGGCGGCGGTGGCTCAGGGGTAGAGTGGCTGGATGGTAACCGCAAGGTTGCCAGAGTTAGTGTCGAAGTGTCCTTGAGCAAGACACTGAACCCCTAATTGCTCCTGATGTGCTGGTTGGTGCCTTGCATGGTTTCCACCGCCATCGGTGTGTGTGAATGGGTGAATGTAATGCACAATCTATGTAAAGCGCCTTGGATAAAGGCACTATATAAAAAAATGCATATTGCTTGTCGTAATATCTTTGGAAGACCTTGTGCAATACGTATACAAACTGTGTCGAAGATCCAGGCATCATCTGTGCCTGTTACTCCGTCCTCAAACATTCCCCTATTGAACTTGTAAATGTAATCAATACACTCCTGCCTACCCACATCTGCCAAGTACTAGTGCTGTACAGAGGTGTATACGGTATTGATCTGGTGAATAAATGGTACTACAACAATATGACATTCAATTTGTCTACCACAAACTGCAGCAGCCTTTAATCCTGTCTCTGCACCTGAGGAAGAAGAGGGTTCCCGCCTTGGCAACAAGTAACGTCTGTCGACTGTCTAATCCGTTCTGTGTTGGCGGACGAGCAGAGCATGCAGTGAAAAACTGTCCAGGTGCTGCGGGGCGCGCCACAGCACATTTCATCCCAACTTGTTTATGTTGGGCCAAGAAAGCGAATATTGACACTGTCCATGGCAAGAGTTATGGGCTTGTTTTCCCCAAGCTTATTTTGACTGCATTACATTGATCTTTAACCCATTTTGGGCGCGAACCCCTTTTGGTGTTAGCATTATGTTATGCTTTAGCTATTGAAAAATAGCAGATCTACAAGCTCATAGCGCGCCACCGAGTGGCGCGCTACGAGCTTGTAGGTCTGCTATTTTTGAAAAATCGAAGAACGACTGACATAGAAACATAGCTTTTTCAGGAAACTGTCAGGATGTAGAAGACATTTTTAGAATCTGATCTCAGGTCAACATGGGTTAACCATGGTTTGTCTCCCCATCCAACAGCGGCTCCATTCTTACAGTGCTGAGCCCTAGTGCCTCTGTGGTGACAGTGCGGTTCTGGAGAGATTTGCACACACAGTGAGGGAGCTTATATACACTGGGCATGTGCCACTGGTTCTGATGGCGGTTCTGCATTGAGAGGCGCTGAATATACAGGCCTGTCTGTGCATCATCCAATAGAGGAGACAAAAAGATAAATCCAACAAATGAGAGGAAAGCCTCTCCCAAACTAAAATGCCTGCGGTCCCGGAGGCTACTAAACACCCCCAATATATGGAGCCCTCCTGCCAAGTTTGCTTCCATGGGGACTGTTGGAGCTCTGGGGGGCTGTAATGATGAGGCTGCAGAGAGGCAATCTGGGTACCCATTGGCAAAACAAAGGAAAAACAGCGCCCTCTTCTGTCTCGAGAGACTAAGAGAGGAGACTCGTCCTGTGGAGAGGACTGCAGAGTACTGCAGACCAGAGTATATTTTACAATCGCATTTTCCTCTTCAAGTCTATGACACACTATGAAACCTGGATACCATTACCAGGCACCGTCCACAGAAGATCCATCTCCATTTAACAGCATTGTACTGAAGGCAATTTTGCGGTGTTGTACGATCTCTTTCTCACACTCTTCACCATCAGCGGAGCTCACCTGACAGCTTATTGGATGGCTGCTCGAAGCCTTAGAAAAATGACTCAACCTGCAGCCACCACCACCACCGCCGTAATGATCAATAACTCTGCCTTATAAGTTCTGTCCTTTGACGTTGCCACTTCCTCCCCAAATAAGCGATTTACCTTCACCGCCCCAAGTCAAAGTTAACCAAATTTATCAATCACAGTCTCGAAAGATGAATTCCTAATTATGTTTTATTTTTATTTTATTTGATGTTTTTAAGATGTGCCATACTATACGTATGAACTTACAGATACATCATCGTGGACTGAACAAGAAGTTGGCACAAGCACCTAAAAGCTTGGAGAGGATTTATTGGCAGAGGAATTGGAGACTATTAAACCCCCTGCTGCTGGCGATGTACTGTAGATGGAGCAAGGTGGAAGATGAGCAGGACTACCAGACGCTCTGAAGGACGGACAGGATGACGACCAGATATACTGTGGGCGGAGCTGCTCTGAGGGAACAAATTAAACTGAATTTCAAGTGGGACGTAAATTCATCTGAATTTAGCGCCCAGCTCGAAAATACTGAAGATAAATATACCAAAAGATATATAGCCGCAAGCAGCGATTAGACGGGGCCAAGCAATGAGAAGAATCACACCCGTACGCGTGAACTATAGTGCTCAGTGTGAATGGCACTTTTAGGCTGCTCAACAGTGCTAAATGGTGTGATCTAAAGGTCAGAGGTCAAAAGTCAGAACACGAAAGTTGTTCGGCATGAGGAGACGTGTATCGAAGTTTTATTGTTTACGGTCAAACGCTTCATGAGCTACTGTATGTATGCCTGTTCAAAGTTTGCATTTTCAATTGAGTGCTGTAGAGTTGTGGGCTTCGCGTCCTCACCGTTTGGCATAGCCCTCTACCATATTGAAAGGTTTTGTGAAAACCAAGTGCAAGGTTAAGGCAGAACTGCAATTATTGGCCATTGGCCAATTAAGGGACCATGGGCCCTTCCGGCTTGGCCGAAACCAAAAAGGAAAGCGTTACCACCATGTTTTGCTGCCTTTTGGTCGCTGGTGTGAACATTGCAATGTACAATGGAAACCATCAATCAAAAACGGATTACAGATGCTCGGGGCATGGCCAGTAGTAGACTCCAGCGAAGTAGGCGGGACCTCTCTGGAGACCTGCAGTGACTTCACCCATTTTGGGCGGGAACCCCTTTTGGTGTTAGCATTACGTTATTCTTTAGCTATTGAAAAATAGCAGATCTACAAGCTCATAGCTTGTATGTCTGCTATTTTTGAAAAATGGAAGAACGACTGACATAGAAACATAGCTTTTTCAGAAAACTGTCAGGATGTAGAAGACATTTTTAGAATCTGATCTCTGGGTTAAGATGGACACCTTTGGAGGTCAGTGACATACAGTAAGCTATAGCTATGGCAGGCTGCTGGATAAAGGTTCAATGTCTGGAGAGTGCAGGACCATAATATGGCATTGGGAGTGCAGGACAGGTGGCTGCGGTGCAGACTTAATGGTGAGGGATCTTAGGGTTCAAGTAGCAAATAGAGTCTGAGACAAACACATGGAAACATGGAGAGGCAAGACAGAGAGACCGATGGCGATTGTTATACAGTCTAAGGTCCGGGCAATCGATCATTTTCTCAGACAGGTCAGGTTTTCACTCATACTGTTAGTAGTACTAGTCAGGTATCACTCTTGTAGGTTCTGTTAAGGAATTTACAGGATTAATGAAACGTACTGCTTGTTCTAAATGATGTCCAGGTTCAGTATGTACATTGATGTTGGTCTGTTCCACCAATCATGTTGACATGATGTGTGTGTGTGTGTGTGTGTGTGTGTGCGTGCGTGTGCGCGCAGGTTTCACCATGTAAGGTGTTGTACACTGGCTCAGTAGGATTTATCTCAGCTGGAGAACAGAGCAGGACCTGATGTGTCTGCCCAACACATCAAAACATTTATGGCATCATATTCCTGCATCCCTTTCTGCCTCTCTCTCAGGTTTTCACATACTGTACTTCCCACATCTGGGTAACCTTTCTAAAAAAGGACAACGAAAGAACAAATCAAAATAAAAGAAACCCAACCTTGCAGCTGTCATACAGCAGTTCTCAAATCTCAAATCATATATACCCTCTTTTATTCTTCTTGGTCTTCTTTCAATGCGATGCATTGTGAGCTTGTGGATGGCTCATTTCCGTCATGCGACACTGTCGCACGACAGTGCATAAATTAGGCATTTTCTGGTACTTCTCCCTCGCTCCCTCTCTACTTAGAGGAGAGGTCATTGGTTTCATGGGATACACTTGAACAAGAAGGCCCCCTGAAAACGTATCGGTTGTCCCTCCACTTGTGTAGACACAGACAGACACCGCCAAAGTCAACCTCATCTTAATGGCATTCAATTGTAGCTGCGGCGTGTTTTCTCATCTCTCAGTCTTTGATACCCAGGATGTGGACTTTGCAATGGCAGCATTTAATTGAAAGTGAAAAGAGAAAATCAAAGAGATGACATGATACTGAACATCCTTAGGCAGAATATCTAATCAATATCAGACACTCATACCACAGACAACAATGGGTATTGTTTAGGCCTGGCGAACATCACGGGTGGATCTTTACAAACAATACAAAAACACACCCTCAAAATAAACCATTTTATTACAAAACACAGAAACATAATTGAAAAAGCACAATTCATTGCACAAATAAATCTTTTTGTTAAATATAGTCAGTGCAGATAAGAGTTAATTTCCTATTTTGCAATACATTGTTTTTGTTTTTTTTATATATATATACTGTAACTGCCAACATTTCTGTTTTTATGCTTCCATAACATGGCTGATCCAGAAGGTCTCTGCAGTAGATATGGGATACTACTGTATTCCGAAACTGGCCTAATTTTGAAAGGAATCTGAATGCATCAGCCAAGTCAAAGAAGTTGAGGCATTTGCTTGCCAATATTGTGGTAGTGCTTTAGTTCATAGGAAAAGCCTACTCTAAATGCAGGACAGGAATACAAGTTCAAATAGTACACACTAATCCATTTTCCTCTGACAAAATCAAAGTTGATATGCAAGTGAATGTTTTTAAACTTTACTATGTACAATCTATTTGACAAAACCAAAGGGAATATCATTTCAATATTTATGCATATAAAAAAAGAATAACTTACAATATGGTTGTACGGTAGTATATGGTTAGTCAAACTCAGGCTATAATGAATATCTATACAATATTACAAACAAAAAATATATAAATTCCTGATATTTTGGAAATGTATAAACAATTAAGGTGCACTTTAGTACCTATATCTCATAAACTAGCTAAAACATAATTGACAAGATTGTGAGGAAAATATAAACAACCAAAAACTGTCCCAATATAGCTACAAAATGAAATGAAACTAGAACAGAATCAGATGTGTCATATTCTTACTATGCCAGCAGACATATTGAAACATTATTGAAAAAAATGCCCACAATACTGATGAAATGAATGTAATGAATACATAACCAGTGCATACAAAATCTGACAAAGCACCATCCAGCTGTAGTCTTGGTCCTGATCATAAAAGTTTAAATGAAATGTGATCTTTGACAACACGTGTCACGTCGAGTCTTAGTTTCATGCTGACTTTGGGCATTCAACTGAAATTCCACTGGAGACTGCCCCATTTTGTTGTGCATTATTCTTCTTTACAGTAAGTGCACTTCGGTGAACATGACTTTTGCCAATTTGTTGTATAGGAAATCCACTATACCTGTGTTTGCTGGGGTGTAGTGTATTCCTGACTGTATTGGCAAACAGCTTTGTGACCTCCTGCTGAGGTCAAGAACATTGATCTTCAGATTATGACATTACGGAAAGGCAGAGCACACAATGGCAGT
This sequence comes from Electrona antarctica, assembly GCF_951216825.1. Taxonomy (NCBI): domain Eukaryota; kingdom Metazoa; phylum Chordata; class Actinopteri; order Myctophiformes; family Myctophidae; genus Electrona; species Electrona antarctica. Next base: position 7,559,873 of record NC_136801.1, on the reverse strand, counting down.
GTGATGTCCTTAGCACCATAGTGACTATTGCTAAAGCAGCTATGATCGTGTAACTTATCAGTCACACCAACAAAATAACAAATCTGGTCAATACTAAAACCAGCTGTAGTGAAAAATAAAACGTTTATGCAGCACCACATACATAGTGTTTATAAAACATCAAAGAGGAAGATAAATTATCTTCCACCAATCCAAATCATCATAGAAATTAAAAAGTTCTAGTAAGAATTTAACAAAAATAATTTACATTTTATGTACATGTCATCAACGCTGAAAAATGTCCGCTGCCTTCAAACATATGTTTGTCTTTAAATAAGCCCATATATACAAAATAGCATTGTCCAGAACTGTTGTGCAAATCCTTATGGGATAAAAAAAACCAAACAAAAAACATATAATATAGTCTTTTGTGGCAAGTTGTTTGCTTGTACGGCGTGTAAACCTGTGCCTATTTGAACCAGTGCAGGTAGTTGGTGTTGAGGGCAGGGAAGCACATGTTGTTGCTACATGAACCCCCATAGCTGGGAGGACAGGCTGAGCATGGAACTCCTACTTTGTAGGGAGCCTCTCCAATCCAGTTACCCCTGGAAGACAGAAATATCCAGATTGTGAACAGAACTGCTGAGCACACGTAGACACAACTATCAATTTCAAAGAGGATAATGTTCAGGATGTCTTTAACCCATTCTGACCTGAGATCAGATTCTAAAAATGTCTTCTACATCCTGACAGTTTTCTGAAAAAGCTATGTTTCTATGTCAGTGGTTGTTCGATTTTTCAAAAATAGCAGACCTACATGCTCATAGCGCGCCACTCGGTGGCGCGCTATGAGCTTGTAGATCTGCTATTTTTATAGCTAAAGCATAACATAATGCTAACACCAAAAGGGGTTCCCGCCCCAAAATGGGTTAAAGTATGGTGCGCTGTGTGGAAGGCACCCAGTAATTATGACTTGACAGATGTGACAGAATCCGAATCAATGTTTATTGTCACATCGCATTACAAGTAAGGTGGGTGAAAAACTTGGTTGTGCAGGCTCATCATTGCAGTTAAAAAGGACAGATGCTAGGTTAATTGTTTACCGGTCATCATTCATATCATTGTTACTCTAGTTTCTTTGAGGCACTACATTCTCTCTCCTAGGTGACTATTTTCCTTGTGTTTTGTTGACTAGAGTTCACGCTTACTCTGCTAATTCTGATCTCGCACTTGGATAAGAGAGTCCACTAAATGCCTAAATTGTAATGACCATTTATCAACTCCAAAATGAGCCAACTCGTGACCCACAGTATGGAGGCCATATTTTAATTGCTAAAATAGGTCATCAGTGTGCTGAATGTGTTACTCTTAAATATGTCTCCCCTCAATAAGATTAAAGAACCTAGGTCACAAGTCAGTCACAAGTCCCAACAGTTATGAAACACGGGGCTTTGATTCTGGAATAAGGGAAAGAATTCATTTGGATTTTTTTTTTGTCCCTGGAGCTTTTGGAATGCAGTACCCATACACAGGCTTGTATTGGGGTTAGCTGGATCGCCAAGTGACATGGGTGTCATTGCACAGCCCAGCACAGACCAGAACAGCTTTGTTTGACAAAACTATGTCTGCAACTACACACATTTAATAATTTAGTAATGCAGTAATCAATATGTATAGTATACTTACTTGGGTGAGTAGTTGCACACCAAATATGTTGCCCGTTTCCAAACCGAACCCCAGACATTCATATTGTGGCACGTGTGAACAGCACAGCCAACTTTCTTTGTTGTTGCCCACACCATCTGTAAAGCAGACACATTTGGCATTCAATTAATCAGTTACATAATGTAATTTTCATGGTAATACAGTTGTATTAAGCCACTACCATTATGTCATAATTGCTTACCTGTGTATAATGAGTACACATGGGCCCATAGCACCTGAGGGGACATCTAGGGTTGCAGTCTCGGGGATATGGAAAAGCATAGTCTCTGACCTCATCATACCATGGCTTCACAAGCTGAAGGATGGATCGATAGCTGTGAATAAAAACAGCCAGATAAGTTCCTCCATTACCAAGACTTGGTCTGATTGTGTGACACTAACAATACATTTTCTGATTCTGATACCTTCACTTATTGACACCTGACAGGTTACTGTAAATAATAATATTCCTTAATTGATATGTAATACTAATATACAGTAGATAGATATCATGCATTGCTAACCAGTATCATACACTGGCATCCGCAAGTTAATACCCAAATTCAGTCATGACAAGTCAGATTAAAAAGCCAGGCTCATTCTTGGATTTTTGTTGACAGTTTTCACTTTAGTCACTAATATAATACTCTGTATTGGACGTCTATCTGTAATTTCCAGGAATCTGGCATATCGAGGAGTATCTCTGTATGTCTGGCTGTCCTTCACATATCTTGAGAACCATTCATCCGATCGACTTCACACATGGCGGGTGTATTGCTGAGGACACTGGGGAGTGCTGTGTCAAGTGTGAAGTTGGATGAGTGATTCTCCAGAACCGTCCCGCTCCGAATGGGCACGTGTACTGTATCTCAACCGCCTATCTGATCGCCAATCAGATGTGTAGTCAGCAGTGAATGAGTATGTGTTCTCAAATAGCCCCTTTTGTATTAATTAAAGACAAATAACTAGTAATATGCTCACTTTCAGTGAGTATACAAACAGTTGGAATTGCCGGTAACTTCACTAGCAGAGATTGACAACAGCAGGTTTGAAGATTTTCTTTATACAACAGTATTGCACACCATTGTATGCCATCATATAGTGCGAGATACAATAATCCCACTATAACAATTCTGCTTGCCTAATCAGTTGGCACCTTTGGTAAAAGTTCTATATTTTCCTTTGACCTGCCAACTCTCTCCAGGGGAGGTCAGTGAGATCTAAAGACTTGGGGGAAAAGGAAAAGGTGACATTTTCAAGCCCATTCAAGTGTTCCAAGAGTTTCCACACGGAAGGTCATGTCCCGTCAGGTCATGGCTGGAAACATGACTTGTTTATTTGTTAGGCAACAGGAAAATTCCTCACACGTTCATCGGGTCACTGCGCGAAAAAACGCTAGGAGACAGAAGAAGGGAAAGAACCATGACTCCAGAGAGCCATCCTTGAGAGAACCAGCAGATGTGGGGGTGATTTGGGGGGGGGGGGTCAAAGAGGTCACTCACCGTCCTGTCCTGACCGAGAGGTTCTGACCCAGGAACCTGAGGAGGTGCGGTGGCCCATGTTCCCACAGGCAGGCGTGTGCCCAGTCCTCTGCGCTCTTCGCCAGGGTCTCATCCCACACCTAAACACACAAGAGAAACAGGGGGGTGAACGGTGAACCCCTGTTGCATAACCGATAGAAAATATACACGGCAAACCCTTCTCTGTGTATGTTTAGTGCAGCGGTGAGATGTGAGATAAGACTCTGGGGCTTTTTTTCTGAGTTCACCACTTTCCCATAGCAAGATATGTAAACTCAACTCACCACTTTCCCATAGCAAGATATGTAAACTCAACTCATCCACTTTCCCATAGCAAGATATGTAAACTCAACTCATCCACTTTCCCATAGCAAGATATGTAAACTCAACTCATCTGATGGGTTACAGGCCTTCACCACTTTCCCATAGCAAGATATGTAAACTCAACTCATCCACTTTCCCATAGCAAGATATGTAAACTCAACTCATCTGTTTTCCCATAGCAAGATATGTAAACTCAACTCATCCACTTTCCCATAGCAAGATATGTAAACTCAACTCATCTGTTTTCCCATAGCAAGATATGTAAACTCAACTCATCCACTTTCCCATAGCAAGATATGTAAACTCAACTCATCCACTTTCCCATAGCAAGATATGTAAACTCAACTCATCTGTTTTCCCATAGCAAGATATGTAAACTCAACTCATCCACTTTCCCATAGCAAGATATGTAAACTCAACTCATCTGTTTTCCCATAGCAAGATATGTAAACTCAACTCATCCACTTTCCCATAGCAAGATATGTAAACTCAACTCATCCACTTTCCCATAGCAAGATATGTAAACTCAACTCATCTGATGGGTTACAGGCCTTCACCACTTTCCCATAGCAAGATATGTAAACTCAACTCATCCACTTTCCCATAGCAAGATATGTAAACTCAACTCATCTGTTTTCCCATAGCAAGATATGTAAACTCAACTCATCCACTTTCCCATAGCAAGATATGTAAACTCAACTCATCCACTTTCCCATAGCAAGATATGTAAACTCAACTCATCCACTTTCCCATAGCAAGATATGTAAACTCAACTCATCTGATGGGTTACATAAACCTGAGACAGGCCTTGGGAACATACAATAATACAATATAGCTCTCTCATTAGATATGAGTGCTTGACAGTCAAACCTATCAGCCGCTATGGGATTTCCCTCACTTACTGGGGGATCACAATTTCGGATTGAGTTACGCAACTCACTGGGAGACACTTCCTTTGATGACATCATTTCTAAGACTCCCGACTATTGCAGTGCAGTGTTTTGATATAACCCCCATCATGCCTGCCTGTGTGTTTTCAGATTGATTCATTAAAGAACTCAAATTCGAATATTTTTTGTTCGCTTAAATTAAATGAAGGTAAACATGTAGGATGTTCTGCATCTGTGGATCTTGCAAAATAAACTCCGATTCAAACTTGAACTGTACACTAGTGTTGATGTGATTGTGTATAAATGGACCTGTGCAGGAGCTTAGTCTACAGGTTTTACTAAAGATATTTTGGGAGCCTTAATTGGTGTGCGGATTTTTCATTTATTCTTTATGACTTTATTTTGATCCAGCACCCAGCCTATAGGTATAGATGTGATCCAGCACCCAGCCTATAGGTATAGATGTGATCCAGCACCCAGCCTATAGGTATAGATGTGCGTGTCCTTTTTGACTGTTTGGTCAGCCTCCTCTACTACTTCATTCTACTAGGCTACCTCCTTAAAGGGACACTTCACCCTTTTTGCAAAAAAAATATATGTTAATGACGTTTAGAAGTTTTAGAACACTTTCCTGGGGGTCTTTATGTTGTGATGATGATGATTTGATGATGATTTTAGCAGTGAGCCCAGTGTCTCTGATGTCATGGACACTGGGCTCACTTACTTCCTGAACTACTGTACATGTTGTCTCAGTAAGACAGCCCTCCCCCTATCCACAACAACAAGTAGGAGCCGTTTGGGAAAGCATTATGGGAATTGTAGTCCAGGAAGGAAGTGAGCCCAGTGTCCATGACATGCAGAGACACTGGACTCACTGCTAAAATCTAAAATATCTAAAACCACATATTACACACATAAAGACCCCCAGGAAAGTGTTCTAAATCTTCTAAACGTCACTAACATATATTTTTTGGCAAAAAGGGTGAAGTGTCCCTTTAATGTTTTTTTCTGCCAGCATGCTACTTGTATTACACATGACCCCATCTTTGGTGGTCAACTCAACAGCTGAGGGTGGTAAACGGTTCACACGGTTGTCACTTTTGGTGTCTTATAACTTGTACAGGTGTCTACATTGTAGCTTACTTGCAATAGCCTGTATACAATTTATTATCGCCATAAACCAATTACACCCTTTGATCTAATTGGCACCTTCCCACCTTACTTCCTCGTTGGTTTGGTCAAAGAAGTGGTCTTTCGGCATTTAGATTGATTGATTGATTGATTGAAATATTTATTAACAGTTTGCAGAATTACAGTAGGTTTCAAGCACAAACTCAATACAAAGACTGTTAACTGTGAGTGGACGACCCAATTAAGCATTACACTTGTTTACAAGAGGGTCCACCATGTTCAATTCATCAAAACAACAGATTATATTTATAGGCTACTTACCATATACTCCATATTGGACGCCGGGGGAAACACCTTCCCTCTGACTTTGTTGTGGTAATCAAGAATGGCCAGCATGTCGTTTTGGGAGATGTAACGCTTCTTCCTCCTGGTTTTGGAAATATTCGTGGTGTCTGTTCCATAGCTGCGCGCTGCTGCGCCAACATTGGTGAAGTTGGTAGTTGGCACCCCCGTCGCGGACATGAGTGGAATAGTCGTTGCCAATGCACTTGCTCCGCAAGATATGCACAGTAGCATAAAGTCTATGGCCAATAAGAACTGAGATTTCATGTTTGATTTAGGGGAGAAGAAAAAAAGTTCAGACAGAGTATTCCGTAGTAGTCAGTCTGGTCTGGACCTGATCTGGAAAGAAAACAAAAACATACACTTTAGAAAACTTTATCCATGATGACGTTTCTCAACAAAGACGCGCCGCATGTACAGTCCTATAGATCTTATATACGCACGATGGGGATACATAAATTCCGTCAATGAATCTTAAGGTCCTACCTTAATGTCCCTGCAGCTTGTCCGCGTTGCTAGGTTATCTCTCCATATGCCTGTGCAATAGATTGGGCTGGAGAGAGAGGGGAGGGAGCTTCCACTGATGGTTTGTGCTCTTTGCAAACTGTAAGGAGGACTTAGGGCGCTCTCTCGAGTCAACGGGTTTATATAATTCAGTGGAAGATGCAGGAGGTGCACCCCAGCCCCTCCCTGTCACCTGAAACAAAGCATCGTTTGGGAAACGTAGCCTAGTGTTTGGTTAAGCTGCTCCGGGCAGATCTTTTCTTAATTTCATCAAAACATCTGCTTTCGGTTTGCACAGCTGCAGAAAATGAAAAAGGCAAATATTTGATAAGAAAAGGGATAATCGGGTGGTGCAGTCAGACAGCGCAGATCGAGGGAAGGGTGTGGCAAGGATGAGTAGAAAAACAGGACTCAATATGTGAGAAACCTAAACACTTAATAACATTCTAATGATGAGCATCACTTTGATGAATGAAAAGAGAGCAAATTCTGAGTTGTACCCGCCTAATACCATAATTATTATTATTTTTAATTTATAGCACTTCATGACATTCAGCAGTATAGTCAACATAGTCAACATTTTCTTTTTTTAAACATTTTCGTGCCTTTTTTTTCTTTTTATATATATGTTTTATATCCTTCCAGGATCTGACCCTAATATAATGAACAATAAATAATCAAATAGGCTGAAGTAAGCACACACTGCTTGTCTATAATTTATATCAAAAACTGAATTTACTCTCCTGGAGTCGTGATACACCAGTAGTTGTCAAAGTGGGGCCCTAGCCCTAGTAGGACCCCTCAGGCTCAGGGTTCCTTGAGGGGCTTCCAAATGGATTTTTTAAAAGTAGTGGGTCGCACTCAGTGGCATGCATGAGTGAGTTGACTTTTATATTATTTAAAAGGCTATAGCCTTCATCAGTGTGAAGAGTTGGGGGTGTCTGTTTGGGGGTTCCAAAATGGACCCTTATACGGTAACTCTGAGAGTGTACAAATAGAACCAAATGGACCTGTCCTTACGGGTCCATTTGGTCGCTGAGTTTTGGAGGTCCTTGAAAAACCCATTTTGGGCGGGAACCCCTTTTGGTGTTAGCATTATGTTATGCTTTAGCTATTGAAAAATAGCAGATCTACAAGCTCATAGCGCGCCACCGAGTGGCGCGCTACGAGCTTGTACATAGAAACATAGCTTTTTCAGAAAACTGTCAGGATGTAGAAGACATTTTTAGAATCTGATCTCAGGTCAAAATGGGTTAAAAAGGTTGGAGAACCACTGTGATAGACGTTGCACTTTGCTGCAGCCATGGACCCGCAGTCAGAACACTTTGCTGCAGCCATGGAGCCGCAGTCAGAACACTTTGCTGCAGCCATGGAGCCGCAGTCAGAACACTTTGCTGCAGCCATGGACCCGCAGTCAGAACACTTTGCTGCAGCCATGGAGCCGCAGTCAGAACACTTTGCTGCAGCCATGGAGCCGCAGTCAGAACACTTTGCTGCAGCCATGATGGACCCGCAGTCAGAACATGCATGCATAAACACAGAGAGGGGGAAAGCCAGCCAGACGGTTTTTTGTGGGTCAAATCAGGGTGAGTCCGTTTTCTCCTATCAGTTCTCCTCGCTCGTATTCATTATACTGTAAAGATTACACTTGTTCAGTGTTTGGGTCCAACTACGTGGTTTGCCAAGGCAGACACTGCAGCCAAGTGAAGAAAAAAGAAATGCCTTCAGCAGGTCATCATTTTCTTTGGCAGCTGGTGAACAAATTAAAGCAACGTGACGCAGGAACAGCCCCCACACCTTCCTCTCTCTCTCTCTCTCTCTCTCTCTCCCTCTCCCTCTCCCTCTCCCTCTCCCTCTCTCTCTCTCTCTCTCTCTCTCTCTCTCTCTCTCTCTCTCTCTCTCTCTCTCTCTCTCTCTCTTCTCTCTCTCTCCCCCTCCCTTTCTCTCATTGCCGGCAAATGATACAGTACCTTTCCAAAAATCGTCTTGGAAGTGATGGACTTATCACTCAAGCCATCCATTCAGTTTAGCTCTATAACTTTATAATTAACACAGCTAGTGTATTCCTTTAAAGTAGGGGTGCACGATTATGACATTATAACCGATATCCGATCTCCGATTATTTGCAGGGTCATATCTGCCGATACCGATTCTGACATTATACAGAGGACCACAATGGAAACAAGACTAGGCCCTCCGGGGCTTGGCCCAAAGCCTGTTAATAAAGTATTCAATCAATCAATAAATAGCATCCTCTTTTCCAAGAGTCTGTTTTCACAACTGAAATCCTTTTGCAGGTGAAAACCGATTGAATAATCTGTATTATTTTGAGATACCGATATGGCATTTTTATGGCCGATATGGCTTACTCCGATTATGCTACCGATTAATCGTGCATCCCTACTTTAAAGCCTATACTGGCATCTGAATCTGGACAATCAAACTTGTCAGACTCATGAGTGCAGAGTTGAAGATTCCTTCACTGCAAACCCTGATCCAATATTCCACATGGAACCTGGATGCTAAGCAGTCATGTGTCTCGTTGCTGTTGCCTCCTGATTTTGTTTATGGAGATAATAGTTCAGAGGATGTGTTTGGTGTTTGGGGAAGTGCTGATTTGTGAAGTGTTGACTTCACAAATCCTGCTGCAGTTAGCCGACAGCTGTATTTATTTGGGGCCAAAGGGAGCCTTTGGGCTACACAGATTGATTGATTGATTGAAAATTGTATTAACAGTATTCAGAATGGGTACATTTCAAATGAAAGCACAGGGTCCACCATTTTCAATTAATCAGAACATTTAGACATACAAAAACACACTTCTATATAGAAATCACACCCGTGTGAACTGAGTGATGCAACTCCGTGTGGGGTCTCCGAGGGGTCTCCGGAACTTCCAGAACGAATAGGAACGCACCCAGGGTGACCGGCCCGCTTCCGGCGAGCCGCCCCACATCCGAAATGGTAGAGAAATGACAGAGTTACTGTGTGGGGGAATTAGCAGGTACATGGGTATCTTGGTGGTGTATAGCGAATCTTGTGGACCACACCCATTGCAAGATGCTGTACTCTGTCGTCAACCCTAAGCCATTCCAGCCTGTCGAAATGAGCAGGGGTGAGGTGGGTAACGGGGAGTGCGGCCAAGTAGTAGCCTGACCAGTTTGTTTTGGGAAGTCTGGAGCCTTGTTTTAAGGGCCTTTGAGGTGCTGTGGTACCAGGAGGTGCATGCATAGTCGAAGAAATCTTGTACAAGGGCTCCTGTTCGGTAAATTAGCTAATTAGCTAAACAGCCAAATTATATTGGGATTAAAACTTTATATTGGGATTAAAAGGGACCATGGTCTACCGGTTACATCTGCAAACCAGTGTTAAAACGTGGGGAGAGAGGGCAATGAATAGGAGTAGAATTAAGTAGAAAGAGGGGTGTTCTACTGCAGGGCAAGGTCAGTTAGGGAGGAGAAGCGGAGCAGAAGAAAACCAGGCTGGTTAGGATTGTAGAGTCAAGTTGGGTCGAGGCACTGATCAGTTCACCCAATTACAATTCTATTAAAAAAACACAAGTTTCTTGTCACAAACATCTCGTAACAGCATGGCTGCTGCTCCGTATCACATTATTTTCTCATTATGCTTCGAGGAGTTTTGTGTTATGACTACTATGCACTGTCACACATCTGTCCTGGGTAATGGAATCATATGGTATCAATAGCCAGGCCACCTTCCGGCAGCCAACCCACCATTCTGTTCAACAAAAGCCATGAGATGCATTCAACCAATGGTGGACAAAGTACTCGACTCATGTACTTGAGTCAAAGTATAGAGTATTGGTTAAATGAGTGAGAAATTTGAGTTAAATTACTGGAGTACTTGGTTTTAAGTATTCAAAAGTATAAATTACAATGCTTATTATTCTGAGATATAAATTCTATATCAGGATAATATTATCTGTGCCTCATTCACTATCTCCCTCTCGCTCGCTTGCACATACATTACACACACGCACACTCGCGCAAGCACGCATGCACGCACGCACGCACACGCATGAAGTCTAGTCATTCAAGGCCCCATTATGTCATTCCCTCAGTCTCAAAGTTCTGGTCCTTGTTCTTATTATGAATCCGGTGACTTATTATCTTATTATCAGTGGGAGTAATTAGGGCATTGGGGCACCAGCTCCGCTCCGACTGCCTTGGGTCTGTTTTGGAAAAGCATTCTTTTTCAGACAGAGCATTTATTTACCTACAATATATTGTTCCAAGTTTCCCCGTTGCTTCCCCCTCTCTGCAGAGGGAGGCCTCTCAAAGCCCAATGTTGATGCCAGTGCAGAGAGAACGAGGTGCAACAGGGAACAGGAGCAAAGAGCAAGGAAGAGAAATACAGCCCATAGGCAAATAAAGCAAGAGACTGAGAAAGTGGAGCATAATTCCCCATTTCTAGATGTTTTCCTCCCCTTTGAGCGGAGATGAATGAATGAAGTTCACAACAGACACAAATCAAATATGATTTACTAATTCTTAGTGCTTGTTTTTAGGTGCTCAGGCTCAGGGTACCAAAAGGGTGGAATTTGGCTCACAATGCAACATGAGTGCCAGAAATGTAGATAAGTCACAGTTTCACAGGAAAGTATTCAAAAGTCAATCTGGTCTACTTTCCTTTGACTACATGATAACATAACATACACCAAATGGATACTTCCAGCATGCCTAAAACAAACACCAAGAATGATTTGCATATAATACATGTTGATGTGGGTCTGGTGCACAACTATGCATCCCGAACAAGTCAAGTAAGGCCTGGGCCATGGCTCAGTGGTCCAGGCACCTTGGCTGGTAATCCAGTCTGGCAGTGTGCCGCGGGTTCGACTCCCGATCCCGACGGCCTTTACTGCATGTCTTCCCCCCCATCTCTCTCCCCATTTCCTGTCAGCCTACTGTCTGTCCCTCCATAAAATATATAAAATAAAGGCGAAAGCCACAAAAAAAATCATAAAAAACCCAAAAACAAGTCAAGTAAGAGAATCCCTGACAGCACGGCTGCTCGACCTGTCCATCCTTCCAGCAATCAATGCACATGCTGCAGGCACAGCCCAGCTGTAATGTGTGCTCCACCCAACACTATTGTTACTTTGCTGGCAAGGCCCAACATGTCTGGAGAGGTCGTCACTGCATGAATGGACGGATGAGAAAACCCTCTATGATAATGTGAAAAACATCAAATCTTCCAGGCCTCCTTTGAATGATGTAATGAGCTGCTGCACGTCTTTTAGTTTCCCATGGAACATCTTCATATAGAGCGTCGCAGTCCCGCCTCCTACCATGGACCAGGAAATGAAACCCAATGCATTTTTCCCATAGACATTTCTTAAAGTATTTATTTAAAGACGGTTACGCCGCGGACAAAGCCAACTCGAGTCGTGACAACTCATGAGAACACAAACAATATTTTGGACCAAACAAATAATTACAAAGAAGAAAAACAACAAAAAAAGTGTTGTAACCTGCCGTTTTTTTCTTCTTTCTAATTATTTGTTCGGCCCAAAAAATTGTGTTTGTTGTCATGATTTGTCACGACTCGAGTTGGCTTTGTCCGCGGCGTAAACGTCTTTAAATAAATACTTTCTGAAATGTCTATGAGGAAAATGAACGGAGAATCATTTCCTGGTCCATGGTAGGGGGCGGGACTGCGACGCTCTATTGAGGTGAATGGTGATTTCCTTTTCTGATGACAGAGGTGGCAATATGACTTTAAATACTTGATTTGGCCAAAATGCTGCTTGTATAGAGTTGATGTAACCTCGACTGTCCTAAAAGATGCAGGGAGTTTACATTGGCCGTTTCGAAAAAGGCATGGCTATTTGGTGCGCTTTTGGGGTGGGAGTTTGTGATGTCACAGCGTTCGTTTTTCTTGGACGGGCGGCAAAAATAAATTGTGACAGTTCCAGGCCGGTTTACATTGGTCAGGAGCCCAGTGTCTAACTTCAAGCTGACCATGCCGCTTTCTTCCACATGCAGCTGTTAAACGTTGTATCAGTGGAATATACAGTTACATAGCAAATATTGTATATTTCTCACAGTCAGCTAACTTGCAACGGGGCAACTTGGGCTTGTTGACAATGCAGGAATATCTACTGCTGAGAAAGTCCTGCCCTGTGTTCCCATCGGAGGCTTCAGAGATAACAACTCCTCCCTTTTGAAAGAGTAATAAGCATAGTAATTAAGTCAATAAATACCAGCGTTCTCTGATCAAAGTGTGCCCCTTGCCAAGCTTACATTTAATTAAAATCTAGATTCCCGCCGTGTTTATACTGTACATTCACTGTAGGTGCTAATCTGACATGGGTGATGAAATAACATTAAATTTTCACAGTATCTCACAATATCTGGCCTACAATGCTCGGCCAATAGCACTGCAACTTCCAGTCCTTCCTTTGTGTGCAGAATCACCCAGTGTAAATTCCTGTATTGACTGAACCACTTTCTCCACATACTTGACCCTGGAAAGTCTTTTCAGGCCTGGCATGTTTTTCTCCTGTTGTTGTCTAGATACAAGCCTCGTCCTGGTTTGGCTGGTCAAAGACAGTGGGGTCTCAGATGACTTTGTCCCCAAACCTAGGTCACAGGAAATACACAAGACATTCAAGTTCTAAAGGCAACGTCAAGTGCAAGGGCAAGGCAATAAGCCATGTGAGGTTGTATGTAATGTCTGGAATTCGCCAAACAATATTCCTTGTGAGCAAACTTCGTTGAATTATTTCTGGAGATACTGTAGAGATGTTGGCAAATGACAATACAGGTTAACTGGCAATAGAAATATTATGGGTGTTACTAAAACATTGACTTCATGCAAAGGCCTATAAAGTGCTTCAAACAGTCTTGGCACACACACCAGAAGAACATACACAACTAGTGTGTGTGTGTGTGTGTGTGTGTGTGTGTGTGTGTGTCTGTGTGTCTGTCTGTCTGTCTGTCTGTCTGTCTGTCTGTCTGTCTGTCTGTCTGTCTGTCTGTCTGTCGGTCGGTCGACTTGGCCTGTTTTAGCGCCACCATGACGCTCATTTGTAAACTGTCAAGTGGCATTTCTTCCTCAGCCTAGTGGGAATATGCATGCACAGTTTCACCACAATCGGACGCTGCGTTGAGGAGTTGTGGCGATTTGTACAAAGCGGGCTACTCCTGAAAACCTTAGAAGCCAATCGTAGCCAATCAGGATGGTTTATGAGAAATCAAACAAACCCGTCTTGATCACATGACTATGGAGAGCATGTGTACCGATTTGCGTGAACTTTGGATAAAATCAGAAGGAGTAATAATAGAAAATGTGTTTTACATATGTCGGCCTCCTGGTGGCGCTATAAAGAGCAGATGTTTTTCCAGGCAAAGGTTTGTCCTTGGCCTCTAGGGAGTGTGCATACAAAGTTTTACACAGATCCGTGCAGTTAGTGGTAAAAACACTAATCGGCCAGTTAGCGCCACCATGAGGCTGAGTTGAAAATGTTCCAGTGGCATTTCTTCCTACTGCCTAGTGGGAATGTGCGTGCACAATTTCACGGAAATCACACCATGTGTTCATGATGTGCGGCATTTTGTTTGAAACTGAGCACTCCTGCGAACTTTGGAAGCCAATATTAGCCAATCAGGATGGAGTCTGAAAAATCTGAAAGACCCGTTTCGTTGAATGGCTCTAGAGAGACTGTGTACCAATTTGCGTGATGTTTGGACAAAATATGTATAGTGTACTGTCAAAAAAAGTTGTTTTGCACAAAGCGGCCTCCTGGTGGCGCTATAAGAGGCCAATGTGAAAACCTTGGGGCAGAGGTTCAGCTGTGACATTCAGGGAGTGTGTGTGCAGAGTATGGCTGCGATGAAGCCAACGGTGCCGGAGATTAGCTGTCCACAGACGGACGGACGGACACACGGACGGACGGACGGAGTGCAAAACATACCCAGTCCCCATGCCTTCGGCCTGGTGGAGACAATTATCCAGTCCCCTTTCCCGTAACGCTATTTAGGGTGTGGGAAAAAAAAACTAAACAAAAAAAACCTGCAGGATTACTAGACAGGGGGGGCTTTTACCTCAGGAATAATTCCCTCAGCTTGTGTATCTATTTTTGACATGTTACATTCCTTTCCCCCCACATATTCTCACCCATATATAAGACATTTACAGCCATCTTTGATGCTTGGGGCTTGTAAGGCTGGACAGAGACTGGACTGTGGTCACTCACAGACATTTCACAAGAGGTTCAGATGTCAGCTGAGAGAGAGACAGGCAAACATGAAAAATCCAACAGGGCCTAAACTTAGAGGAGAGGCGTTTTATGATGTATCTTTATGACAACAGCTACCAAAAACTATCACCTGGGACCGAGGATGGAGTTTCCAACACAAAAACATTGTATAGAGGTTTTTTAGTCAAACACGGTGACGTACAGTAATCCTTTACTATCATGTCGGAAAATACTGTAATATCAGTATCTGGCCTCAAATCGGCAAATGGTACAAGGATGCTGTTGTTTCCATCTAAAGTGTATGACATGTAAAGTGCACCCTCAAAGTATATAAGAACTAAAGTGCACCCTCAAAGTAGGCTATACTGTAAGATCTAAAGTGCACCCTCAAAGTAGGCTATATAAGATCTAAAGTGCACCCTCAATGTAGGCTATATAAGATCTAAAGTGCACCCTCAAAGTAGGCTGTATAAGATCTAAAGTGCACCCTCAATGTAGGCTATATAAGATCTAAAGTGCACCCTCAATGTAGGCTATATAAGATCTAAAGTGCACCCTCAATGTAGGCTATATAAGATCTAAAGTGCACCCTCAATGTAGGCTATATAAGATCTAAACTAAGTGCACCCTCAAAGTATATAAGATCTAAAGTGCACCCTCAATGTATATAAGATCTAAAGTGCACCCTCAAAGTATATACAGTAACATCTCTGATTCTTTCTGCGGTTCTTGTCTGTGTGGTCCTTGGAGTGTATCCTCCAGCTGTCGTCATGGATACGGCGTGTGATCGAGGTGATATTTCTGCTGTACTGCTTGGAAGCAGTTGAAGGCGTGAGGAAGGTGGTTGGTTGCAGGCTTGGATGGCTGGCTGATTGGCGTGCCGGCCGGCTATAGCTGGCTGGCTATAGCTGGCCGTCTGGATCAGGCTGTGGCTGCATGGGGAGGGCCTGCAGGCCGTCTAGACAGCACATGAGAAATGAGCTGGGCGCTGGCAGACGGAGTCCTGTGGGCTATAGAGGCGCTTCTGGGTGAGGCCTCTGGGACTCTGGTTCCTGAGTGATGGAAGCTCACTGGACACAACACCCCTTTTACCAACATGGCCTCTGCTCTCCGACCCCTTTGTAATTGTCTTATTCTAATTATTCACTTTATTGATACAGTACGTACATTAGGGCCTCTGTGTTTTTACAATGCATTATGACAGGTGGTAACTGTCAAGTGTAGGAGTAGCTCTTATTGCCAAAGAAAACCGCCATGGATAACGAGTATGCTCAGATTTACACTCCGGCTTTCATTGCAGCAGCTATAAGTCTGTCTGCGTATTGTACGCAAGGTCAGACTGTTTTGCATATATAGCCCAGCTGCAGACCAACATATCTGATGTGAAGAGCAAAGATTCCTGCAGGTGCTCCTCGATCGTCTCTCTAGCTCCTTTTCCCTTGTTTGAAATCATTACTTTTTTTCCCCCTATAGCCTAATCAAAACATTGCCCAGGTGGGATTTATGATTAGACTGGTCCACGGTACTCAGGAAGTGGTCAAAATCGCAAAGTGGAGGAAAAGGCTAAGAGGGGATCTCGTTGTGGGTGGTTGAAGACCCGCTCCTGGCTCACTTGGCACCACCTGGTATGAGATTTTGTGTGGCTAGGAATCCTTGGCTGGTTATAACCATAGACTTTGTGTCTGGAGCACAGCGGTGTCATCTGGTGAACCGTACCATTCATTGCTAAATACTATGCTAAATTGTTAGTTGGATTATTTTTTATGTCAGATTCACATAATTTCTTGATCGTATTAGAGGCTATTAAAATTGCCATGAGCCAAGTCAAGTAGCCATTTGCCAGAAAACTAAGTAACCAAGTGCTATATACAAGTGATCCTATTGTTGCACTCTTGGACACACCTTTTGCAACGAAAGTGATAGACACACAGTTACAGAAACGGGACCTTTATAGGCTGTTTATACAGCATACTGTATATTATGTATACGAGGAGGGCCTGGATGGCTATATATATATATAAAATTGTATAATTGTATAATTGTATAATTGTATAATTATTAGACTTAGATAGCATTTGAAACAGACTTATAGCATGTCATGTAGACAGCACAATAATTGCATTGTATGTAGTCATAGCACTTCATAGTATATATGTACAGCATAGTATAGCATATATGTATAGTTTATATGTATAGTGTCATTATATAGATATGTTATAGTTACGTTCTTAGCTTACGCATGTTTCTTGATAAATGCATTTTACATATGTGATGTATTCCCATGCTTTTGTTCTTGCTTAATGTAAGTCGCTCTGGATTAAGAGCTTCTGCTAAATGCCTAAATTGTAAATTGTTCTAAATTGTATAGCCATCTAGATCAGATCAGTCTTATAAAAACATTTTAATTGAAATCTGATGTGGCAAGCCTACGTGTATGTTCTAGCATCAAGTTTAACACGTTTCATAATATTCTTCTGAGCAATGAAAATAAAGCACGTTGCCAGACACATTTCTCTTAACCTACAGTACAGTATGTCTGGATGTGGGGCTTTGCGTGCCAGTCCATGGTGAAGGCTTGACTTTCACTACCTTATAGAGAGAAGAGGCCATATTCTGTCAGGAGGCCATATGGCATAGAGACCAAAGTGTGCCCAGATAGAATGCAAAATGCTGAGTGTAGACTAAAAACGTGTACACTTAGCCCGAGGAACTAATGTTCTGTTTATGTGTTCTTGTTCTTTTATAGTTGTAATAAAAGGAACTTTTATTTTATACATTATTTATTCTCTAGGCCTGCTTTTTGGTAATTTAACTCGTATGAGTTTTCCTCTGTCTTAAATGATACTGAACGAGCAATCAATCTGTCCGTAGCATTCCCATCGTCCTGGCTGTGATTTGTAATGACATCATTGTTTGACTTGGATTCGGCTTATCAGTAAACTGTTAGCTTTCTTCTTGCACTCCATGTTCCACAGAAGTGATGGATTGGATGTTTCTATGGAAGTAAAGTCTGTGGGATCTCTGGGAGTCCCCTCTTGGCCTCCCGTCCTTGTCATCCTAACAGTTGTTGAAAAGCAACCCTTGCTAAGGTTTATGTCTGCCCGAGACCAGAGACAGTTTTCACAAATGACCACATTGAGAGTTTGGTCAGTCGCTTTAGTTTGTATTTCCCAAGTCCTGGGCTCTGAGACCCACTTACTGTCCCATGAATTTGTCTTTGGGTCAAGGCCGGAAAATTGATGGTTACGACAGTCGACAGTGTGTGCAGGGGTTTATTTTGTTGGTCACAGGACAGATGTCGGAGAGTCTAGCAAATTATTTTGGGAGAATTGGTGATGCCTAGTAATTATAGTTCTCCAAGTAAGTGTTGAACTGAACCCCAGGACGGCCCTCCCGCAAAATCTGACACAAATGGTCTTGTGAGTCCTGACAGTGACTGCAGAGTGCAGACCTCTCAAAACAAACTAACAAGACTACTATGCCTCTCCCCCAGGACTCACCTTTTCCCAGCTCACTTTGCTAGTCTGGGTTGGCTCAAGGTAGACAGTGCAACATCTCTCAATGGGTCAGTGCCCAGATACCATACATGTAAGATATAAAGGTTCTCGACTCCCTATACCCAAACTCAAAACTAACCTACAATAATTCCTGTCCTCAAAATACAAGTGAGCATAGTTTAACTCCTTGAACATCTTTATAGTAGAACCCTCTGACCTCCGCCCCCAGTACCCCTCCTTTCTCTAATGATTCTATTGAGCTTTATTCCAATATCTGTATTGTATCGTATTGTACAATGATGTGTATTACTGATAAATGGTAAATGGTGCATTTATATAGCGCCTTTATCCAAAGCGCTTTACATAGATTGTGCATTACATTCACCCATTCACACACACATTCATACACCGATTGCGGCGGAAGCCATGCAAGGTACCAACCAGCACATCGGGAGCAATTTGGGGTTCAGTGTCTTGCCCAAGGACACTTCGACATGTAGACAGGAGGAGCCGGGATTCGAACCACCGACCCATGGATCATTGGACGACCTGCTCTACCTCCTGAGCCACAGCCGCCCTGATGAATTGAGTACAATGGACCACAATGAAAACAAGCCCCTGGGGCTTTGTGTGTTATCCTTTTAGCATAACCTTTGACTGTACACCCAGGAATGGCATGTTGAGTGCCCTTATAGAGTGTACCTCCAAAACTGCTTTCACTTCTGCCCCCACAAGGGCCACCACAAAAATGTCAACAGTTGCTCCTCACCGTCTGTCTCCTTTGATGTTATGTTTTGGTTTTAAGGTGCCAACAACAGGATGTCAGGGGTGTTTTGCCCTGCACTGTATGTGTGAGACTTGAACCCAGTGTGGCAGGTGGCATCCCTAGTAACACTTTACGACTTGGCTCATTTGGCTCAGGGCAAACAAAACACAGGTTTTACGAGGGCAAATACAGAGAGGTCGTGAACCCACCAGAATGATAACTTCAGGACACAGAGCCATATACTGCATATCGAAATATGCATTAAAAATTAAATATATTTAGCAAATTATTACCGTATATCAAACCATCTGCAGCAACCATATTTGACAGTTGAGTTTTGTCCATGTTTGACATGGTGACGAGTAGTGCCCACTGCAGCTACACCCAGATATGGCTTGTGTCATGCTGATTGTAACATATACAGCATTGTCTGTCCTGATGAAGGTCTAATCGATCGAAACATCAACCCAATAAAGAGCAACATTTTGGCAAGTGTCAAAATGTTGACAGTGTGCGGGACCCTTTCTTTGTTTTTCAAAGATAACCTTTTTAAACATATACAGCATGACATCTCAACCAAATAAGTCCATCAGACAAAAACAAAAAACAAAAATATAGCTGCAAGCAGCGATAAAGCGGGACCAAGATAGAAGAAGAACAATGCGCAATGAGAACAACATGCACAAATGAGACTGACGAGCTGAGTTGTCGGTACCGGGATTTGAACTCGCAACCTTGTGGACCGAAGGCTATATTGTAAACAGTAAAACCATTCAGTGATTTGGTAACAAGAAGGTGTGTCCTCATTTTGGGCATGTCTTAATCCATTACTACAGTGTGTTATCACGCACAGTTAAAGTGTGTGTGTGTGCGTGCGTGCGTGCGTGCCTGCCTGTTTGTACGCTTTCAGTGCTATTTGGCATGAACCTCTACTGTACTGTAAAGTGACATAAGCACACTATTACACTAAATACACTTATTACACTATTACACTATTACACTACTATTACACTTATTACACGATTTCAGTTACTAGTATCTCTATTATTGTGATGCCATGTCCTAGTGCCTGATGGGTCAAATGTAATCTACTTCAATATTTCTATAGTTGAGTCATCACAAATCTTGCAGCACACAATGCATACACTGAGTTGTCTTTACCCGGATTTGAACACACAACCTTGTGGTCCAACGGCGAGAGCTCTACCAACTGAGCTATGCAGACACAGTCAGTTGACTCATTCTAAACAGTAACATCATGCAGTATTCATATAGGTATTAGGTGCAGAAGAAGTTTCACAAAACAGCAATTTTCATTGGTTCATAAAAACTTCATTTTTTCACTTAGAAAAAATGTGCTACGATTATTTGTCCGTATAGGTCCAAAGTTCACGTGTAGAAGTTTTCGTGCATTTTGAGCAAAGATTCTGGGAGGAGTTACATTTGAACTGTTTTTCATATAATTCAAAATGGCGGGTGATCTAAAGGTCAGAGGTCAAAAGTCAGAACACGACATGTGGAGACACATATGTGTATCAAAGTGTCATTGCCAACGGTCAAACGGTTCATGAGATATGCACGTTCAAAGTTTGCAAGTTTGCAAGTTTTGCATCAATTGAGTGCTATAGCGCCACCATTTGGCCAATCGTGATGGGCTTCGCATAGTCACCGTTTGGCATGGTCCTCTATCATGTTGACAAGTTTTGCGAAAACCGACTGCACGGTTCAGTCAGAACAGCTATTTTTGGCAGAAGGAGAAGAAGTACTGATCATATAATTCAAAATGGCGGGTGATCTAAAGGTCAGAGGTCAAAAGTCAGAACACGAAAGTTGTTCAGCATGAGGAGACGCATATGGGTATCAAAGTGTCATTGCCAACGGTCAAACGGTTCATGAGATATGCACGTTCAAAGTTAGCATTTTCAATTGAGCGCTATAGCGCCACCATTTGGCCAATCGTCTTGGGCTTCGCATATTCACCGTTTGGCATGGCCCTCTACCAGATTACCGCGTTTCGCGAAAACCGACTGCACCATTCAGTCAGAACAGCTATTTTTGGCGGAAGAAGAAGAAGGAGAAGAAGAAGGAGAAGAAGAAAAATAAACACAAAAACAATAAGTGACCAAAGTCACTACGTGACTTCTTGGTCCCTAATAACGTGTCGTCATGAGTTGGATCGACGGTGAAAAGTAGTTAACTTGTGAGGGCCGCATAGCGACCCAGACCTCTAGTCCTGTAGCATTACAGTGACACTCTGCCGAACCAGCCTAGTAACACCATCACAGTCCCTCCCTCAGCCTTCACTATTTTCTTCTCCCTCTTTTATTCTACATAAAAATGTAGAATATAAGTAGTATATAAAAATCAAAGATTTTTTGTTCATTTATGCTGCATGCCGGTGGCATGCTTCAAAAATAGCAGATTTGCATCCTCACAATCTGTAGCACCTTGACACATTGTGAACTTGTATACTTTTGTTTTAAGTTTAGCTCACAAGGTGTTTTGTAGTGTATTTGGCAAAAACCACTGGTAGATAGTCCTCCTTACAGCAATCTGTTACACTGAATTCATACCAGCAGTGGCTAGTGGATTTCTGCAGTGTGGATTGTCTGAGGTATCTATCACAATTACACCCTCACAAATTAGTAAGTTGTGGTCCGGCATGGGTTCTGCTATTCTGGGTGGCTCAAGATGGCAGCTGTGCCCAGCAGGGGAGCTCACAGACAGGGAGAGGTATACATACTGTACAGACACTCGATAGTCGATACTTATCTCTGGCAGCTTGTTTGTAAATTATCTATACTATACACATTGTTTTTTGAGTGGTGCAACCACTCCAAGGAACAGCAATGTCTGTGTTAACCTATGTTTGTGTGTGACTATGAGTACCAGTAGGGGCAAAAGTGATGCTGTTGTGCCAGAAACAGAGAGAGAGAGATAGTGCTGCACTGTTGCCTGCTAATGAGAGAGAGAGAGAGGGGGGGGGGGGTGATTTTTGTTTGTATTTGGCTTTTTGCCTTTACTGATAGATTTACAGTAGTTTGACAGGAAAGGGGGAGAGAGATGGGGGGGAAGTCATGCAGCAAAGGTCGTCGGGATCGGGACTCGAATCCGCGACACGCTGTCAGGCTGGATTATCAGCCTATAGGTGACTGGACCGCTCGGCCGGGCCAGGCCATCTATACACATTTTAAGAAAGAAATGGTCCATGCAGTTGTTCAATCTTGAATAATATCACATTTACTATTGCTAGTTGTACGGTAAGCTAGTACACGTAGTCATCGCCTATTTCAGACTACAGCGTGCCTCATGGTTGGCTGTGACTCTGTCTTGGCCTGGGTAGGCAACCCGGCCTGGCATAGACCTGTGCTCCAAGGAGCATAGTTCTAGTTTATACGGTAAACAAGCAAACCCAAAACTAGGTTTCACTTCAAATAGAGCATTGCAAAGAATGTTTCAATTCACCCAACCCGTCGCATATTTGTAAATCCCTAGTACAGTATTTAAATATAGAGGAGGTTGGGTGCACTGATTGGTCATCTGTCATAAAGAAGAAATGGCACCCTTTTCACTTTGGCCTATTATAGCGCCACCAGGAGGCCACAACCTGACCTGCCCTGGTGGAGACCTGTGCCCCGAGGGGCACTTTATCTAGTTTGAACTCTGTTTATGCTCCTCTTATTAATGATCTCTGTCTCAAGCTCTCAGTCAAAATACTACGTCATAAGGGGCTATTTTGTAGTACTTCGCCTTTTTGAGTATTTCCACATAGTAAACAATCTCACATATTGCCTTTAACCTGTGACCCATGTGGTGTAAAGATGGTGTTGTCGGTCCTCTGTGTTGTGGATTGCTGTGGTGGTTTCTCAACCTGATTTGCCTCAGCAAGTGTTTTGACTGTTCTCAGTTTGATCGCTTTCCCACTTCTTTCTCTTCCAGTCAGTATTATTATTCAGTCCACACACTGAATAATAATAATTGAATAATATCACATTTATTATTGCTAGTTGTACGGTAAGCTAGTACACGTAGTCATCGCCTATTTCAGACTACAGCGTGCCTCATGGTTGGCTGTGACTCTGTCTTGGCCTGGGTAGGCAACCCGGCCTGGCATAGACCTGTGCTCCAAGGAGCATAGTTCTCGTTTATATGGTAAACAAGCAAACCCAAAACTATAGGTTTCACTTCAAATAGAGCATCGCAAAGAATTCACCCAACTCGTCGCATATTTGTAAATCCCTAGTACAGTATTTAAATATAGAGGAGGTTGGGTGCACTGATTGGTCATCTGTCATAAAGCCCCTGATAAAAACCAGCAATCAGCAGAAAGTGAAAATGCATGCCATGCTGAACTGGCACTATAGCGACCTTTGTGTCAGACATCAATAAAACTCAGCTAGCTGACCCTCATGGCTGAGGAGACAGTGGAGTTCACCCAGGTGCAAAAGAACCAAAACACAGAGCAGTAAGCGATAGCACATGTATGCAAACCAACAACAGTTTTCCTTAAGATATTGGTTCGATATACAATAGATATTGCAGGTAGAACCAGGCATCTTGTTCTAGATGGAAATGGAGATAGTGTGTGCGTCTGCGTGTGTGCGTGCGTGCGCGTCAGACGGTCCCATACATGTAGTGTCTAAACATTCAACTTTTAAACCTCTCCTTGATTAAATGTCTCAAGTGCATGCTCACAACATATTTAGTAATGTGAACCTTTCCCCAACTTAATTTGATAACACTTAATGTGCGTCACTGATAAGTCATATTGAACACTTGACCCGTGTCTCGCAGATTCATAAGTCATAACATTGGTTGCTTGTTTAATGGGTCAACTACGACTTGGCACAGTTGCTTATGGCAGCAGCAGCAGGTTCCAGAGATGACCATGAGAATGTTGTTCCAGGGGTCTTGCAAGGCTCCTTATAAAGAGTTCATATAGGGTAATTATAATGTTGTTCCAGGGGTCTTGCAAGGCTCCTTATAAAGAGTTCATATAGGGTAATTATCCCTAATCCCACTGTAACGACATGCAAGATTCCTGTACTCTTTTTTTCAGTTCCTGCTTTCCACTCAAATTGTCCTCTGGGCATATAGGATGAAATCATTCTCCAGACTTTACTTTTTGTCTCCACCAGGCCGAAGGCCAACGATGAACCTCTGCCCAAAATTTTCCAGAACGGCCTGTTATAGCGCCACCAGGAGGCCGACTTTTTAAAAACACATTTTTTTACATTACTCCTCCAGATTCTGTCCAAAAATCCCGCAAATCGTTTCACACTATCTCTATAGTCATGTCAGTCAAGTCGGATCTGTCCGATATTTCATATTTGATCCTAATTGGCTAACATTGGCTTTCAAAGTTGGCCGATTTGAACAAAAAGCCTCAAATCATGAACGCACCTTGCAATTTACGTGCAATCTTTCACAGACTTTTCTACTAGGCTGAGGAATATATCCCTCCCTTTTCACATTGGCCTGTTATAGCGCCACCAACAGGTGGATTTTTGCAAAACACATTTTTGGAACAAAATGCCTCAAATCATCCAATTACCATCCAAGACGTAAGAAGAAGTGGCACCCTTTTCACTTTGGCCTATTATAGCGCCACCAGGAGGCCACAACCTGACCTGCCCTGGTGGAGACCTGTGCCCCGAGGGGCACTTTATCTAGTTTGAACTCTGTTTGTGCCTCTTATTAATGATCTCTGTCTCAAGCTAAGTCAAAATACTACGTCATAAGGGGCTATTTTGTAGTACTACGCCTTTTTGAGTATTTCCACATAGTAAACAATCTCACATATTGCCTTTAACCTGTGACCCATGTGGTGTAAAGATGGTGTTGTCGGTCCTCTGTGTTGTGGATTGCTCTGGTGGTTTCTCTCTGTCTCAAGCTCTCAGTCAAAATACTACGTCATAAGGGGCTATTTTGTAGTACTACGCCTTTTTGAGTATTTCCACATAGTAAACAATCTCACATATTGCCTTTAACCTGTGACCCATGTGGTGTAAAGACGGTGTTGTTGGGCCTCTGTGTTGTGGATTGCTGTGGTGGTTTCTCAACCTGATTTGCCTCAGCAAGTGTTTTGACTGTTCTCAGTTTGATCGCTTTCCCACTTCTTTCTCTTGGCCCCAGTCCACACACTGATTTGTGTCTGCCAAAGACTCTCTCTCTTACACACACACACACACACACACACACACACACACACACACACACACACACACACACACACACACAGACACAGACACACACACACACACACACACACACACACACAGACACAGACACGCACGCACACGCACACACTGCAGAAATCATTTTATTTGCTTACATTCATCAATTGGAAATAACTTGGCCAATTTCTGGTCAACATCTACACATGCATGTACACACAGTACATCATCACCCTTGCCAATGGGGTAGCCAGCGGGTTATGGTTTACCATGTGTGTGTGCAAGGAGTCCGCACTCCGAGTCCTGAAAACAGCAAAACATTACATCATTACATATTAAGTCTTCCCGGTATCTGATCTTGATCGTGTTGCTGCCGGCTAAATATTCAATATATTCCAAAGTTCGTCATATCTAGGAAGCGAGATAGAAGACAAGCAAGGCTACTTCGACAACCCCTCTGAAGGTCAGCAGTATTGTTCACGTTCTTGCTGTGTAACTCTTAGCGGCTAATGCGATGTAGAAGTCCTGTGCATGTGCGCTTTTGCCGGCTACACTACAATGCACAGCCTTTTTTAAATGATGTGCTATCGCTGATTGGTGCATAATATATGCTTAAAGAAGCGATGGGACAGAAAGCACTTCCAGGAAATGTGTCTGGGTCCTGCATGGGCCTATATTGGTCAGCCCTGGGCAAAAGCAAATCCAGCCAGCTGCTGCCCTCTCCTCTCGTTTGTTCAGTGGTGAGTGTTTACGGTGTATCCCAGCGTCCCTAAGCCAACGCACGTTTCCTGTTCCTGTTTTGGGCCTGTATCCCTGCAGAATATCAAAGGGTGCCTGAAACTCATCCAGGGACTCCGATGCTTCTGCCTCTGTGGTTACTGTCCTCAGGATGTGCACATGGTTACAATTAGCACAAGGCCTCTTCTCCTATTATTGTCTGTTTTCATTGCCTTCAAGCAGATGAGCAACTTCTCAGAATACAAATGAGGAATGAGAGTAAAGCCAAGGGCCTCAAGAGGCAGCGAAAACAAAACTATACTGCACATATTTTTATTTTCTGGGACTGCTGACTGTCGACGATCTAGAAACATGAGATCGTTGGAGCTCTGCCACGAATGTATTGAAGAACCTACAGGTCGCACTTCTCTGAGCTATTTCACAGAGAATTCAAAAGCTATGCTCATTTTTTCACTACTTTGGATCAAGCTGTTGCTATCATTTGAAGAGAAATAAAATATATGCGTGTGTTTGTGGCGCACGCACGCATGCACGCACACGCATGTACACGTACACGTACACGTACACGTACACGCGCACACACACACACACACACACACACACACACACACACACACACACACACACACACACACACACACACACACACACACACACACACACACACACAAACAAACCTCTCCTTATGGTGATTCTATTGACAGATGTGTCATTCCGACACGTGATTTCCTCTTTCTTCCAGCCAAAGCATTCACAACTCTCATCGTCAATGACATTGCTGCTATAACCACGATGGGTGATTGATGACTGACACGGCCAGACCGTCGCCTTGTTAGTCATGTTCCTCCATGTCTATTGTTATGGTTGGCTGGGCTCGTTGCTCACAGGAGGGGGGCTGCACTTGCGAGGTATTTCTCAGCACTGCTGTAATGACAAACCTTTAGCTGACCTGCGACCTACAGAGCCCCGGCCGGTCCCCAGACACACAGTAGCAGAATGAATCCAGATGGAGAGTCTGTCATCAGACAAGCTATCAAATAGGTGTCTCGATCACTCTCTGTCTCAGTCACAGACAGCAGAGAGAGTGGTTCAAAGAGAGTGGTTCATAGATTCATCCAGTGAAAATGCCATCGCCAAAGGTGCGAAAAAGACCATAACGGTGTTTTTGCATCATTAACCCAAGTCATGTATACGTCACGTTACTCAACAATTTTCCAAAGCATTCCACAGCTCTTTTGAGGTGTTTATTTACCTTGCAGGAAGTAGTTGGTTGCCAAGGCATACACAGTGCTGCCTTGATCCCGCCTCTAGCTGCCGCTGATTGGCCAGGCCGTTTGGTGGCCGGAGCATCAAGTCTGCCTGAGAGTTCCCAGATGGGAGCTGGAGGGGGGAACCCAGTGTACTCTCTGCTACCCCATTAATTCATTAATTCATTTCAAAGACACTGTTATGATACTTCACTGTTGGTGGATGTAGGCAGTGAATAATATTTAATATTTAATCTGGGTCATCTTTTTGTTTCCATATTACAAAGAATGGCCTGTTGACTATGGTTTCTTTCTTTCTTTTTCCACAAAATTACAATTACTGTATAACATGCAGGAATTGTCTGCAGCACTAATGCAAGAGAAAAAGACAGACTCCTTCATTGGGAAGAACCATTGTATAAAGTCCTGCTACCCATAATCAAGGGTAGGCTATACCATAGAAAGAACATAGGAAGTCCGCACACGGTTCTTAAGCTCCCAGTAGTTTATTTAGGAAATAATGGTCAGGAATCAACGTTTCGACCCCTCCGGGTCTTCATCAGGAATGACGGTTATACCAGACTATACCATACCATAGATGGCTCAAGGCGGTTCGAGTCTCTGACGTAGTTCACCCGGCGGCCATCTTGCTGAGGGGCTACAGTACAGTATGTTCTACGGCAGCACAAACAAAAATAGTCATAACTCGCTCAAATCTTGACGGATTTACAAATGGGTTAGTTTATTACAAACGTTATCAACGTGGCTATGATTCATCAGGACGCTTATCTGCTTAATATTATTTTTTATATGAACGTCATATAAAAGCATATAAGTATGCGGACGTTTCTGACGTTTATAACAAACCAAACCGTTTGAAAATTGGTTGAAAATTGAGCAAGTTATGGTTATTTAAAAAGTACATGCCCCATAGACACAATGTTATGCTATGCTGCCCTATACGTAAGATGGCCGCCACATTGGCCATCAGCGTGGGTGAGCCATCTAGCCTTTCTTATATATATATATATATCTATGGGCTACAGTATACAGTATATTTCATTGTGACATTCTTGGCTGACGAACATGCAGAGGATCAACTCAGTAGTATACCCTGCAGAATCCATCCAGCTGTTTTGTATAAAACAATTGGGGTCTTCTATTCCTCTTTAAATGCTTTAGAGCTGTAAAGATTATGTGAAATCATGCAGTCTCAATCATTGGCCAGGGCAGAAAATGCATTGGGAAAGGTTGTGAACCTGCCCAGAGTAACCTAGCCTAGTAGCCTGTGACCTCTCACCTGACCTACTGTATACTAACATGTCCTACGCTTCTCCAAAGTCCTGTCCAACAAGTGTGGTTAATGACATTAAATGTGATGACATAACCACCAATAGCAAAAACAGTTTTCCACCCAAACCCACTCTGTTCACATTGTGATACATATTCTCGGTTGCCATGATGTTTGTGGTTAGTGGTTAGGGAATCTAGTCAACCCGAGTTGACCCTCATAAGAGGAGACCCTTCCAAAAAAAAGCTTTAGTCATTTTAAGGCAAACAGCCTCCACAGTGACCACGCAAGCTGGAGTATTTTCCATAGTCGGATTCTCGCTTCAGCGTCATTTATATTTCATCGTACAACGGATCATGAATTGGGAATTTATGGCTTGTCTCATGTGTGTGCGTGTGTGTGTGTGTGTGCGTGTGTGCGTGCGTGCGTGCGTGCGTGCGTGCGTGCGTGCGTGCGTGAGTGTGTGCAGGCCTGCCTGCCTGCCTCCATGTTTGGCTGGGGGCACTACTGGGAGAAGGCGGTCTTCTTGTGCACAGAGACCCAGACAGTGTCAACTGTCGAAGGGACCGGTGCTAAACGAATTATGTAATATTACCTCCTAATATTCTTTTATTAAGAGTACAACCTGTTAGGTTACTATATGAGAGAGAACTATATTGACATTTTCTATTTCTACGGCTCCTCTGACTGCATGGCACAACTGTGAGTCACTCCCTGTATATTCCATGAACCTGACACCAGCTTGAGGATTGAGGATCTGCAGTCTAGAATGGGCACACGTTTGAAGTTTAGCAGAGGTTGGAGTCAACCTGCTGAACTCTTCTACTCTACCTCAGCCAGGACATTACAATATGACAGAAATATGGAAACTTGCAGGAATACTTGTTTCTCCTTTCTATTGGTCCTTCCACAAGATATTTCAATAGAAGTAAGGCTTGAAGGATTTCACCAAAACAACACGAGTGCTGAGTGTGTTGAGTTCAGTTCTTGCCGATTTAAGATACAGTATATGAGTGCTTTGCCTTACAGGGGATTAGTCCAGTAGCTTGGTACCTTGGTACTTAAAGTGATTTCTTTGGCCCAAACAAAGTGAACAAAACAAAAAGAAAACCCATTGCATGACCTAGATCCTCACACTGCAAAATCTATTAATTAAAGGGCCTTTTTTTTTTACACTCAGATTTATGACACTCATAAAATTGAGTAGAAGACGAGACAGACATTCCATGTGGCTGTCTGTCTCGTTCCATGTAGAAAGTGTCGATTACTTTGTGGTGCCGTAATGACATTGTGAGTGATTTATTCTATTAAAATCACACCTGTGTGAACTGAGTGGTGCAACTCCCCTCTCCCCCCCCACCCCCCCTCTCTCTCTCTCTCTCTCTCTCTCTCTCATTAGCAGGCAACAGTACAGCACTATCTCTCTCTCTCTGTTTCTGGCACAACAGCGCCACTTTTGCCCCTACTGGTACTCATAGTCACACATGAGTCACACACAAACATAGGTTAACAGTTTAACACATAGGTTAACACGGACATTGCTGTTCCTTGGAGTGGTTGCACCACTCAAAAATGGAAAACAATGGGGACACAGGGCATTTTAGGACAAGGTGGAAAACCGTATACAGATATTTGTCTTGATTTAACCTCAATATAATGACCCCAAATCACACTTTTTTATTGACTCTAAATGCTAGTAAATTTGGATAATAATAACAATGCATTTTCCAAGACATAAAATCACTGCCACACAGGCATCTACCATTGAAACCTTCGGTTTCTCACATTAATTGATGTCTTGATGATGATCCCAAGCGCAGTTAAAAACTCTGGAAAGTTGAAATTCCGCTGTATCAGAGTTAATTTGCCTTAAACTTAACATGGCATCTAAGTAGGGCTACGCAGGCTGCTATGCGCTGTTTTTGGACGGGCAGGCTGGAGATTTAGCACTGCAAGTTTTGCTTTCGTATGCTGGATAGGATACAGCTGCAACTGTACTCTGAACATCAAGCACTAGCGGGCGTGAAATGGATTATTTAATACATCAAATGACTCTTCATGGCGGTTTTCATCCAAGAATCGTTCAGGCTCGCTGATAATGTGGTTGTATGGGGAAAGAGGAATGCTTTCTTTAAAAAGAAATGTAAAAAAAGTGTTTTGTTTTGGTTCAAAGGCCCCTAGAATGGGGATTTCCATTGTGAAGACATTTTGGGGAATATTATTCCCAAAGTGAGTATGTTCATCTGTCTTATGGAGTGAAGACAGAAGTGAAAAGCCTCTGGCCAATAAAAGTAGCCACCTAACTAATAGTAGATGGACCATTGGACCGGGTCCGGTCCCTTGTCACCAGTAGGTCTGTATAAACTTTTCAACGTCCTCCTTAGTCATTACAATTCTTCCCAATTCACAGACGTCGTAAACCGATATTGGAATAGTTGCTCTGTATCAGTCCAGTAGCCACTTAACCCTTCTTTCACATGGCTTTGCTCAGATGAAAACCTCATAACTCCCAATACTGTACTGTAGTGGTTCTTCAAAGAGCGGTTCAGGGACCCTCGCGGTTCCTTGGTGGGGTTCCAAATTGACCCTCACACCATTTGGTCCCATTTGTATACTCTCAGAGTTATGGGTGTGCTTGAAGTTAGAGAACCACCACTGTATAGTGTAAACGCAGCTTTTGACTCCAATTCATCTAACATAATAAATCCCGGTGTGAAGTTGCACACCTCTACTCATTATTTTCTGAACAATTGACGCAATACTTTTTTAACTTTTTAATAACAGTGATGATGTTGACTCTTGTCCCTGTACACACATCACTGACTGTTCTGAGAACAGCTCTAGTCTGTGGGTCAGTCTCTCCGCACCATGTGGCCGACGGCGACCCAGAGGGTGTCGACGAGGTGACCCGTGTCATCAAGAGCAGACGGAGGAAACACATTCCTGTTACCCAAACATATGTAGAGGAAAAGCAGTGGGTGGTAGTGACGTAAAACACGCTCAGAGGACATGCTACTGAGACCCCCAAAACAACACTCTCCTTCTCCTCATGGCTTTCCATCACACGCTCGCTCTCTCTCTCTCTCTCTCTCTCTCTCTCTCTCTCTCTCTGCACAGGTTGGACATAATCTGTAGGTAGCAGTAAAACCATTTAAGGACAAGTGAAGAAGGTCAGATAAGGCGGGATTTGTGGTAATCATAATTGATATACCTGTATGTCCTCTGTTCATTCTGTGTTCATGTGCTTATAGAGTTATATGGTAAACAGGATGGGGTTCCGGAGGGTGCAGTACTTAGTTCAGACAGTATTTGGTTTAGACTAGTCATTGGTTAGACCAGTCATTAGTCCTACAACTACAACCTATCTCAAACCCTAAGCTCCCAAGGGGCAGCACACCTAAACCTAACCTTAAACCATGTCTAACCAATGACTAGTCTAAACTACAGTAAGTATGCACCCCGTTCCGGGTAGTGTCACTGATGGGAAACAGTGTTATGTTTACCTCACGTGATTCCAGTAACGTCACGTTTTTCCCCACATACAGCAGCACTGCATCACAAGGCTTTACCGGTTCAGTGAGCAAAGCATATACGTCGGTTGTCATTATTGGTCCTGTGCCAAATCCTCTCAAGAAAGTTATATCATTAGAACATATTTATGGCAATTTATACTGATATATAATTATACTAATTCTATAAGAATATCGAGATAGTAAAAAATTAATAAGTCAAATGTGTTGAATGTGGCTTCATGCTTTTCTTCCCAAACTGCTGTGATTCCCCATGGATCTGCTGACGCAAACCTAGCAGAGTTATTGCAAAGACCCATTAGAGAGATGACGCAGCCTGGCACAAAGGCTGGTATAGTAAAACGTTTTCAGTTCCCAGTGGATTCACACGCACGCACGCACACACACACACGCACCCACCCCCCCACGCACACGCACGCACGCACGCACGCACGCAAGTATGGCTAGCGGTGTTGTTATATGGTCCTGTGGGGATTGTTGAACTTGCCAGTATTCACCCAGGAGGGAAGGCAGAGAGGGATAGGAAGACAAAAACATTATTCACGTGTCAGTACCTGGATGATGAGTTGTTTGTGCACGTGCATGGATGTGTCTGTGTGCATATTTAATATGCACACTTTCTTGTGCATGTGTTTTAGGGAGCATTATTATCCCAAACTAAATCTCAAGGGGGTCCACAGTAAATTATCATTGAGAGTGGTCCGTTTTGACACTCTCGTGGTTAAGTTAACACTCGGGATTTTACGTTGTGGTTGTTACCGTCGAGCATGAATCTATCTCGTGTTGCTAGCCAAAGGCTGTGAAAGAACAAAACATCCCTCAACTTGTGGCCCAATTTTGAGGGCTTGGAACCGATGTGTGCCACAATTTATTTTCTAGCGCATGTTTAATATTTGACAGCTTATATTGAAGGTAATGCTCGTGACGTAGGGAGAACACAGTGCGATCCAGATGTCATTATATTATATCAAAATGCCCCTGTTTTTGCTGCTATTGTGTTTTGTCTCCATTAATCCTGGCTACTCCACGCATCATCCTGTGACGACCTGGACAGGCCGTTGCATATTATGACTTCTCATACATCTTGGAACAACGTGTCCTGCCTGGAACAATATATCCTTCGCTGGAGAAACACGTCTTACTGTTTTGCTGGAGCGATCAAAGCAGCCCGGCCACTTCTCTGTAGTATTAACTGTCCTACGGGTCAAAGGGGAGGTGAGGAGAGGTGAGGGGAGGAGAGGAGATGGTATGGAAATGAGAGGAGAAGGTAGGAGGGGAGAGGAGGGGGGATATACTGCTCCTCCCTTGTACAGTATTTGTTCACTTCTTGACGTTCGTAAGTTTTTAACGTGCCACCATAATGTAAGCTGTTAGACGGAGGCACAGCCTTAACTGCTGTCCACTGGTGTGTAAGTGCATTTTAGTTTATTTAGTTTTGGCTGGTTTCCCTGGCCGGCTGCTATATGGGGACAGTGTCTGCAGCCGGGGGCAGTCAGTCACCACTGTCTAGGTGAGCTGCAGGCCACGCAACACGGGGGCCTGCGGTGTCTGGCCAGGGGGGCCGTGCCGACGTGCCGTGGTCATGGCCTATAGTTTGGGATCCGTTTTTTTTTACTGGGTTGGGTTTGGGTTGGGCAGAGCTGACCAGCAGTAGCCTGGCGCGGCCAGACTCATAGCGAGGGTTCACTGAAGTTTCCTCCCCGGGAAGAATCTTCAGTGAATCCCCGCTATGAGACTGGCCAAGCCAGGCTAGACCAGCAGGCCATCAGGGTTGAGATCCTGTCGTGGGCGAGAGTGTGGCATCACGGCAGAGGAACCTTTTCTTTCATTAATCCTCGTCTCGTGTCTGGTCTGCTTTGTCCATTGACGTTTCCATTTTGTAAGCATTCGTCATTTTGAGCAGGAAGAAAGGGAAGGCTCGCAGAGAGCACGTGGTAATCAATTATTTAACCATGAGCATTAAACTTCCTCAGCTCTCTATGGATATCCTCATTTTCCTGTTAGTTCTTCATTCCTGTCTCCTATATGTCACCTTTCTTGTTTTGTCCTTTTCCCTTTCTCTGCTTCTCGCTTCCGTGTGTGTGTGTGTGTGTGTGTGTGTGTGTGTGTGTGTGTGTGTGTGTGTGTGTGTGTGTGTGTGTGTGTGTGTGTGTGTGTGTGTGTGTGTGTGTGTGTGTGTGTGTGTGTGTGTGTGTGTGTGTGTGTGTGTGTGTGTGTGTGTTGTGTGTGTGTGTGTGTGTGTGTGTGTGCGTGCGTGCGTGCGTGCGTGCGTGCGTGCGTGCACGGCAGACGAATGATGGATGGGGAGGATGACAGTATGTTTTTCTTTGGTCCCACCTGACCGTAATCCTGTTACTGGTGAAAGCATGGAGAACGTAACGATACATGGCACGCACGCACGCACGCACGCACGCACGCACGCACACACACACACACACAGGGACATGCACACAGACATATACACGTACAATACACACACAACTGTACGCATGTATGCATGTGCACGTGCGCACACACACGCTGGTTCTGCTAACTTTTATTGCATTGACTTTCGAATCAAAGTGGCGACACCAATTTTTGAATAAAGAAATGCAGCCGGTTTGATGTCCAACATTTGTCAGAAAATGTGACCTATGATACACACACACACACACACATGCACGCACACATGCACGCACGCACACCCGCACACACCCGCTCGCACACACGCAGACGCATATACACACACACACACACACATACACACACACACACACACACACACACACACACACACACACACACACACACTTTCTCAAGCACTCATATAGTCACAATTAACCCAGTTAAGTTGCATGTGTCCAACACATCGCTGTCTGTATGTTGTTTACCGAATACGAGTGGTGAAGAATGAGAGAGGGTCATTTGAGGAAAAGACAAGCAGTGAAGTAAACACAGACCAGTCTTGAGGTGGTGTAGTATTTCCCTTCTCGATTGGCAGTGTAATTTGTGTTAACGCTGTGTATTATGATTAATGAAATGTGTGCCGCCGCTCCAACACAAACCTTCTGTTTGTCGGGTGGAAACCTTGTATGTCCCAAAACCCTTCTTTTAGTTTATTTTAAAAAACATTTCAAAATAGTGAAAATTGCTAATTGACAAGCTCACGATGACACATTGTGAGCTTGTAGCCCTGCTATTTTCACTACTTTTGCACACTCTTGTATGATCAAGTAGGCTAGGGCAATATTTTACGGAAATTGACATGGAGATACAAGGTTTCTGCACTTTGTTAGGGAGGGGGTGGAAACAATTGATTTCTCCTCCAGTGTTTACACTCAATTGACCTGGCCAAAAGGCATACCGCTGACTCCATTGTCCTTAAAGGGGCATTCCACTCATTTTCAACATTTCACTATGTCATTAATATACCTTAGAGCTGTTGTGTGGAAATAATAAAAAAGTCCCCCCATTCTGTGTTTCCTAGAACTAGAGGTCTGAAAAAAATAATTAACATGGTGAAACACATCTTGATGATGTCATAAAGATGTGTTTCACCATGTTAATTATTTTTTTCATAATTACAGTTCTAGGAAACACAGAATGGGGGGACTTTTTTATTATTTCCACACAACAGCTCTAAGGTATATTAATGACATAGTAAAATGTTGAAAATGGGTGGTTTTCCCCTTTAACCACTTTTTCAACCTGTTTTGGGCATGCAATTCTTACATAAAATAAATAAAACATAAAACTAACAAAAACAAATGATAACCAAAAAGCTCACCATATACGCCAATAAACTCGTTTTATAGGAACTTCTAGTTCCAATTCTTTTTCAAATGTTTTTTTTTGTGGCTTTCGCCTTTATTTTATATTCTTTTTATGGAGGGACAGACAGTAGGCTGACAGGAAATGGGGAGAGAGATCGGGGGGAAGACATGCAGTAAAGGCCGCCGGGATCGGGAGTCGAACCCGCGGCACACTGCCAGACTGGATTATCAGCCAAGGTGCCTGGACAGCTGAGCCACGGCCCAGACTTCTAGTTCCATTGATCCAAGTCCGAACACTATCGCTTGACTTACTGTAACACGGGAGCCCTGTTAAGTGGTCATATGGGGAGAGTCAGCGAGGTGCAATTACCGACGTCCTGCTGCAGATGGGTGGGCTGTTTTTCTTATTTTTCAAGTGGGCCTTGAGTAAACAGTCTATAGTAAACAGTTGACTGGGGTCATTCAGGGCTCTATAGGATTTTTCCCTCTACACCAAATCTCTCCACTGTCACAAATGCTGCCTTTGCACTCCTCAAAAGCCTGCGTGACGTGTTCCATTTAGTATCCTCACCTTAAATGCCACATGACCTCATTGGACTGTGGTTCGTCAGAACCACGCTCACCGAAGTCCATGAGACAATAAACTCTCATTTGTTAAGGAGTTGCCCAGTCTTTCTCTCTCTGCTTTGGTTTCATCTTGGACTTTTTCAAGCCTGCAATGCTAGAATTCCATATGGAAGGGAGTATCGATTTGTTTTTGCACACTCCGTCCTAAATGCCTGGAGGGAGATCCACTCAGCCGGCTAGTGGTGAGAGCTGAACTCTGCCGCCTAGACTTGACATGACGTTTGCCCTGGAATTTGGAAATCAAACAAACTCAAACTAATTCAACTTTATTGTCACATCGGTCTGGGCCGTGGCTCAGTGGTCCAGGCACCTTGGCTGGTAATCCAGTCTGGCAGTGTGCCGCAGGTTCGACTCCCGATCCCGACAGCCTTTACTGCATGTCTTCCCCCCATCTCTCTCCCCATTTCCTGTCAGCCTACTGTCTGTCCCTCCATAAAAAATATAAAATAAAGGCGAAAGCCACAAAAAAAAAAACATTAAAAAAAAGAAACTTTATTGTCACATCGTTTAAGTATTAAGGAGTCATTTAGCGCACGCTTCTTATGAACTGCAGTTAAATGCAGAATAAAAGTAAGCGTTAACTCGGTTAAGTGTTAAGAAATCTCTTACTCGCAAGCTTTTTTTTCTCCAGTGCGTCTATCTGTGACACCTCCGGCCCCATATCCTCATTTTGGATAGGCAGATGAAACATCTGTGGCCTGCCCCTGAGTGCGCGGCATTAATATTCTCTCAGATTAAACAGCCATTCGACATCTCTCTGGCGGGTGCCTGCTCGTCCCCTTCACACACCCGTAAAGCCTTCCCATTACCCTATCGTCCCCTTCACACACCCGTAAAGCCTTCCCATTACCCTATCGTCCCCTTTCCATCTGCTCTCCATCTCAACGGGGCCCTCTGCGACTCGTGATTATGTGAAGTGTCTCAATGTTCCATATACTTCCTATTGCCAGCTGGGAGGTAGAGAGAGAGAGAGAGAGAGAGAGAGAGAGAGAGAGAGAGAGGGGAGACACAGCTCGGTGGCTCTTCCATGGAAATAACGTCCCTCGGAGGGATTAGGAGGAGATGTCTAAAGAGTGCTGCGCAAGCCTCGTTTTCTGCTTCCACCTATAAATAAAGTCAGGAGAGGCTATGAAACACTCTGTTCCGCACCCCGGGAGACACAATGAGCTGCTATGAAATGAAGGCGCCTTGCAGTTTTTTTTTTATTTCAAAAATTTAAAAAGCCCTCTGCAGTTATCAAATTCAAATGTTCAGGGGTTAGCCATACACTAACCCCTGAACTGAGCCCCCCCTCAGGAGTCGGGGGGTCGCGACCCAAAAAAAGCAACTGAATGGCTGGAAAATGGAAATGAAGAGTTTCCCATCAATGGACACATTGATGGGGGTCATCAATGTGTCCATCTATGTCAGCTATGCGTCTAGTAATGATCTCATACTGACTGATGAGCCTTCTCAAAGGTACATCCTAATGATCCTAGAACCTCCTATAGGAGAGAGGAGAGAGAACCATGGTATCTACTGTACCTCCTAGGAGAGAGGAGAGAGAACCATGGTATCTACTGTACCTCCTAGGAGAGAGGAGAGAGAACCATGGTATCTACTGTATCATCTACTGTAGATCACCCATTTGTAACCATGAATAAACAGACGTCCATTTTCTGCGGTTGAAATGAGGCCCGGCAGGCTGCAGACAGTACAGCCCAAACCACCATCTATACTTTGGCACCTACAACCTCTCTTCCCCCAGCCATTGGCACGCAGCGACTTCCTGCACTG
Source organism: Electrona antarctica (assembly GCF_951216825.1). NCBI lineage: Eukaryota > Metazoa > Chordata > Actinopteri > Myctophiformes > Myctophidae > Electrona > Electrona antarctica. The sequence goes on along the minus strand of NC_136801.1, from coordinate 7,521,855 downwards.
TGCATCCCCCCCAAACCCTGAATCATTAAGATCAACCTGACGCTGATGCGATGATGCTGAACTAATTACCTTTGTATATGCAAGCTAACGTGTATGATAGCTGTTTTTATGTGACAAAACAATGCACTGCATGTCCTTGAAAGGACCTACAGGAAGACTTTAATTGCTAAATCATTCCTAACACTTCCTGGTAAGGTAGTGGTTAGCCCTCCATTCCGCTGGCCATAGTCAGGACTATGAACAGTGTCAGCAGTAGGGGGGAAAAATGCTGCTCTCTCCACTTGTTTGGCTGGTGTTAATGGGTTCAGGCTAGTCAGAGAAAACAGACCGCTAATCCTCCACAGATACTGCCATGTCAATAAAACGCCTCTCCTAGTAACAATGAGTAACTGTCAGTCCAGACTCCAGAGCCCAGCGAGGAACTTTAAAAGGGCACTTTACTTTCGGCTGAGACAGCATTTCAATCCCATTATGAGTCAACAGAAATGGAATAAGCATGAAATAAACAAGCACAGATGGGCTGTGTATGGATCTATTTGTTTTTCGAGTTGAAGGGGACATTGCCACACTGTTGCCTCCACTCTTTTAGACATTATGATGAATGCTCTGCATTCATTACTCTTGTAATACACTTTTGGAAGATTGTTGATTTAACGTACTGGCAACACCAGAGTATTCATCAGTAAATGCACACATGCGTCGATTTCCAATTACCGCTTATTTCTGGTTAATATGTTGCTGGATGGCATCTGGCGACTTTGCACATTTAATCATTGGTTCTTTCCACGACAGTATGCCATGTCGCACATGGCCATTGCAGTGTCATCTCAGACATACTGGACAACAGAGAGCTCCAGAGAGAGTTGAGCCCAGAACTACCTCTCTACAAGGATGTTGTGGCAGTGACGAGAAAGGCAGGTTTCCTGGGAAGCCCCTTTGAATTGATGATTGATTGAAAATCTTATTAACAGATTGCAGAATGGGTACAGTCCAAGGAAGGTAGGCTACAGGTCAATACAAAAACTGCTAAAGAGGATAAATAAAAAAACACATCAGAGCTCCTCCATTTTCAATTCATCAAAACATTTAAAGATATACAAATATACACATTATATGGAGAAAAAAAAATCAAATACATACATGTAGTTAGAAAAAAGGGAATACGTACATGTACAGTATAGAAAAATAGAGGGGGGGGGGGCACAGGGGCCATGCCGTTTCGAATTGCAGCTGCCTGTAAGTGCTCTTTGAGAGCGGTTTTGAAGGAGGCTAGGGATTCACATTTCTTAACGGTTGTTGGTAGGGCGTTCCACATTTTAGTGGCATAGGACCTTCTCTCTTTTCATTGTCTTTCATGGGGAGAGTATGTTTTGCACTCCATCCGTCTGTGTACAGATAATATCCGGCACCATTGGCCCGGTCGATGCCAAACTTTGCACACACACTCCCTGGATGCCAACGACGAACCTCTGCCCCAAATTTTCCAGAACGGCCTGTTATAGCACCAGCACCACCATGCAACCGATTTTCTAATTTGTACCTATAACTGCACTGATCTGCATGAAACTTGCATGCACACTCCCTAGAGGCCAAGGAAAAACATTTGACCTGCAATTTTCACATCTGCCTTTTATAGCACCACCAGGAGGCCGACTTTTCTCTTCAATAAATGGTAAATGGTGCATTTATATAGCGCCTTTATCCAAGGCGCTTTACATACAGATTGTGCATTACATTCACCCATTCACACACACATTCATACACCGATGGCGGCGGAAACCATGCAAGGCACCAACCAGCACATCAGGAGCAATAAGGGGTTCAGAGTCTTGCTCAAGGACACTTCGACACTAACTCTGGGGGAGCCCGCGGGTTCGAACTGGCAACCTTGCGGTTACCATCCAGCCACTCTACTCTACAATGTTTGTGTTTACGCTCTAGTTTTTTACACAAACACTCAAAACTAGTCATTAGGTGGTGGTAGCAAAACAATGTTTGTGTTTACACAAACCCTCACATTTTTTGGAACAAATTGCCTCAAATCATGAATTTGAACGGCCGATTGCCATCAAAGGCATGAGAAGAAATGACACCATTTTCACATTGGCCTATTATAGCGCCACCAGGAGGCCACAATAACTTACCTCCCCTGGTGGAAACCTGTGCTCCGAGGAGCACTTTTTCTAGTTTCCTTTGCACTGTTTTGTGTCCCAGTACACTTCAGTCCCAACAGACCCCGCACAACTCTGCACCTCTGAACGTATATAGATCAACTTTTCTTTTGGAGATGGTGGACGTATATTCCTGTGAATCGGAGTCAAGGCCACCCAGCACAATCAATGTACTTATGCTGTACAGTACAATATGATCCCCAACTGGTACCCATATATCCATGCATTTGTGTGCTGTGTGGCTTTTGTGAATCGCTCGTGTTCAAACAAGTGTTTCTCATTATGTTGAGTATTGTGCTTGGCGAATAAGGCCCTAGAAAATCCTGCCAATGCAAAATCTGCTCTCCAGTGCCTGCTTTGCAGTTTCACCTGTTATCATGCTCATTTCTTAAACGCCATCCTCACAGGCATTTGGCTTGCATATTATGTCTTATTAACTGTTACGTGAGGTGTCTTTGGTTACAACAAGTATGAATAAAAGATGGGTTCCGTGCAGCCATGCACTCAAATGAAGTCCACAACTGATTTGTTTTGATTGAAAAAGTTCAGATCATGCTGTGAATCAATCCAACATTTGGTAGTTTTGTGTTTTGTCTCTCTGCTGACCTCTTCAATTAACGGGTGCTTATTGTAGGTAAGAATTCAGCTGACCTCAGTTTGCACTCATGTTCAAGTCCTTGATCGAGAGAAAACATTGCGTGAAAAATCAGCAAGACATGCTCGAAAGGCGCCGATGTTTTTGTTTCAACATCATGACTTCAATAAAATACTAATGAGACTGATTATCATAAAATGCCCATGTCTACTAATCCCATTTTGAGATATTAAATTCTAGAGGCTGTTTCTAAACAGAATAGCTACGTAGCTCTCACTGCAGTGCCACCATGAGTAGCCTATACCCTCATGTTTCAAATCAGCTACAATATTTCCAGAGATTATGCCAGAAAAAAGCAAAGTTACTGGTTTAAATGACTTGAGTGGTGACACAAAGCACTCACCCCCTCAAGTGTTTTGAGAAGTAGGCTATGTCCAATCAATATTTTGTCAGTGTATCCAACTGGCATGACGTCTCTTAACCCGGCAGCCATCTTGAAAATAGCATGTTGGTTTGAAACAGAGACGTGGAATTTGTGACACACTGAAGAGAGGATTCCGACTTTGACCCATCTCTGTAACTGGAATGTCTCTTTGAAGATTATGTGGACATATTAAGAACTTCTGAGGCCGACAACCCCAACATGTTAACTAAAAAAGAACCTCAACTTCAAACTTAGCGGCTCACACCCTCCCCCACCCAGAGAGATAACCATGGCAAATGTCAACTAGACGTGACCTTAACTTAACCCACCACACCAGGCTTTATATTCTAGGAATAATTATACACATAGCATGTGTGCATGTGTATACACATATGCACATGCTTGCGCCTGCATGCACATTGCCCCCGACAACCAATCATCCTTAATGTGTCTTTGTAGACAGTGAAAATACCTTTTGTAAATGTATATCTTGCAGCTAACAGAACTAAGATTGTGGAATTTGTATTTCAGCTCTGTTATTAAAAGCCCATTAACAGCACACTTTCATGTGGTGTAACATTAACCCATTTTGACCTGAGATCAGATTCTAAAAATGTCTTCTACAACCTGACAGTTTTCTAACACCAAAAGGGGTTCCCGCCCATTGTGCATGTGATGTTGATTGACTCGCTCACTGACATGAATCAAGGATTTCTTTGCTACCCAGTACCCAGGTTATTTATTTATTTATGACTTTGGCTCTATTTATTTTAAGCTTTTGTGTTCACGGTCATTAATATCTTCGCTTGCTAATTGAGATTGTGATGATAAAGCAATGAAATCCACTCTCTAAAGCTTGCCAAGACCAACCCCAACCAGACTGTGTGTACTGTACCCGTGCACGAAACCATATATGTTGTTATTGGCCACAGAAAATCTGTGTTTGTCTATGAAGAGAATTGTCTCTTGTGCAGAACCAATAAATCAGGAATACATAAATACGTCAGTCATTAACTTTTTTCTTTTATAAAATAAAGGCGAAAGCCACAAAAAATGGCTTTCGCCTTTATTTAATATTTTTTTATGGAGGGACAGACAGTAGGCTGACAGGAAATGGGGAGAGAGATGGGGGGGGTGACATGCAGTAAAGGCCATCGGGATCGAACCCATGTCACACTGCCAGACTGGATTACCAGCCAAGGTGCCTGGACCGCTGAGCCATGGCCCAGTCCAAGTCATTTACTATTAATGCAGAACGTATACCGTCCTGCATAGCCCTCAGACTGGCCACAGTGCTCCATGGGAAATTTCACTTATTAATATGCCAATCTTAGATTCCTAAATGTGTTATTCCTCTAATTAATAGAACGTTCAGTGTATGAATGTCAGAAAGCAAAGGCCCATGTCTGTTTGTTGTAAGGTTCATACATTCTGAACAATATTCTACTGTAGACACTTTAGGGGAACTTTTACAATAAGAAGCGTTACTGTACAAGAGAACAAATTAACATTACCAGATTGGATTGCTAGTAATACATCCACTGTCCTTTGAGTTTGAGATATATATATATATATATATATATACACACACACACAGAAGAAACCCTCCATTTGGTCTATCAACCTTAAAACTCTACCAAATCACTTACTACGGCGGCGTGTTTCCTCCTCTGCGTCATCAGTGCCCATACCCGAGGCGGGGTTGGCGAAAGGGCCTTCCTGTGTGGAGTTTGCATGTTCTCCCCGTGTCCCCTAGGGTAGGTACCCTCACAAAAACATGCAGTAATCCTGGTCTCTAAACTGCCTCCCCCTGGCCAGCCGGGGCGCCTGATGGAGGGGAAAGGAACTGGTTGGAATAACATGTTCCTTCCACGCGCTACGTCCAACCAGGGAAACTCCCCCTGTCAGGTGTAAAGGAGCAACTTGGACACTCAGGCATGAAGGAAGCATGAGTTCAAGTCCGTTGCTCTCCCCATGTCCCCCATATATGGGGACTAGTGGCGGAGGGTGTGTAGAGCCCAAGATCACATTAGATAATTGACACAGGGGTTAAAAATGGGTTACAAAATCGTGGGATCAAAAATATTAGAAAAAAAAATCACTTACTACGTACGTATCACAGCATGCTGCTGGCATCAGTGTTCAGTGACGAGGCAAAGCCACAAAGTATGAATCAATTTGAATGGCCAAATGTTGTGGAAAGATGAATATCCTCTGACTGGATATCTCATAAATTGAGACATAATATTTCTGATGTTTTCTCTTTCCGCCCACAATCAAAGAAAATACCTGGGATAATCATTTGGTAGCTACAGCAGCAAAGCCAGGTCACACAGCAGCAAGCTACTATGTTGGACGTACCTTAAAAATCACACCTGTGTGAACTGAGTGGTGCAACCCCCCCCCCCCCCCCCCCCCCCCGCCACTCTCTCTCTCTCTCTCTCTCTCTCACATTAGCAGGCAACAGTGCATCACTCTCTCTCTGTTTCTGGCACGACAGCGCCCCTACTGGTACTCATGAGTCACACATGAGTCACACACATAGGTTAACACATAGTCACACACATAGGTTAACGCGGACATTGCTGTTCCTTGGAGTGGTTGCACCACCTTAAAAACCACTGCACCAAACTCATCAGTTTCTTCTTGTTGTGCTGCCCATGTTCCATATGGTTCTAATATATTATGGTCAATGCTATTTCAGAATGCTTCACAGAGCCTTGTTTCAGTGTACCATGCATCTTTACTTTTTTTTTTTTTTTTTATCAAAGTCCCCATCCTTTATGATTTAGTGCATATAGGCTGGACGTCATTGTCCACTAGCAGACAACAGCATTGGTTTATTTTTTTATCCATAAGGTGATAAGGTAAACTTACAGCTTACATTTTGTACCCTTCCCAGTCCCGGCTCTGGTAGTTATACTCTCCACACCTCCACAGTGGTTGCTTTTGAGTGTGCCACAAGTTGGGACAGATCTGATATGCACGGTGGGCATGGAATAATCTACAGAAATATCTCAAATTAGATACATATAATATCCATTGATGCATTTAAGGGCATCGTAAAGTATGGGGTGAGGGAGGCATTTGTAGACATTGTTTTTCCTGAGAGGCTACTATGTTTGGATGTTTTATTGTGGAATTCTATATTTATATTGCTGCATTTGTTGTTGGATGAAGTTCATCAGGGTTTTGGACCATGATGAACGTATCAGCGTACTGTGTCTGTATAAACTTGCGACGGTAGAGTGGGTGACCTCAGGCACTTGGCACGATGTAAACAATCACAGCAATGGCATAAGATAATTCTCATGAACGTATCACGTATGCTGCATTTGTTGTTGGATGAAGTTCATCAGGGTTTTGGACCATGATGAACGTATCAGGGTACTGTGTCTGTATAAGCTTGCGACGGTAGAGTGGGTGACCTCAGGCACTTGGCCTGATGTAAAGTCAACAATCACAGCAATGGCATAAGAGAATTCTCATGGAAAATAATATGGCCTCAGGGTCCAGGGTACATCCAGGAGGTTCGTGGTTTGTCCATCCGGAGTCAACAAAGACAGAAAGGCCCTCCAGCTTGAACCTTTACTGCTTATTAATCTTATTAGTCTCTGTCGGCTCATAAAACCATTAAGTCATCAGTTGGAACAATCCAGTCTGGTACAGTACGTTCTGATAATCCTTCATCTGACCAAAATCGTTAATCACAGAAACCTTGCACACTGAGTCCAGCGCATATTATTCGTTGTGAAAGGTTCACAGGATGAAACAAAATTGTGTTTGACGGTGGTGTTGCTTAAATTTAGACCTGAGGACGATTCTACAAATGTCCTGACAGTTTTCTGAAAAACCCATGTTTCTATGTCAGTCGTTCTCAAACATTTTCATGTCAAGGACCCCCAAGATTATATGTAATTGGCTGCGGACCCCCATCTGATAATACGTTGTTCCAGGGACACCCCAGAAGTAAAGATTTGAGTTAAAAACGTTCGCTGTGAAAGAATATATTCAAAGATTTGCACTACATTTTCACGATTTTTCAAAAATAGCAGACCTACAAGCTCGTAGCGCGCCACTCGGTGGCGCGCTATGAGCTTGTAGATCTGCTATTTTTCAATAGCTAACACCAAAAGGGGTTCCCGCCCAGAATGGGTTAACAATTTGTTGCTGTCGGGACACTAGCAGTCAGGAGAATGAAACTAACAGAGAGCTGTCAGGTCGGGCAGAAGCAGATGTGACACGAGATTTTGAGCTTGTAGATCTGCTATTTGAATCCTGAAAAGTATGTTTTTTATGTTTTTTGTCCAAAACTGTAAACCTGTAAACCTCATATGATGAAGTTTCCACTCAACAGCACCGTCTTATGAACGGTTGTGTTGAATGTCAGGTCTGATTGGCTGTGTGTGAGGGTCATGGGACAGGGCAGGAAGTGCGCCTATGGTGCGATGGTGGGCTCAGTATTTACATTAGGATATCCGTGTAGGCTACTGGGCCTTCGGGACGTCAGAAACCCCAGACACAGGTTTAGACAGCATGACACGCGCTTAAATGCGTGCGCACGCACACATGCACTCGCACACACAAACACACACACACGCCACAAACCCTGTCCTTCATATATGTTGTCTCTGTCATCGTCTATGAACAACTCATGAAGTAATATTACTTTGTTTTAAAGATGGGTTTTAAAGATGAGCCGTCGTCAGGCCTAGGGTTGGGATCCTTTAGGATTTTAATGATTCCAGTTCTTTAACGATTCCGGTCCGATTCCATAACGGTTTCCTTTTTTCGATTCTTATACTGTAGGTTCAAATGGGTATGCACACACACCATTTTGAAAATAACGTTTATTAACAACAAGTTTAATCACAGTAACGTTTTTCTTTCTTTTTTTCCTGGGGGAAAAGCAGTCAAATGTAGGTATTCAACATAAAGTTCATTTGCAGGGAAGAAGAGGAGTTGTCGTCGCTGGACCTCGTCACTGGACTTCAACAGGTGAGTAATAATACTTCAACGTAGGTTCTTCAGGTAGGTATGGGTATGGCATTGGCAACCTAATGATATATGTTGTCATAGCACCCGTTTTAACTGTCAGCCGGTTTCCCACATGGAGATCTGTGTATGTGCCTGTGTGTGAAGACTGCAAACTGAAAAGTGTACTTCAATTCGGCCCACTGGCAGAGCCTGATTGGTTGAGCCTCAATTGGCTGAGGCAGAGGCTGGAAATTGCACACGTGAAAGGAGTTGGCCTCATTAGGCCCACTGGCAGAGCCTGGCCCAGGTGAAAGGAGTTGGCCTCATTAGGCCCACTGGCAGAGCATGACCAGAGCCTTTTGTGGTGGTTCTGGAGAACCGTGGGTCCGACCGACTCGATACCTGGCACTGCACTCCCTGTGGGAGTGTGGAACGTGTGTGTCGAATGTGAAGTCGGTGGGTCAAACGGTTCTCGAGTTACGCACACACATACGCAAGTACGCAGAGACGTGGCGCATTATATAGTAGATTACTCAAGCTGGGCAGGTGAACACAGGTGACGCGCATTCCAGCTGATCAAGGAGATGAAATGGGACATATCTTCCTTCCACAATAGGCCTATCTCACAGCCCCCTTTCCACGCCCACTTCCGGTAGATAGTGATGTCATTTAACATTAGGCATTACCACTTTTTTTCTCTGGAGAATCTAAGTACATTTCCTAATGTTAAAATGTCAAAGACCGATAATAATATGAAGAAAACACAATGGTATAACAACTCAAATAAGTAGAATAAACCTTACCTTTACAAAACGGTAGTTTGTGGCTTGTGAAAATACCTCTTTTAACATGGAAGCCTATGGACCGCAAAAAAAATAACACCACTATCAACAAAAGGGGGTGTAAAAAGGGGGGTGGGGAAATGCTGTGAGATAGGCCTATCCTGCCCAGTCTGTGACGCAGTCTTCTTTCTCTCTGCCTCCCTTGCTCTCCGGAGGCGCTCTTACCTGTTGGGCGGTGGTTAACTAGCGAGAGCGAGACACCACATATTACATACCTTTCATGTATTCTAAATACACCATCCGGTTAGCAGCCTGAACTCGAAGGCATAAAATGATTGTACGCTGCGTGTATACTCACCCAATAATGCCTAAAACTTGGAGACCGATATTGTCCTCTAGTTTCATATCCATTTGAAAGTTCAGGCAGAAAACTTGTGTTTAGTAAAAAATATATCCACTTTTACACAAGCTGCACACGGACAACATTCTCTGCCCTCGACGGGGATGGACCCAAAATGACTGCTGGACTGAACATAGGAAAACGTGAGAAGCACAAACGTATTATATGGGGCACACAATTGACAGGTGCATTGTGATTGTGTGCCCCATACATTTGTGCTCCCAAAGGAAGTTTTCATATAAGTACAGCAATCATTTTGGGCTTTAATTTCGCTGACAGAGAATGTCGTACGTGTGCAATACATGAAATGTATGTAATATCACAGTCAGGGGTGGACTGGCCACAGGACGTACCGGTCATATTACCGGTGGGCCGTGACCGTAGGGGGCCGCTCAAGTTATGATATATATATATATATTTTTTGACAGGCAGGCAAAGTGAGTGACAAATAAACCCTCTTTTATCTTGAATCCTTTTTCCAGCATTCTTGTGAAAGCAACAAAGGGGTTTTGTAGTTGTCTGTTGGTTTGTATAATTTTTGTTGTTCTGTAAAAGTGGTGGTATTAGGGCTTGTTTGTTTGTGTGTGCCTCGACGGAGCGGGCGGTAGAGTTTCTGCTATCTGCGTGCTGGTTGTGGTGGGCCGGTCTGGGCCAAATTTGCGCGAAAATGACCGGGCTGATTTTTTGTCCCAGTCCAGCCCTGATCACAGTCATTATAGGGCTTAGTCAAACACAGAGAGCTGAGAAAAGTGAAAAAAGATCAGCGCCGCATGCAGATCCCCACAGAGATCAGCACTGCTTAACATGGCATGGTAACGAATGGCAGGCCTATATCAAACACACAGCATTCATTAGGAGGATAAAAATGAGTCGGTATGCTTGCCTTGGCCACATCTGGCCCAATTGAGCAGAGATTTACAATGCTTGCAGGTTTCACTCCAAGCAGGCATTGAGTGTCGTCTCTCTGGTTGCAGCCATGTTTATGTGGGCCCAGTTTAAATATTTGAGGAGCACACGCGGAGATGGACAGAGGCACAGGTTTTCATCATAAAGCTGTGAAGGGTGAGCCAGCGGGGGGTCATTTAACAGTAGTGTCAACATGCACAAGACCCTACCTCGAGTCGACTCAGCAAACACTGTGTAGTATGTGCACACACATGCACGCACGCACGCACGCACACATGCACGCACGCACACACACGCACGCACGCACGCACACGCACGCACGCACACAAACATACACGCACACAAACATACACTCTCTAAAAGGCACAGACGAGGGACAAGACAGCTGCTTTCTGGAAAAGCCCAGTGGAGTTCTTCTCAGAACAGCTCAGATGGAGCCAGTGGGTCACTGTGACCATTAGAGGAAGAGAAATGAGTGAGATATGACAGAGGGAGAGGACTGACATTGACGTCATTGGTTTCAGCCGTCCAGAGATGTTATGTAACAGCAATGCTTATCCAAGTCAGTGGTGACAGAAGAACTGCGTTGCTGATCCAGCAGAGTTCCAGCCAAACGGGGGATGTTTAACCACTTGAAGCCCAGCATCCATATTCTGGGTGGGAACATAATTAATAGCATTAAACAAAAATGGCAGATATATACAAGTTCACAATGCGTCACTTATAGTGTAGACTGTAGAGGGTGGCATTAAAGGACCACTTTTCAACCTATCTTCATATAATAGGTCCTCACTAATAATCATGAAAAGATTGCGCAGTTCTTTTCTACTCAGTCTGTGTCTCATAGGAGGGCTGTGGGGAATACAAGCTAATAGAAACTGCAGGCTTTCTAGTCCTGAAAGGTTGCAATGCGAAAATGGAAGCCATCGTGCTCACGATAATGAAAATCGAAACATTTTTGTAAAAAAATATTGTTAAAAAAAAATCTGCCTAATGATGATGTCACTGGAGGACGGTTTCTAAACTGCCCACAGCCGTCCTATGAGACACAGACTGAGTAGAAATAAATCATGCCATTTTATCATGATCATTAGTGAGGTCCTATTAAATGAAGATAAGTTGAAAAGTGGTGAAGTGGTCCTTTAAGTGGTAATGTGGGAAATTAATCATTTAACATTTGCAGTGGTGGAAAGCAACTAAGTACATTTACTGAAGTACTGTACTCAAATTCGAGGTACTTTTACTGTACTTGGGTATTTTGATTTTTTTTTATACTTTTGTGTAAGGCAGAGGAACTTGAAATCACTCAATTGCAACACCAACATGTTGACTGGGGCAATGGGGGCAGGCTCTCTGCTCCTATAGTCCAAGATTAGCTCCTTGGTCTTGTTGACGCTGACACTGAAAGTGATGTTGTTCTCCTGACACCAGTGTGACAGTGATCTGACCTTGTCCCTGTAGTATGGACAGTGATCTGACCTTGTCCCTGTAGTATGGACAGTGATCTGACCTTGTCCCTGTAGTATGGACAGTGATCTGACCTTGTCCCTGTAGTATAGACAGACTCGTCGTCATCATTGACAATCTGGCCCATCACTGTTGTTTCGTCTGCTTATGCCTCACTCACACTGTTGCAACATGCATACAACATTTGTCTTGTCCGTGTTCAATGTATTTCCAATGGAAGTCACATGGTTTGACAAAACATTTTTGTTTGATGGCTGTGTTGTGCCCCCCTCCCCTGCATCAAACAAAAATGTTTTGTCAAACCATGTGACTTCCATTGGAAATGCATTGGGGGGCGGCCATTAAACACGGACAAGACACAAGACAAATGTTGTATGCATGTTGCAACAGTGTGAGTGAGGCCTTACATGATGTTGACGTTGGAGCTGTGTATGGCTACATAGTCGGGCGTGCACAGGGAGTAGAGGAGAAGACTTCAAACGGAGCACCTCACGTGCCCCTCAATGTTGTCCATTCTCACCATTTGGCGGTGGCTTGTCAGGAAGTCCAGTATCCAGTTGAACATGCTTTGTATAGCACTTGCCCTATAACACAGACGACCTTACAGGCGTATGCAAAGGCTCAATTTATCTAAACTTAGAGCATTTTATGTAGACATAGCACTATATAGTGTATTTCATAGATATTCCAATGTTAGGTTCTTAGCTTATGTGTCATTCATGATGACTACAGTATTTCTATGTATATGATGTATTACCATGTTTTTGTTCTTGCTTACTATAAATCGCTCTGGATTAAGAGCGTCTGCTACATGCCTAAATTGTAAATTGTAAATTGTGTCGTCCTTGATAGGAACTGCTGTGTTGAATGCTGAGAAGTAGTCCCCTCATACAGGTGTGAGATAATGGTGTGAAGAACCATGGGAATTGCATCGCGGAAGTAATTTCTCTATGGAGAATAACATTGGTCATCTTAAAACCGTCTCATATAAGAATTGTGGTCCAAAATTAAATGAACTACTCTGGGATATTGTCGGGGAGGTGTCTCTGTATGGTTTACGACAGTCAGTCACTCATATTTGTTTCTAGCGAAAATGTACCTAATTCGGCAGCAGTAACATTAGCGTTTTCTCGCAGTCAGTTGATTCGTATGAGTGAAACCGCCAGGATGATTTTAAAAATACACAAACCACGAACCCTCTAGAGATATTGACGTCAGACTTTGGTGCTCTATATAGGACATAATGATGAGCAGTCCACTGTTCGCAAAAAGACACTGCCCAAGGGGGCCCCCTTGGGCAGTTCAACATTCAACATTTGAAACTGTTGAATTGGCTAAATCCGCCTCTGAACCTATCCTTCCATCTTTCCACCCCAAATCTACACCTTCTCCAGTTTCCCTCTCTCTCTCTCTCTACACTCCTTCCTCAGAGGCTTGAGGAGATGTGTGTGAACCGCTGTGGAAGTTTCCATGCTCCCACCCACTCAGTCCCCGGGACCAGAGCCACCTCGAGCACAGGGAGCAGGGCGGGGCGGGGGGTGAGTTCTCGGCTACTGCTGCGTGGGCCTCTGTTTGCTCTGCTCTAGTCTCCACAGAACCGTTGACATCCAACACACCCTCGGGTCGCACATCGTCATCACTCCCAGCTCCACCTGCCACGCTCCACTGCCCGGGCCGTGCGTGTACCACGGCCTTCCATGTCCGTTGGCTACTAATAGTTCAGAAGACTGCACAACTCACAAATGAAACATGGACACTGACAGAGATTAATCACATAGTTGTTACATGTAGGTAATCATGAGGATCTAGGTCAGGATAGGTTGTAACTTTATTCCCTTATGTAGTATGGAATGGTAATTGCTCCCGATATGCAGGTTGGTGGTCATTCGGTGTATGAATGGGTGAATGTATGTAATGCACAATCTATGTAAAGCGCCTTGGATAAAGGTACCGTTTTGAATAAAACTGCTATAGAGTAGTATTATTATGGAATTAATCCTGCATTTCGTTTCTTCATATCTTAAAGCACTAATAGCAGTGCAGCTTTTGATGGAAAATACAGGGCTGTGAATTCTTCAGTAGGATGTGCAGCAATCGATCAACTGCCTAATCCAAGCGGGACATTTTAGTACTTCCGGCCTCCTACAGGCCAGGATTTATAGTTAGATGCACACTGGAAAATAGTTGATCTACAAGCTCATAACGTGTCGCAGAGTCGCAGCGTGACGTGTTGTTGTGAGCTTGTAGATCAGCTATTTTCAGTGCGAGACACAGCATGCAACCAAGTATACCCGGTAAATCAGGAATGACTCTCTCTCACTCTCATTCTCTCCACTCACCATTTCCAAGATTTGTCAAACCTGTCATTCTTCAGGTCAGCATGACCCCTCCAGTCTGGGTTGCATCTCTTTACGCATCAAGTTTCCATCTCTTGAGGCCAATATTGTCCACGCCACTGGACCACACCTCTTGCTGTCTGCCTGCGGGTACCTCCCTATATACTGTATGTCTATTTTGTCTGTCTGCTGGGGGTTTCCATGCAGGGTTTCCATTCCGTGTCTCCTTCCACATGCCCGCCTACACGCATGCATGCACCGTGACGCATGCGTACACACACATCAACACAAGCACCACAGGCACCTGCACTAGTCCCTACTCCACCCAGACCCTTCTCTCTGAGACAGCTGGAACAAGTCTCCACTGGAAAGATAGACAGAAGGACTGTATTCAGAAGACAGAGACAGTGAAAGACCAGCATGGATGGAGACAGAGAAAGTGTGTGTTTCTTGAGAAATAAAATATATTCAGTTATAGAGACCGAGAGTCATACAACGTGTGTGCATGTGGAGTTACTTCAATAAATTCTAAAACAAACATATAATCAGTTACAGACTTACAACTACTTTAGGTGATACCCAGGGATGTGTGCACCCCAATTACATGCAGAAATGCTAATAAATATCTTACATTTCTCAAAGCAAAGTGGTAGCGTGCACAATAGAACTCCATTATGTAGAGCAATGCACAAAATGTCTGTTTTATGGGGTTATATATAGGCTACAAATTCGAATCAGTTAATTAGATGAAAAAGTAAAAAACTAAGTATGCTAATAAAATCACACTTGTGAAGTGAGGGGCGCTCTTATCATCATAAATCATCATACATCACATTCTGTGCTCAGCCAATCAAATAATTTCCGTGGTACACACAGACACACAAAGCTGGGCATAGGAGGGGCTGGTGCCCCACAACAAATAAATAAAAATAAATTACTTATTAGGAGGGCAATCAGTCATTTGTAATGGATGGACATTCCAGTAACCATCCCAACACTGGGTGATGGAGATGGATGCCTGTAGACACAGAGTTGGGTTTGTTTATTTGAATGGCAGCTGAGAGGCTACATGCAGCTCTTTGTTAGCGGTCTGTCAGCATGCCAGTCGCCATCTCTAACATACACTTGAGGGGGTTTAAAGACACTCTCAATGGGAGTACAAATAATCCACTTGCTGGCATACAGCAGCAGCTAAGATGCCCCATACTGTACCAAAGCAAGAGCTTTGGAACTGTGGTGAGTGGATTCTACGTATATCCCACATCATCCATGACGTCAGTGGTGACCTGTGTCTCTCCGGGTCTGGAAGTATGTGCCAGTGTTGTTCTCAAACGTTTTAATTTCAAGGACCATTTGAGGGTCCATTGAGGGTGAGGGTCCATTTGGTTCCATTACGTACACTCACAGAAGTTACAGACCTGTAAAGGCTCATACATAGTCTGGATTTTCGGTGGTTAGGTGACCACCGAACTACAACATGACGTCACGAGCCGCGGTGAAGAGCAAACCACCGCCACCGCTCCAGCCCTTCTCTCTGTTTTTACTCACCACCGCTCAACGTTATTTCAGCTCCGGTGGTCAGCTCACCACCGGAGCGGTGGTCACCTCACCACCGAAAAACCAGACTATGAATAGGCCTTAAGGGTCCATTTGGAAACCCCTGAAGGAACCCTGAAGGTTCCCTATAAACCCCACTTTGAAAGCCACTATAGTCTGTTCTCTCATTGGGATTCAGAGACAGAGGCGAGGCAAATACAGGCTTCAAGTCCATGGAGTAGGCGCGAATTGGACAGCTCCGGGAAACAAGACAGGAAAAATGAATCTATTTTGGTGTTGACGCTTGGCACAATGCAAAGTGAATAAAACCTCCTGTGTGTGTGTGTGTGTGTGTGTGTGTGTGTGTGTGTGTGTGTGTGTGTGTGTGTGTGTGTGTGTGTGTGTGTGTGTGTGTGTGTGTGTGTGTGTGTGTGTGTGTGTGTGTGTGTGTGTGTGTGTGTGTGTGTGTGTGTGTGTGTGTGTGTGTGTGTGTGTGTGTGTGTGTGTGTGTGTGTGTGTGTGTGTGTGTGTGTGTGTGTGTGTGTGTGTGTGTGTGTGTGTGTGTGTGTGTGTGTGTGTGTGTGTGTGTGTGTGTTCGCGTGTGGGTGTTCGCCTTGGTGTGCAGTAGAAGAGGCCTTGCAACCGTTGACAGAACATATCCTGTGGAGGATGTGGTGGTGGTGGGTAGTTCTAGTCTGACTGATAGTCCGTCATATATAAGGTGCACACACACACACACACACACACCACATCCCTGATGCTGTGAGATACTACTTAGTCTGCAGCTGAAGAGCGGAATTCACTTCACTGCAGGCCAGACGTACGTGGAGAGAGCTTTGCCCAATTATCGTGAGCCACCTGTTGGATTTTAAACAACTGAATAGCGAGATGTCAGCTCCAATCAATTGAACCATAGGTGACCATGTGCAGCTCCAGCGTGAGGTTTATTTTGTCAGCTGGCTGAATGATCGTTGTTGGCCATCATTGCAGCTATAATATATAGCAGTGCACGCACGCACGCACGCACGCACGCACGCACGCACGCACATGCACACGCACACACACACACTCATAAAACAACATGTATCTGGATTATTGCAGCAATGTAAAGTACGTAATTTCTTCTATACTATGTGCTGCGATGTAGCCGCTCTGCATATGTGTGTATTATTTATGAACCATATAGATGTTTTATAAACCCATTTACCAGCACCTGCTACGTATGTACTGTAATACCTTTACGTTTAATACCTCATTGAAGATTATATGCCCTGCTTAAGCCTAATTTATACTTGCCAAGGTGCTTGATGAAAATAACTGATCCTTGTTATTTTTTTGTAAATTTGCTTTTATTGGCTTTTAGCAGTGGTTATCAATCTTGTTCATGTCAAGGACCCCCCAAAAAATATGTATTTGGCCACAGACTTCCATCTGAATATATGTTGTGCCAGAGACTTCCATCTGAGTATATGTTGTGCCAGAGACTTCCATCTGAATATATGTTGTGCCAGGGACTTCCATCTGAATATATGTTGTGCCAGGGACCTAAGACTTCCATCTGAGTATATGTTGTGCCAGAGACTTCCATCTGAATATATGTTGTGCCAGGGACTTCCATCTGAATATATGTTGTGCCAGGGACCTAAGACTTCCATCTGAATATATGTTGTGCCAGGGACTTCCATCTGAATATATGTTGTGCCAGGGACCTAAGACTTCCATCTGAATATATGTTGTGCCAGGGACCTAAGACTTCCATCTGAGTATATGTTGTGCCAGAGACTTCCATCTGAATATATGTTGTGCCAGGACTTCCATCTGAATATATGTTGTGCCAGGGACCTAAGACTTCCATCTGAGTATATGTTGTGCCAGGGACCTACGATTTATGCTCACGCAGTGGTGGGAAAAGTACTCAAGTACTGTCTTACTTAAGTAAAAATATCAATACTGCAATATAGAAATACTCTGTTACAAGTATTAAGTCAGGAATTCACAAGTTTTCAAATGTATAAAATGCCTACAAATCTTTTGAAAATAGCTGAAATGTGCATTATATAGGGCTGAAGTTGTTAATGTACAGTATTGTATTAATCAATCTACAAAGTAACTAGTAACTAAAGTGTTCAAATAAATGTAGTGGAGTAAAAGTATAATATTTTGATCCGAGATGTAGTGAAGTAGAAGTAAAAGTATTGGTAATGTATATAATCTAGTAAAGTACAAATACCTTAAAATTGTACTTGAGTACAGTAGGCTACTTATTCTTATGTAAATAGTAAATACTTAGTACTTAGTTACTTTACACCACTGTGTTCATGTTTTCCATTCTTTCAAGATTTTTTTTTAAATGGCAGATCTACAAGCACAATACACGTACTAGCCAGGGTTAATGTGGTTAAAGTGATTTTTGAGATATTAACACGTTTGGCAGGGGACGCCCTGGAACCCCCTCTCTGGACCTCCCTTTGAGAGCCACTGCTTTACAGATCCCATCTGATTGACAGATTTTAGAGGAATCAAAAGGAAAGTGTGTTCCTTCCTTGATGAAACACTACCACCCGGTGGTTAAGAGGAGTAGCTCTGGCATAGACCTCTGTGTTCAGTTGGCTTGAAGGAAATCAGACTTTTGGAGACCCAGTAAGGTTTTTAGCCAAGGACAATGTTATTCAGTTGATGGGTGAAGGGGTGTTTTCCATTTTTCCCCTCTTTGTAATGAGATCCTGCAGAATGTAAATGATAAATATTGCTTTTGAAATGCTTCTAACGTGCAACATCTACATCCCGACGTGGACACAGAGGAATTGAACAGTGTTTTTATTGGCTGCGGACTCAGTGCATATTTGCTTTACTTGTGTCAATCAAGGTTCTCTTTGCACAATATCTCTTTTGTGGGGGATACACCATGGATCTCTGAAGTGGTGCTCCACTAATGTTCTGTGGTATAATAGTGAGCCAAGGATTAATCAGAAAACTGCAATAATTACATGCTACGTTTGTGTGAACTGGCACGCTTGTTTTTTAGTGTAGCCATAATACATATCTCATTGTATTTTTTGCAGGCATATAGTAAAATTAAGAAACTCTATCATGTTATGATTTATGACTATATGTAGGGGTGAAAAAAATATTACAATATCCTACTCAAGTAGAAGTGCTGTTACTTACTGTCTTACTCACTGTATTAGAAGATATTGCATCTTGAAAACAACTCAAGTAAATGTACAAAAGTATTAAAGTATATTATAAATGATGGTCACAGTCAGTGGCGTGCACAGACATTTAGAGGGGCAGGTGCTCAAGTGGGAAAAAAGGGCACTTTGTGCAGCGCGTGGAACCGGCCGGTTGCCTTAATAGTGTGAGATTTATAGATTGTGGGGCCTAAATAATATATTAGAAGCTTTTTATCAAGAATTGATCAATGTTACCATGGTCCACATACTGTACAGTGTAACTTTTTTTCGAAAGGGCACATTTCCAAAAGGGCAGGGGGTGCGTGTCTATCTGTGCACGCCACTGGTCACAGTAAAAGGGCCAATGTGGGATCATCACCGTAACCATTTCAATATAAATATGCCCTAGCAACCAATTCACTGATGCTCTCCAAAGTGGCGACCATCTTTTCTTTATCAGAAAGACTTCTCAAAGATTACCTTGAGGGGAATCCTCCTTATTCTTACCTTGCAAAAAAAATAAAAATAAAAATTGATAGAAAATCTACTGAAAGTAGAATTACTTTTATTTTAGAATTTGTATTTAAAACAAATTAAAAGCACTCAATTACAGTAACAGATGCTTGTAATGAGTTTCTTTCCTGATCTGCAATAATGTAATTGGACGATCCCTGTGGGGTTGCCTGTTGCCATATTGCAACAGTATACTTTTCCAATGACAACATAATGTAATGCACTCACGTGTCCATTTGACAGATCATCACGCATACTGCAGTGTATATAGATTTTGCACGTGTGGGGGATTTCTCTGACAAGCTACACAAGCCAGACCTCAAGACACTGAAAACAAAGGCCAGACTTTGTTGAAAGGTCTAAACCCCATAATGTCTGCTTAGTGTGAGGTTGAGCTCAGGTGAATTAACACAGTCCCTGAAGGGTTTGAAGAACCCGGGCCCAGTTATGTTTAATGTCAACGGGGTGTGTTCTGGACTCTGACTGTGGACATTGACTTGGGTCCAGGACAGGTGGTAGGATTCATGATTAGCAGTCTTTGGATGTTTTGATAAAACATTTAACAAGTTAACCCATTTAGGCCTGACATCGAAATTCAAAAAATGTATTTTTTTCTGAAAAACCTCATGTTTCTATATCAGTGGTTCTCAATATTTCATGTCAAGGACCCCAAAGATTATTATTGTAATATGCCGCTGACACCCATCTGAAAGGGACCCCCCAGAAGCAAAGATTTGAGTTAAAAACTGAAAAAAAAAGATTTTGAGGCACATTTTCACGATTTATCAAAAATAGCAGACCTACAAGCTCATAGTGCGGCACTCGGTGCCGCGCTATGAGCTTGTAGATCTGCTATTTTTCAATAGCTAAAGTATAACATAATGCTAGAAACACCAAAAGGGGTTCCCGTTCAGAATGGGTTAAACAGTTGTACTGTAGGTATATGATAAACGCATATTTTAATAAATGTCTTTGTGTTGTGGATTTTGGATGCCATCCAAGTGTTCTGCACAGTGCACAGACAGGCGGTCCGACAAATGGAATGTATTAAAAAAGAAAAAGGTTTGAGAGCTGTTTAATTTCAGAGTACATTATGGAATGAAGATGATGATGTAGCCTAAATGGGATTGGAAACAGCTCAGGGGTTCATTCAGACCAAATATTGGGACAATCTATCTATCAAACAATATCATCAATCATGCCACACAAGTACAGGTGCAGTAATACTAGTGGATGGCCATAAAAATTACATGAAAAGCTTTGACAAAATATTTAGCATAGCTTTGCTTAATTACTGAACAGATGCACAGCGCTGGCAGACTTGTAGGAAAAACAAAGCATTATAGCATTGGTTATAAGTTATATTTGCTGTATTATTGGAATAGCATCCCATATGCTAGCACATATGCACACACATGCACATATGCACACATGGCATCAACGCATGGTGTTGTGTGCTGGCACACTATACACTGTCTTTCTTTTATCATTCATTTTTTAAGAGCCTGCCCAGGGACTACAGATGGAAATTAGCTTTGGCTAACTCTGGCCCATTTACATTGAGGTGAAAACTGACATGTTGATTAATGAGCTTTGTCCCTGTCAAATAAATAAATAAATATACAATTAGTGCATGGGATTCTATCCATAACATGCAAATAAGACATTGAGATCATGTATTTCCAAATGCATAGGATAGTGCATAGTGCATTTTTGTGCAACCCAGCATCACAGTAAAGACAATTTTCACTGTGACAATAAACGTAAATGTTTCAGTTACTTACAGTAAGTGATCATGTCTAAGGGGTTATACAAACGTATATACTGTAACTCTCTCTCTCTCTCATATGTATTTTTCTTTGGCCGATCGCTAACACGTCCAACGCAACCTGTCGTGTCCTCACAACAACACTACCTCAGCTAGTGAAGATCATTCTCTTCTTTAGGTAGAGGAAGGCGAGGTACGTGGCCCCTCCGAGGACGCCAATCAACAGGGTCGTGCCGAAGATGGTCGGCGCGTTCTTCCTGGCCACGCGGAACGCCACGGGCAGGACGGCCGAGATCAGGATGTTGTTGACGTAGCCCAGCACCCTGCGGAAGGCCGGCCGCTCCACCACACGCTCGTAGTACGTCTCCAGGTTGACGCGGAGGCCGTCGCCCCAGCAGCGGCGGGAGAGGCCGAGGAACTTGAGGCGGTGCAAGGTGACGGCGAGAGACACGTCGGCCATGCTGAAGAAGTCACCGCACAGCCAGGCCTGACTGCCCTCCTCTGCAGGAAGACCGCCGGAACACAGGAAGAACTGATTCAATGGGATGACAATTGGATCTTTTTCTACCGCAAGAACTACAGTACGTGAAACGTATTTCACAGGTTCTGGATTTGTTTCCAATCCATATACACTACCCGGCTTAGTGGATTTGTTTCCATGTGTAATGCTTAATTGGGTCGTCCACTCACAGTTAACAGCCTTTGTATTGAGTTTGTGCTTGAAATGTACTGTAATTCTGCAAACTGTTAATAAAATTTTCAATCAATCAATCAATCAATGCTACCCTTCTCGGTGTCGGACAAGGTTCTCAGAACCTCATTTGGGCCATGCTCTGGAGGTAGTACTAACCAAAGTTCTGGGAACCCAGAACTCAGAATTTATACTTTCAAAATGCTTGTAGATCTGCTATTTTTTACTTTGATTTTTTTTTTAGAATTATTTGTTTAATGACATACTGACGGAGGAGTCCTGTCCTTCAGGTGGTTCTTGTTATAGTGGAAACTTAAATAAAAACAAAAGAACATCACAGAACGTCACAGGTTCGAGGACCAGAAGGTTTGAGGTTATAGAAGGTTCTGTTTCATTATAGTGGAAAAGAGCCAATTGTCAAAACACAACTCAGAACAAGGGCACGGTCACACCACACTTTTACTCTACCTATGACGGCAGATTCTGCCAATGCATTTCAATGGGAATTTTTGGGAGAAATCCTCAAATGGCAGCAAACCGCTCCATTCCCATTGAAATGCACTGCAGACTCCACTCTCATAGGTAGAATAAAAGTCTGGTGTGACCGTGCCCTTAATCTGTTTTTGAAAATCCCCTTTTGGACGCTTAATTGTTGCAAATTTGCATCAAACCACTTAAGGGGTTAATGCAGCTGAGGTGGTGGTGACAGGCACTAATGCCTGTTGTTGTAGATTCAGCAAGAAGCACATTGTTGCCATCTAGTGCTCATTTGTAAAAGTTTTACACCCATGCAACAAACCATGGTATATAAAAAATAAGGTAAAGGCATCGATGTGTGCCTTTACCTTATACAGAACAGCTGGTTGCTTGGTTGCGGATATATAGAAAAAGATTACATTTGAATCACTAATTAGCGGTCAATTAGCAGCTAATTATGTATGTCACGTTGTGGTAACGGAGAAAACACAACTTTCTCTACAATATATTGTTCTGTTTGGCCCACAGCTGCTAATGATTGCTGATGACGACAGACAGGGATGACCGTGCTAGGCTGCTACTGATTGCTTGAGCGCAATCAGCGAACAAGCGTAATATAAAGCATAATATATGCATCAATGCAGTGAAACACATCCAAAAATAAAGAAAAATGAAGATAAATACTGTATTCTACTAAAGCAACTTTCTAAAATACAGTGAAAGTGAAAATTGCAAAAGTGAATATTCAAGCACAGTGATGATTTTATTAGGCTGTATTTGAAATACTGCAATGCCCTGTTTCAGTTTACAACAATCTCCACTTAATCTAGCACTTAATCTAACTTAATCTTTTATTATGAATTAATAGCAACAACTAGAAAAAGTGCCCCTCTGGGCACAGGTCTCCACCAGGAGGATAGGAATGTTTAGGAGTAATATAAACATGTTTTTTGTTTGTTTGTTCCAATCTTTGCCAATCAGGATGGCATATGGGAAATGGTGCAGATCTGTGTTGATCACATGACACACACACACACACACACACACATGGACGGACGGACGGACACACACACACACACACACACACACACACACACACACACACACACACACACACGGACGGACACACAGACGGACACACACACATACACGGACGGACGGACGGACGGAGGGCAAAACATACTCTCTCCCCATGCCTTTGGCCTGGTGGAGACAAGGGCATATCAAGCCTATACTACTACTAGCCATAATGCTATGTGGCTGACTAACCTGGTGTCTCCTCCACTCTCCTCTGAAGCTCTGTCTCCACCTGGTCCATCACACCCTCCAGCTCATCCAGAAGCTTCTTCAGGTACTTCATGTTGTCATGGTCAAACAGCTTGGACTGAAGGAACATATCATTACACTGGTGCTGTGTCTACTGTGCTATCCATTATAAGTATTAGTATAAGTAACTAGTATTAGTTACTTGTGTACACTATGATGTAATGTAATCTGATGTTTGAAATACAAATTATTTTCAGAATTGTATTTGTCTGCTGCAGTCTGTTGCCATGGTATGCATGTGTGTGCTGAATGATGGGTAAAAGCTATTAGAGAGCTATTAGCGAACTACACATATGAATACACAACTTTTTTGTGGGGAGCAGTAAACCATAAATGGCCATAATTTATTTGCTCATGTCAACAGACTGAAATAATGTGCTGCTTTCTTTCAGATTTACTTTCCCTCTGCCCAGCACTGCACACAGGACTTCACAGAGAGCCGGTCTTGGAGGGAGAGCGAGACACTGAGTCACTCATGGCAAACAACGGTTCTGCCTGGACAGCTATTTTTTTATGAATCATCAAAAGGTAAACATTGCACTTCACACTCCACTGACTTGAACGATGACTTACTTTCAAACGCCTCTGTTTTGCTATGTAAGCATCTTTGAGCTCCGGGTTCTCCGCTGCCAGTCTCTTCAGCTCAGATTCTGTGCTTCCAATCTGTGCTGTCACATACAAAACACAAGATTGAATCAATAAACTATTATTTAGTGTTAAAGTTTGTTTCTGTAGAGATTACTTTATGTAATATCGAGTCGGTTATGATTCTCAGTATAAGAATCAGAATTCTACTAGTACAAGAATGTCTGTTGTATTGTTGGACATGTGAAAATACACAAGACTAGGTGCAATAACAGCATGGCTTCACATGGAACTCTGACATAATGACCTAATGTGTCCAGTCGTCTATGACGACTGGACACATTACGACTAGGCGGCTCATGCCCAGACTTGGGACCATCCGAGCCCCTTTAACTTCCATTATATAAATGGGAAAAAAAGAGAAAAAGTGTAGAACATAATGATCAACAATCTGTTGGGTTCTACATTAGTCTACTGTTGTGCACAAGAAATTGGGTTTGCAAAATTATTTCCAGACAGATAGACGGACAGACAAGACAGACAGACCTACTTATCTTTTGGAGCCAAGCCGTAACAAATCACACTTGTGAAGTGAGGGGCGCTCTTATCATCATACATCATCACATTCCGTGCTCAGCCAATGAAATCATCACATTCCGTGGTACACGCAGACACACAAAGCTGGGCATAGGAGCGCCCCTCAAAAAAACAAACACCTTGAGCCTTTATATGCTTTATATTTCTACGCATGCGTCTTACAGCGTATGCGCGTGGTGGCGTAGGCCGGTATGTGGGAGTCCACTGTGATCTCTGGGTGGAGGATGCAGCCGTGGGTGTAGGCGTCCATCTGCAGCGAGTCCAGCAGCTCTCTGTAGTGCTGCACCCGGGCGTAGTACATACTACCCTCCTCGGGGATCAACTTAGGAGTGTCGTCTGGAGAAACCCGAGGCATGGGAAAGAAGTTAAGAACCAGAGGGAACAGCATGTCTGGTGTCGGTTTAGTTTCCCTACAGCCTTGCCGCAACAAGGCTTTCTTTCTTTCTTGACAAAGGAGCGGACCCGAGGTGACCTCGTAAATGCTACAGGAATCAGGGAGACTGGCCAATGGAAGATGTGTTTAATGGTCTTAATCTGCTGTTTCTTAATTAACGTGTGCCATGGTCCGGGGACTAACAACGGTTCAAATGGACCCATCAGTCTGTAACTCCGGGAGTGTACAATTGGTTATCTCTGGGGTCAACAATCTGCACTGTAAATTGTACAGTGTCAATTTAACTCTTAGAGTGCACAAATGGAACCAAATGGGCTATTAAAATATAGCAGATATACTGTACAAGCTCACATTGTGTCACTTCATGCTAGCCTGGCTAATAAGCCAGACCGAATCAGCCGTTGGCAAAAAGAAAATTGTCTGCCGGCGGATTACGGTCTGGAGAGGCTCAATTATACGCCCATTTCCTACACCAGAGAACTGGTGTGGCCAATCGGGACACGGTGTGCAATATGGGCGGGCTTTGGTACAGTGACGTTCAATGCTTGAGACCTTTGACTGACAGTAGCTCTAACCAATTGCGTCAAAGAGAAAATGTTTGAACCCGCCCCCCCGGGAAACAAGATCCATACACAGCATCTCCAGACTCAAATACCACACGACAGTGTGATTTGAGTCTGGCTTATTAGCCAGGCTAACTTCATGCCGCACTGCGAGCTTGTGTACACCTGCTATGTTTGTCCCTGGCAAAAACATTTTCAGATGAGGGTTCACGGCCAAATACATCAATTTGGGGGTCCTTGACATGAAAATGTTTGAGTGGTCACCAATCACCATAACAGTAAATGTTCTGTCACAGTCACACACTGCTTCTCAGCAGCGTAAAGAGTCAATCTTACCGGAATCTCTCTCCTCTTTATCCAACTGGGAGGCTGCCTCTCAGAACATTCAGTGGCTACCGTGTGGATCAATGAAAACCGAGGCAGAATGGTGGGGAATTAAAAAATAAATTAAAAATAAATTAAATGTTAAAAAATGCAAAATAAACGACATGGAAGCAATGCACATTAAATACACAAAACAATGCACAGACATTACACAGGAGTGCTTGAAAATTTGTGAACCCTTTAAAATGGTCTATATTTCTGCATAAATATGACCTAAAACATAATTAGATTGTCACACAATTCCTAAAAGGTTCTCTGGGAATTATGTTATGTTCATGTCTTTCCCAGCTGTATCTAATGTGTAATCAGCCCTTATGCGGATATTAGTCTTGTTCCCCTGCCAGTCCTTGTCGGGTCATGGTTTGGTGTCGCATCTGTTCTGTAATCTGTTCACCTTTATTAAAATAAAACAACCAACCAAGGGTGTTGAACACTTTAGGGTCTCTCCACTCCAATAATGTGACATACCAGAAGTGGTAGTAGGCTGAGCTACATCATCAAAATGAAACCTTTTAGTGTGCAGCATGGTAAGTACTGGTGATCCCTGTATTCCCTTTGTAGGTTTACCTGCTGCTGTTCAGCCCCATTTTGCCAGTAGCCTATCTGCCTATTGTCAAACCAACTGTTTGTGTGATTGAAAATCCATCACCTTCAAATTAACTGCTGATCCTAGGGTTCACAAACTTCCAATTGTGCGTGGGTGGTGGAAGAAACAATATAAAACATAAGAAAATAAATAACTATATATGTAATGCCCTGTGAAGTTCACTTTATACCCTCCCAGTCTAGTATTATTACGGTACACTATTGAGTAAGAGTGTTTGGGTCTGTGCAACAGGAGCTACTGTGTGAGGCCTCATTCACACGTACCAAACACCAATCAAGCAATGTTTGGTCGTTTTTTTGGGCCACCACAATGCTTTTCCAATGGGAGTCACATGGTTTGATCAAACATTTGTGTTTGATTGCTGATTGCTGATTGGTCCCCCCTCATCAAACAAAAATGTTTGGTCAAACCATGTGACTCCCATTGAAAATGAATTGGAGCAGCAATCAAACAGCAATCAGACATCACACACGGACCGAACATTTGTTGTGTAGGTGTGTACGAAGCCTGAGGCTGTGAAGTTCCTATCGGACGCACCGTCTCTGAAGTTGTTCTCCAGGTAGTCCATGATCAGCGTGGGGTCACAGATGACGTTGTCATCGTGGGCCAGGACGGGAACCTCTCCGGCAGGATTCAGACGCATGAACCAAGGCTCGTTGTGTTCGCTCAGGGGCAGGCTCACGTCATACTCGTCACAGCGCAAGCCTTTCTCCGCTATGGCAAGACGAACCTGCGATGCACAGTAAAATCCTCAGTGGCCCTATACATGATTGTCTTTTGATTATCTATTGATTTTTTACCAATGCTTTACCTTTTGTACACACCTGCATATGATGCTAACATTCTAAATATCCTGCTTTCACATACACTATCCGAGTATCTGTATACATGTACCGTATTATACACATAAATATTTTTGTTCTATTAAACCTGTTTTCTATATCTCTTTCCCTTTGCTCTCACTCTGTCCTCTCTTTTATATCATCTACAAAACTACCACTATACCTTTACACCTGTAAAACTGTGATGTGACAAATAAAGCTGATTCTGAATCAGATCTATGTCCAGACTTTCTTACTGTATTCCAATGTGCCTATGACTAGCAATATGGCAAGCCACCATGCTTCCTTGTGTCAAGGCACACGATTTTGTTAATGAATGACGATAAACTATAAACAAAAAAGTGTCTATTGTAAACTCTGCGTGTTTACCAGTTCTTAACCTGACTACGCTGGGGTTCCAAGGAGCCAAATGGACAACTCACACATGGGTCTGTAACTCAACTCAATAATATATATATATTTTTTTTTATAATTTTTATCCCACGATTTTGTAACCCATTTTTCACCCGTGTCAATTATCTAATGTGACCCTGGGCTCTACACACCCTCCGCCAACCTAGTCCCCATATATGGGGGACATGGGGAGAGCAACGGACTTGAACTCATGCTTCCTTCATGCCTGAGTGTCCAAGTTGCTCCTTTACACCAGTTTCCCTGGTTGGAATAACGTGTTCCTTCCACACGCTACGTCCTTTCCCCTCCATCAGGCGCCCCGGCTGGCCAGGGGGAGGCAGTTTAGAGACCAGGATTACTGCATGTTTTTTGTGAGGGTACCTACCCTAGGGGACACGGGGAGAACATGCAAACTCCACACAGAAAGGCCCTTTCGCCAACCCCGCCTCGGGTATGGGCACTGATGACGCGGAGGAGGAAACACGCCGCCAGCACCCACAGCACCCCGAGCGGGAATCGAACCCAGGACCTTCTAGCTGTGAGGTGACAGCACTACCAACTGTGCCACCGTGCCCCCTCAACTCAATATTGAGTGCTCATGTTATGCACTGCATGTGATTTCATCTACAGTATGTTTCTTGAAGCTTCCTCAGTGTCCAGATCAACACAGGAAGAAGGAGCATTTTCAACTTTCCTGAATACAAAATATTGTGATTCTCATGTGATTGCCTCAATGTCGTCCTCCATCCGAGGCATTTGAACAGGTATTGCCAGTCTGTCACCACTTGTATTGAATTTGGAACGGTTCTGGGTCTAAATGAACGAGTAAGTATATTCTGTTCATGCTCAAAATATCCCCACAAACCACACATCCACCCATCGTCTGTTTGCACTATCTCAGTTACTCATGTTAAACAACTATGATGTTGCTTTACGGCTTAAAAATGTGTACAAAATGCAAGATTTGGTGAGCATTTCCAACACTATTGGTGTGTGGGGCCAAAGGACACTGGCGAAATGAAATGCTATTATCTTGAGTAGCCTAGGCTAGGCTAGACAGGCTAAGCCAGCCAGTTGTTGAACTCATTTTCTTGATAATATGTAGTCAAACGAGTTGTAAAAAGGAAGACATGCATTAATGGTCTCTCGATTGCATAATGATGATAAAATCAGTGCCTTTCGGTGCTTCTAAGTTCTGGCGTTCTACCCTTGAGAGGAGCTGTCCACTGACCATGGTGCTGAATCTGCGATAACGCTCACCTTCTGAGAATTGAAAGACTGCGTCCAGTGATACAGCGTCAACTTGGATTTTGGGGGGTTTGTGGTTTCCGTAAGCGTCCCGCTTTCTTGTGCGGCGTCTTTCTCTAAAAGCATTTCTTTCTCATCTTGAGATTCTGCACTCTTTTCGGCCGCCATTTTACCTGTCCGTCGGTCGGGCGAGCGTGTTACGAAGCGGACGGACGAACGACATGCACAACATTGCACATTGCACAACACTGTCACACACCCAAAAACAGTAATGTCGTCGACTTGATCAGACCCCCTCTAGAGGCTTGGAGCTGTTTAATATATGCCTCTGCCTTTTGAGAACTATGTCTGTGGGGGAAATGCTGTATGTTTTATCAAATAGTTTTTAAGCTGTTATATGGAGTTATTTTTGTATGAAAATGGCTTACACTGTAGTGGCTTTCCAAAACAATAATCTTCTCTTCTCAAGACAGACCTAGTATACACACTCATTTGTGCAAAAATGTGCAATTGGCAAAAACGACCAGCAGAGGTCATTGTTATCCTTGTCTTTGACTGCACAAATATTAACGACCTGTGAGAAAAATAGTTTTGTTTGCATCACAGAAAAGGAACATATATTATAAATTAGCTATAGGGCCTACTCGATCTGTATAAATAAAACATATTTTTCTTTACCAAGCAGGGATATAGGCTATGCAGGTGTTACAGACCAAGATGCTGTAGGCTATATTTTTAAATAAATACAAATTAAATCAGCTTATCAGTTATACACAAATTATAAACATAATTCCTCAATCATACGTACAAAAACTGTGTATTTAAACACTGCAAGACAAGGCAATTATGCGCATTTTTCAAAGCGACAGCCTACAACCAACCATAATATTATGCGCTGTCATTTAAAGTATGATTGATAGACCAACAGCGGGACATTATTCAGAGGGCCAAGTCCCAATTGGGGTCCAAGGCAGCGGTGGACAAAAAAGGCCTTGCCCTATACTCAAAGTCAAAGATACACATTCTTTTTAATAACAATGCATTGCTGTATTGACCCCGCGACCCGACTACGGATAAGCGGTTGAAGATGGATGGATGGATGGATGCTGTATTGAATTTTTTTTTAAATTTCCCCCAAAATGTAGCCTAAAAAAAACAAAAGAAAGAAACAAATGTCCACAATATTGCATGTGTCGTATCTGATGGAACACATGTGAATATAAAATCATGGCATCCACAAAATAGAGCTTAAGTGGTTAATTCGTTTATTTATTTATTTTGGGTATCGAGAGTCCCTTCCAATGTAGTGGAGAAAATAGGTTACAATATTTCTATTTAAAATGTAGCAAAAATGATAATAAATACAAAAAAAAGAAAGTTTACTTGATTGATTGATTGAAATATTTATTAACAGTTTGCAGAATTACAGTACATTTCAAGCACAAACTCAATACAAAGACTGTGTTAACTGTGAGTGGACGACCCAATTAAGCATTACACTTGTTTACAAGAGGGTCCACCTTGTTCAATTCATCAAAACATTTAGAGACGTACAAATAGACACTTCTATACAGTCAAAGAACACAACAGGAATTCATCATAAGGGAGGTAAAAAGGGAAAAGAAACATACAGTGAGGGGAAAAGTAGACTTCTACAGTAGTTCTACTGTACTTAAGTACAGTATAACTACTGTACTTTACAGTAGAACAGCATGCACTCAAGTAAATTGTCTTTTAGCTACTATTAATCCCACCGTGCCCCTGGACTGGTGGGAGGTTCCACTAGCATGACGTTGCGAGCGGCGGTGTGTTCTCTCCGGCAGCCACTCGAAGCGTCTCTCTCTCCCTGTGTGATCAGTGGGTGAGAGGAGGGGGAGACCAACAGCACAACGGGCGAAAACAGCGTGCAGCCTCCGGTAAATGACGGCCTCCCATTCATACCTCTGCACTTGTCTGTCTTCAAATAATACTCATGCCTCTCTGTTGCATATCAGTGTCTGGAAGAACCACTAAGCTCACTGCTCATCATCTTACCGTTTTGTTTTTTATTTAATTTCACTTGTGTGAAACAGCGGCATCTTTTTTTTGGCTCATCCTTTCTCTTCACCATCATCCGACCTGGATCCCTCGGTGGCGGGGTGGAACACAGCAGTCAACTGCTTTATTTTTTATTTTTTTAAAGCCTATTCTGAATGACGGGCGGAAGGTTTGACTTCGACGACGGTGGCACTTACTGCGGGGGGTGGGAGGATGGCAAAGCCCACGGACATGGCATCTGCACCGGACCCAAGGGCCAGGGCGAATACGCCGGGTCCTGGTCCCACGGGTTCGAGATAGTGGGGGTCTACACCTGGCCCAGCGGGAACACCTACCAGGGCTACTGGTCCCAGGGGAAGCGGCATGGACTCGGCGTGGAGACTAAAGGAAAGTGGACCTACCGCGGGGAGTGGAGTCACGGGTTTAAGGGCCGATACGGAGTTCGACAGAGTCACAACACACCTGCCAGATACGACGGCACCTGGAGTAACGGACTACAGGATGGATATGGGATCGAAACCTATGGCGATGGTGGTAAGAGACCCCCCCGTCGTATAAAAGAGTCTGTAGCCTATACATCATCATGATGCTAATAGCCTAGGCTACTGTATACAGACGGTTGCCTCTTCAATGGCATCGTCTGATAATCGGTATTTGCGTGAGGACGCTCCAGTTGAATCAGTGCATGGATCTCCAACATCCATCCCATCCATAGGTTTTTGGGTTGGTGTGTTTATTGCGCACTGCGCACCACCACGCATCAATTATTATCATCTCCTGAAACCTTCCACAATATCTCTGTGAATTGTGGCTCTTATGATAGTAACTTATTGGATGCTTTACAACAGTGGTTCTCAAAGTGGGGTCTGGGGACTCCTAGGGGTCCCCAGCTAAATGCTAAATGGTCTAAATGGCTAAATGTAGCATCGAAATCAGTTTAATAACTTTACATCATTGGCTATTGAAAGATAACATACAAGCTCTTGTAGATAATGGAACAATTAGAATATATTTTTAAAACATTTTAACAACACATATGTTGTATGGGTTTCCCTGGCACAACATATTTTCAAATGGGGGTGCCCGGCCAAATAATACATAATTGGTTTGGGGTGAAAAGGTTGGAGAACCATTGCTTTACAAGATTAAGTTGTGTCCTATTTCAGGCTAGTCACTTCCATTTAGTAAGCACCACTGTGGGTCTATTGATTTCTAATTCTTGCTCATGGTGGGTGGGTGACAGAGCCACCGGCCCACCCCTCTCACCAGCTCAGTGTCACCATGCATGCCCCCCCCAGACTACAGGGAGTCTGACAATCAGAGCAAATCAGGGCTAAGGTGCTCAGACAGTTTGAGCTAATTACACTAAGACTACAACCTATCCCCTCAGGCATTTTCACATGCAAATCCACCTCAAAACATCCTCACAAATCTACCTCTGTTAGCCGCACAAAGCTAATGTTATACTCATTTACCTCCCAATGTAAGAATGAATGAACCATTGTAAAGCGCTTTGAGCACTTGGAAAAGCGCTATAAAAATGCAATTCATTATAGTACATACATTGACCTCGCCATGGTTCACATGATAATCACGACAGTCATGTTGTTTCAGGGCTAAGATTGACCCAAAAGTCAAGTCACACTAAAGTGTTGACACTTGTGCTCCCACTGGTGCTGAATGTGAGAGGAGGTCGTGGTGGTTGAAGCACCTCGGTGACCTCTGATCTCAGTAATCACTTCACAGATTAGAGTGTTTGTAGATTAGTGTTCACGGATTGGCACAGATTAGTGACCATCTAGAGGTGTGATATTATGGGATATAAGAACTCTTATATCCCATATCACCCTTAACACCCTATGATTAGTGCTGCCCAAACAATCGATTTTGCAAGCTATTCTGTCAGTCCACAGGTGTGATCCTGTCGATTTGTGATGGGTGTTGTATAGTTGTGATATCTCAAAAGATTAAGGATGTCATTTCGAGCTCTTTCTAGATTCGATGAATGGTTGTACATACCTACTTGACATTCTCTGTTAAATGTGCAAAACTGTTAGCATTCAGGATTCAAATTCTTGTAGATCTGCTATTTTGGGTACTTTTGCGTGACGCTGCAGTATGACAGGGCATTCATTTACGAGAAGGAAACAATCATCCCTACGATGACTGGAGTAGAGACTAGAGAGGGATGTGAGTTAGCAAACATTCTGATCTGTGAGGAGGATCTGGTGAACATCTGTCTGCCTGACCCTAGTGTCACATGATCCTGATAACCTGAGCCATGTGGTGAAAAAACAGTGGCACAGCAGCGTCAACCTTTTAATCTCACGCTGTGGGCGAACTATCTATCTACCAGATCAGTATGTTTCCAAACCAAGCTGTTGCGTTTTTACCCTGCCAATCTGTTGGGCGAGTGCAATTTGAAAATGTTGCATTAACCAGCCTCCGCACGCACTGCAGCACACACATGCTCATTCACAGTAAAATACTGTTGGATACAAATTGGATTAATGAAACATTCCACTCATTATGCGACTCGTAGCAATTCCTCCTCATCAGAGACAAATATGAATATGTCTACTGTGTGCGTGTGCGTGCGTGCGTGCGTGCGCGCGTGTGTGTGTGTGTGTGTATGTGATTTGCGCCACATCAAAATTGGCCGAGTGATTCACTTGAATTGGCAGGGATCTTCCAGTGTGAACCAAATAATCATATTTGGCTAAATTTCACAATTTTTGCATCTGACCACAACATGTGCGTCAGATGGTGCTTTTGATATTTTTATGTAGGCCCTGATCCAGAAAAGGTTGGAAATACTGCTCTAGATAACAGTTTATTAAAGATAAACAAGATAAGATAAACATTTTAGCATAGATTTTAGATGTATTTTCCTCCTGTTTTTATCGTATCGAATATAAATGTTCTTGGAAGAGAGATTTATTGGCCTGTTCTTTAAGGCTAAATCTCTGTGAGCTCTTGCTTCATTGGATTGATTTCATTTAGATCTGTGGGCCGGTGTCTTATAAACAAATCAATAACTTCAATCTGAAACAGAATGATCTATACTCTCGTAATGGCTCTATCTCTGTTTGCAGATTATTGATATTTTCCAGGAAAGGACAATTACCGTAATTGACAAGAAGAAAACAAAACATACAGTATAGGCAATTTCAAGTGCTTCAGTGCTGTACACACCAGAGAACAAATATATTTAGTCAAGAACTGTAAAATAGATGAAAAGTCAGTATACGCATGTACACTACTATAGTACTGTATACCAAGTGCTATGATAATTAATTATTACATCTTATAGATATGCATCTATAATCTGCCTGTGTCATCCCACATGGGATTATGTTTGTTTCCAATTATGCACTGTGATCCATTAATCCACTTCCGCCTTCCCCCCAGGTACCTACCAAGGCCAGTGGATGGGTGGTATGCGACATGGTTATGGCGTGCGTCAGAGTGTACCGTATGGCATGGCCACGGTCATCCGCTCCCCGCTGCGCACCTCCCTGGCCTCGCTGCGGTCCGAGCAGAGCAACGGCAACGTGCTCCAGGACCTGTCCTGCCCCGCCGACAACCCCGTCGGAGGCCGTGGCGGCTTCGTCCTCAACTTCCACTCGGAGAGCGAGGTCGCCGCTGGCAAGAAGAAGGGGGGCCTGTTCCGCCGCGGCTCGCTCTTCGGGAGCCTGCGGCAGCTGCGCAAGTCTGACTCGCGGACCTCCATCTCCAGCAAGCGCAGTTCTGCGCGCAGCGACGCCACCATGAGCCGCATCAGCTCCAGCGACGCCAACTCCACCGTGTCCCTGGGCGACGGGGAGCTGCCGGACGAGGAGATGCCCATGGAGGACCACGTGGACGCCACCACCACCGAGACATACATGGGCGAGTGGAAGAACGACAAGCGCAATGGATTTGGCGTGTCGGAGAGATCCAACGGAATGAAGTACGAGGGGGAGTGGCTCAACAACAAGCGCCACGGTTATGGGTGCACTGTTTTCCCCGAGGGCCTCAAGGAAGAAGGGAAGTATAAAAATAATGTGCTGGTGCGAGGAATTAGGAAGCAGTTGATTCCACTCAAAAACCCCAAAACCAAAGAGAAGGTGGATCGTGCCGTGGAGGGAGCGCAGAGGGCCGCAGCCATCGCCAGGAGTAAAGTGGAAATAGCAGCTTCCAGGTAATGAGTGTGTTCATGTGCATCTCGCTCCTACTGTCTGTCTGTGTGTGTGTGTGTGTGTGTGTGTTGGTGTGTCTGTGTTGGTCTTTATCTCAACGAGACGAAAACTGAATATGTAAATATATGCAAATCCAAAAATAACCACATTATAAAAACACTTAACAACACTCCTCTGAAACAGGTTGATGACTACAAGTATGGGTTCATATATATCTTCTTCCTGAAAGGACTTTCAAACTAGGAAGGGTATGGCCTGGTCAGCCTGCAATGGCATGCATAAGATCTGGTCATCCCAGCTTAGTAAGATGTTAAAAGTAAAAATATTTAGGACGACCGTTGAGCCGATTCTACTCTATGGCTCCGAGACATGGACACTTTCAAAGAAACTAGAGAAACGGTTGGATGGCACTTACACCCGCCTTCTAATGAGAGCGCAAAATCTGTCTTGGAAGAGCCACCCATCGACTAATCTAATATATGGCAACCTTTTCGGCTGCTATGTTAAAAGGTCAGAAGGGCGGTCCATTTGCATTTTCAGTTCTTGTTAATATTCAATCAATCAATTGTGGTCCGGCTCGGATCAATGGAACTAACATAATCTACCCTAATACCATGACTTTTTTTTTTTTTTTTTTTTTTTACATAATTATTATTTTAAAATCGTAGTGTTTTGTCAATTAGAATAGGTTCCTGCTCTCAATGTCCTCACGGCCCGCCATTGGTCCCCGGCGGCCCGCAGGTTTGGAATGGCTGCTGTACTATCCAATAGTGTCAGGCATTTGACATTGGCACTTCAAGTAGAGACGAATGCCAACTAGTAGTCAGACAGACAAAGGTGGGTTTGATAGTCAGCAACAGGTCTGATTGAAGGCACAGTCGTCTTTAAGTGGAGTCCCATGGCAGTGGCTCCAAAGTTTGATTCATCATCCACAATCAAGGCCTTTGTGTTGCTCTTTATTGCCTCTTGTTCCGCCTAGGAAAAGACTGTTGCTTATTCTCTGCCCGTATTTTTCATTGACAGGGAGTGGAGTCACAACTTTGCGTGCGTGGCTGCGTGTACTTGTGAGGGCCAACATGTATAGTCAACAACAATAACAAGTCAACATAAATAGTTGTTTTTTTATGGATAAAAAAGAAAAGAAAAGTCAGATTTACAGTTAAGGTGGCCTTACACTAGACGATTTTTTTCAATCTGAAATCTGATAGCACCACCCACTACAGGATAATCGGAGTGGGGCAGAGCAAATATCAAACATTCTTGATGTTGATCGGCCGATCCCGATCGCGCTTTGAGCGGTCGGGCACCCCCCGAGCGTAAAAAATGCCAGATTATCGGCTAGTGTAAGGCCACCTTTAGGAAAAGATTGAGGTTGGGGACAGTTAGGATTAGGCATTCAGAGGTTAGGGGTTGGGTGGGTTATGCGATATGCCTGATTTATTCTTAGTTGCAGGTCAGTGACACGCACTGAATATCGGATATTTATGGCTTCAGGGTTATGGTAAAAATGCTCAAAAAGAATAAAGATGGCATTCGTGTGTGTGTGCGTGTGCGTGTGCGTGTGCGTGTGCGTGTGCGTGTGCGTGTGTGTGTGTGTGTGTGTGTGTGTGTGTGTTTTATGTCCGTATGTTTGTGTGTGTATGAAATAATACACTGTATCTGTGCTCAAGCCAAGTGTGTGTCTCTCTCTCTCGAGTCCCCGATAATGCTACCTGTCCCTGGCGCCAAATGCTGCTCTGATGTGGCATCTGCTCTTTAACAGGTGGGGGGGAGACATGACCTTTTCGTTTAAAGCCACCCCCCGTGGGGACGCGCGGTTTAGGGCATGCACCGTTGCTTTGATGTCTTATGGTTTCATTGCAGTGAGGGAATTTATACGGAAGAGGGACAGGTTGTGTATACAGGGCAGGCTATGCGAAAGCTTTTATGGAGAGATTTATAATTAACTGACTATGTTAAGTGGTGCAACCACTTCCTTAAGTGACTATGTGTGTGGGTGGGTGTGTGGGTGGCTGTGTGGGTGGGTGGCTGGGTGGGTGCGTCTGAGCACGAAAACAGCATGGTTGTTTTTCACCACCTTGCGCAACCTAACACACACACACAAACACACACGCACATATTAACTGTATATTTGGTGATTTCGGGTGTGCCAGTACAGTACAGTGACAGTACAGTACAGTAGAGGGTACAGTAGAGGGACCCCCACACGGTAACTCTGTCATTTGTCAACCGTTTCGGACGTGGGGCGGCTCGCCGGAATCGGGCCGGCACCCTGGGTGCGTTCCTGTGGGTCTGGAACTCCCCCCCCCCCCGGGACCCCCACACGGAGTTGCACCACTTACTTCACATGGGTGTGATTTTTGGACGTGCATGCACCTGGACACACATGTGACCACCCCACACTCTCTCTTTCACATACACTCGATGGGGGGTGGTGAATACAATTGTACCCCAGTTATCACAGTTCGAGCCATAATCGTATATATACGAATTAAAAACCTTTTCACTTTAATGCCACTGTCGTAAATGTACGTTTTACGGCGTGCGTTTACGGTAGGCCTTGTGGATACAATGCTGTATCCACAAGGCCTACCGTAAACGCACGCCGTAAAACGTACATTTACGACCGGAACCGCATCCATCTTGGAACGGATTTTAAAAAAGAAGTTGCATAACGATCATCCGTGCTCCATAGAGTCCCATAATGGCGATCTTTAGCGGTGTGTATCTCAGAACTTAAGCTCAGATGAGGTGATATGAGATGAAGCTGCTCTGAGTCCTAGAGATCTCTGCTGTCTGTCTGGGTACGACTCGGGAGATGTAAAGGTCAGAGGTCCTTTGACAAATGAGCTTCAATTCTTCAATCAATCAATCAATCAATCAATCAATCAATCAATCTTTATTTATATAGCACATTTCAGACAACGAGTGCAGTTAAAAGTGCTTCACAGAAAGAGCAAAAATATAACAAGAAAGAGCAAAAACACAACAAGAGAGCAGCAACTACATAGTAATAACAAAAACAAAAGGAGCGACTAAAACAGGAAAAGGACATGCAATGATCTAGGTAAAAGCAATGCTAAAAAGGTGTGTCTTAAGATTTTGTTTAAAAATGTCCACAGATTCAGAGAACCGTAGATCCCTTGGCAGGCTGTTCCACAGCACAGGGGCATACAGTAGTAGCTAAAGGCGGCTTCTCCATATGTTTTTGTGTTAGGGGTCTCTGGAATCTCTAGGGACTTTAAAATCGGTGTAATGTGTTCTCTACGTTTGGTCTTTGTCAGCACGCGGGCAGCTGCGTTTTGGACAAGTTGTAACCGACCAATCGTTTTTTTAGCAATTCTTGAGCGATTCCCACGACCCTACCATATTGCCGAATTTCGTGGAAAATGACAGCACAGAAGGGCCGAAACTGGGGAAAATGGTGGAACCTGTAAGAAAACAATAAGGGGTCTTTGTTCCTTCACGCTCGACCACTATAAAAATCGATTTTGGGGAACATTTTCGATTCTTCTTCTTATTATAATTTTTTTTTTATTAAATAGCAAAAAAATAGCCAAAATATAAGCTAACACGACGCATTGTGGGCCTCTACACCAAATCTCTTCATCATTGTGACCCATTGTGACCTTGCGATTGGCTATTTTTGCCGAATATTAACCTGTTTTAGGCTGAATGTTAGTGTATTATCACATGCCCGAAACGGGTTGCTAGGGTTCATGTGGTTAATGTAATAAGGACAGACCACAGCTCCATATCATAATGCCTGGTCAGTGACTGATACAGCAACAGAGAATGCTTTGTTCTGCACTTTTCACCACTGGTATCAAATTGATATGATTATATAAAGAGGTTTAACAGGCTTTAGACTAAAACCACAGCATCAGTAATGCTATAATATGTTTGCGGGTCTGTCTGTCTGCCTGCCTGTCTGTTTCTTAATGGCCAGTGTGAACGAGACCATTCATTGCAAAAGATTCAATGAATATGAGGTTCAGTATGTATAAAGTAATGTATAAAGCAGGCTAATCTCTCCTGGCTATACCGTGTTTTACTGAAGACGGAATAGAAACAAACCCCCCCCATAATGCATTAGGAGCAGTACAATGTGTCTATGGCAGCAAACAAGGTCCCTGGTACGGTAGTGGCTGATTAAATGACAGGCTGGTACATGCCTCTCAAAACAAGCTCTTCCAGAGTCCAGAATGAATTAAAATGACATTTTAGTTTTGTTTTGTTTTTTCAAAGGCGAGGCTAATGTAAGAGCGTTGATTTTTGAGAGTTGTTTTTGGTATTAACCCATTTTGACCTCGATTTTTCAAAAATAGCAGACCTACAAGCTCGTAGCGCGCCACTCGGTGGCGCGCTATGAGCTTGTAGATCTGCTATTTTTCAATAGCTAAAGCATAACATAATGCTAACACCTAAAGGGGTTCCCGCCCAAAATGGATTAAACTACAGGCTGGTACATACATGCCTCTCAAAACAAGCTCTTCCAGAGTCCAGAATGAATGAAATGACAGTTTTGTTTTTTCCAAAGGCGAGGCTAATGTAAGAGCGTTGATTCTTGAGAGTTGTTTTTGTGTAAGAAGAGACACCGGATGAAGTATTGAGAGTTAGGGATGAGTGTATGGTGTATAGAGGTTATGTGCGTGACATCATCATCAAACCCGGATGTTATGCAGGAATGCCTACTGAGTGGTAAACAGAAAAGTCCTATCTGAT
This sequence comes from Electrona antarctica, assembly GCF_951216825.1. NCBI lineage: Eukaryota > Metazoa > Chordata > Actinopteri > Myctophiformes > Myctophidae > Electrona > Electrona antarctica. The sequence goes on along the minus strand of NC_136801.1, from coordinate 7,481,757 downwards.
TGCATTAAACAATGTTAAACAATGTTAAACTCACTTTGCATGTTGCTTTGCCACTCGATTTGCCACTCGATGTGCCATTCACTTTAAGCATGCGCATAACCTCTATTATGTACTGTACGAGCAGGGTGGTAGACAGAGACAGTTGTGTGTGTGTCAGCGGATTTTGCAGCTATCATTATGAGTGGCATGGCAAAAGGATGCGCTTCTATCGATCTAATTTGAGGCACGTGACTCAGCTGTCTTTGACCTAGAATGGCCATAGCGTATACAGACAGAATGAGGGTAGAGCGGAGACCGGGAAAGAGGAATCAGAGAGAGAGGGGTGGGTGTGTGTGTGTGTGTGGGGGGGGGGGGGGGGGGGGGGGGGGGAGGTGTCAAGTGCCAAGAGACAGTTGAAGATTGAGTTGGGTAGAGGGTGTGGTGAATTTGCTGAGTGGGGGTTTTTTTCTGGGAAGACTTTCAGCACATCAGTTCATTGGCTCTCAACCAGTGGTTTATTGTCTGCTGTGTTAAGTGGTAATTTTCAGAGCATGTTTATATCAATCAATCAATCAATCAAACTTTATTTATATACTATATATAGCAGATTTCACGTGCAACCCAATTCACAGAAGATAGAATAAAAACAAGATCACACAAAAAAGAAAATTAAAAGGATAAGCACTTAAGATATCTTTTAAAATCAGACCCGTCTGAACTGAGTAGAGCTGTACTTGTACTAATGTACTGTGTGTGTGTGTGTGTGTGTGTGTGTGTGTGTGTGTGTGTGTGTGTGTGCGTGTGCGTGTGCGTGTGCGTGTGTGTGTGTGTGTGTGTGTGTGTGTATATGTGTTTGGTAAATAATAGCAACCGTGACACTTGGTGGTGAAATTTCTGTGCTCGGGCGGGCAGAGCCAGCCAGCCAGGGAGCCAGCCAGGGACACACATGGCAGGCTGTTCCATGCTAGGAGTTGGGCCATAATGACGGCTGCTAGGGCATTAAGCAACTAGTCGACTAGTAAATCCACTAGTCGACCTTGTTGGTACTAGTTGACTAATAAAATAAAATTAAAAAAATTAAGTTTTTTTCCCCCGATTCTGTAGGCCTCAAGATCAGGTAGAGTATAGTTATAGTCACCAATGTACAATATTTATTTAAAAAAGAAAGAAAGAAATATTTTTATTTTTTATTTTGTTTTGTACATATAGGTAGTTAAACAACTAGTCGACTAGTAAACTAGGCAACTAGTCAACTAGTAAAAATGACTAGAAGTGAATGCCCAGCTAACGGCTGCTTCTCTGTGCCTTTTTATTTGAGCGTCTGGAACAGTTAAGAGACCAGTGCCAAAGAAACCTGAGAGCTCTACCAGGCACATACCTAACAAGTATTGCAGATATGTAGCTGGGTGCAATTCCATTTAGTGGTTTAAAAATCAATATAAGGACCTTAAAATCAATTTTAAAACTAACAGGCAACCAGCGGAGGGACTTTAAAATGGGTGTAAGCTGTAAGGTGTGCAACCAACCAAATTGTTTTGGGCAGACCAGACAGTAGTCTAACTTGCTAGTGATAAAATAAAATAAAAACATGCCTATGTCTGTGTTGGCCTGAGAGACTCTAACCATGTTTCTCAAAAATATAGTGTGGTGATGCTCCTGATGTGGGAACACAATCGATCCATGAAACCAACGTAAGATAAATTCATATTGATCAGTATCACTATGAAAACAACATTTTCAATGTTTTAAAGAAAGGAATACCAGGCCATTTCCTTAATATTATATATGCTGTCGGGCAGAAACCTTGTATCTCCATATTTCACATTTTGTGCTTTTTTGTAAATCAATGCCCTACTTCATCATTACAAGAGTCTACGGTTTTCCCCCGACAGCAACGATATATAAAATGGATGCTATATTATCATTAAACTCATACTGTTTTGCCAATTATTTGGGTGCCCACTTACTATACTCTCGTGGTCAACCGGTGGGCTCTTGGCCCATAGCTTGTGAAACATTGGTGTCGATGGACATAAATGAAAAGATGGCAGAACAAAGACAGTGGAGAGGGAGTGGTTACGTCATAGCTTTCGTCAGCCCCTTTGGACCAGCGGTGGAGCCGTCCACCCCATCAGTCTCTGGGGTGGAGCAGCCGACCTCATGTCATTCATCAGCCAATCAATAGAGGGAACAGCTTGACGCTCAGAAGTGCACTTCCCTTTGGTGCCAAGCTCTCTCTCTGTGTGTGTGTGTGTGCGTGTGCGTGTGCGTGTGCGTGTGTGTGTGTGTGTGTGTGTGTGCGTGTGTGTGCGTGCGTGCGTGTGCGTGCGTGCGTGCGTGTGTGCGCATGTGGTCATTCATATTTATTTTGTGAGCCTTATCACATCCACACAAATGGGTTATGCAACTGTCAGGGTATGAATAGTAGATTGTGTGTGCTCGCGTGTTTGAGGTAAGGAGGGATCAGTGTGTGTTGTTTGGGCGTGTTTGTACGCCAGGGACCTGCGTGAACAGAGATAAGTAAAGTGAGAGTAGAGCTGGCTGGTTGCTCCGTTCCTCACTCAGCCCTCTCGTTTTACTGAAGCCTCAGCAGTGTCAGTGCGTGTGCTGCTGTTGATTCATTGCACGGTGGTTTACTCTAAGGGATGGTACTGTAGGTAGATATGTACTGTATCTGTTTGCTGTCAAATGACAAGACATAATAGTCCAATCATGATGATTTTGGAATCCCTGTCCAATCTTTGCTATAACAATGGTTCCCAAGGAAGTTCTTTTGAAATGTTCTATTTCTGAAAAGAAAAGATCTATATCTTTTGAATGTTTTTGTTGAAAACAAAAATAAAAGGGTAGATTTACGCGTGACCCAGAAAATGTGTCCGAGTTTTTGGGAAACACTGGCCTATATAGTATTTTACTGTGTGTGCATTTTGTGAAGGAAGCCATAGATCACAGCACAACGTTCGGTGGCAAAGCTATAGCAAAGGGGCTGTGTGCACAGACAGCTTTGTCTTTTTGCGAGAGAGCATATGTTAGATATCCTTTAGAGTGCAACACATTCACTGAGCGAGACGCCTCTGCTCATTGATTGGGGGCATGTCTCTTCAACCCTCTGCATAGGAAATGACAGTGATGAACGGCACACCTCTCCCAAAAGGTGAACTGTTTTCTACTTGAGACGCCCAGAGCGCTCCCCCCGCCCCCCAAAAAAAGGCTGCACACTGAGCCACGGATGCTAAAAACAGCTAACGAACGGTAAATAAAATACTATTAATTCTGGATTAAATGGCATTAAAGAAACCGATATTTCCCGAGTTTGACACACAAGGGGTGCAAGCAATAAAGTCGAGAAATTGCGGGATAGATCAAAAAAATCAAAAAGAATCACACCCATGTGAAGTGAGTGGTGCAACTCAGTGTGGGGGTCCCGGGGGGGGGGGGGGGGGGGGGGGGGTCCCCGGAAGTTCCAGACCCACACGAACACGCCCAGGGTGCCGGCCCAGTTCCGGCGAGCCGCCCCGCGCCCGAAACGGTAGAGAAATGACAAATGAGTTTCCAGAGTTTCCAAACACAGACACACGTGCGCAGCCGCACACATACTTTTCCAGGTGCTGAATCATAAAAACATGCGTCTGTGTAGTTCAAAAGTAAGTGCTCAGTAAGTGCTTCCATAAGTTCCATTAATTCTACATCCTTATGCCATACAAGATTTGACATGGACATGTATAACAAGGGTTCTTTAGTGTGTTACAGTAGGTGTCATGTTTGAAATTGACTTGTCACTATTGAAAAATCTTTTAGTAAGAGCTGAGGACAAATAAATGTGTAGAAGGAAGTGTTAACATGGTAGTAGGGTAAGCGGTTCTATGGTATCTAGTTACCAAGTACAACAAGGGTGGATCGCCATACTGTTTGCTGACTTTGGCTTGACTGGGCAGTGATCCCTAGGTGAGTAAATATTAGCATGTGTACATAACATCGGCACACACACACACACACACACACACACACACACACACCACACACACACACACTTTTGTTTACATGCCAAACGGATGTGTACAGACTCCCTTTTTCTTCATCCATCCACAAACACACCAGAAACACCACACCACACACACACACACACACACACACACACACACACACACACACACACACACACACACACACACACACACACACACACACACACACACACACACACACACTACATCCACCCACTCTCACCCATAACAGATGGGATTAAACTTCAGAAAATGAGGTTCTAAGTAACTAGGCGCGTCCTTGAAGTCCTTTCACAAAACATGGCAACCATTATTGGCCCTGAAGGCAGCTTGTCTGTCAGAAACGTTGGTCTTGCCTCTGTGTCCACAATACAACATAACAAAAACAACAACAGGGCGGCGGTGGCTCAGGGGTAGAGTGGCTGGATGGTAACCGCAAGGTTGCTAGTTCGAACCCGGGCTCCCCCAGAGTTAGTGTCGAAGTGTCCTTGAGCAAGACACTGAACCCCCAATTGCTCCTGATGTGCTGGTTGGTGCCTTGCATGGTTTCTGCTGCCATCGGTGTGTGAATGTTTGTGTGAATGGGTGAATGTAATGCACAATCTATGTAAAGCGCCTTGGATAAAGGCGCTATATAAATGCACCATTTAACATAACGGCCATTTTGCTCTCACGTCTTATTAGCGGGTTGGGAAGAAATGCCAGAGGTCGGGGTGACTTTTTTAATTAACTCAATAGCACAACAGCGCCCCTACTGGTACTCATGAGTCACACATGAGTCACACACAAACATAGGTTAACACGGACATACATAGTCACACACATAGGTTAACACGGCCATTGCTGTTCCTTGGAGTGGTTGCACCACTCAAAAAAACAAACACTACACGCATGCACATGTGTACATGCAGTGAGTGTACGTGTGGTTTGTGCCATCCTGGTGGTGTACAGTCAGCAGGGACTGACTAAATAAGGTAAGGCTGCAGGAGACTTATCAGCACCAGCCAGGAATATATACCCACAGGAATATATACCCACACCACCACTGATACAGTCACCCGCCATCTCTCTGCTACTATCTGTGTGTGTGTGTGTGTGTGTGTGTGTGTGTGTGTGTGTGTGTGTGTGTGTGTGTGTGTGTGTGTGTGTGTGTGTGTGTGTGTGTGTGTGTGTGTGTGTGTGTGTGTGTGTGTGTGTGTGTGTGTGTGCGTGCGCACACGCTTGCACATGCTTGTATTACTATACTTGTGAGGGGCAAATGTCCCCACAAGTATAGAAGACTTTAAGAAATAAACATTGTGGTAACCACTTTCCATGGTTGTGTTATGGTTTAACCAATTTTGACCTGAGATCAGATTCTAAAAATGTCTTCTACATCCTGACAGTTTTCTGAAAAAGCTATGTTTCTATGTCAGTGGTTCTTCGATTTTTCAAAAATAGCAGACCTACAAGTTCATAGCGCGCCACTCGGTGGCGTGCTATGAGCTTGTAGATCTGCTATTTTTCAATAGCTAAAGCACAACATAATGCTAACACCAAAAGGGGTTCCCGCTCAAAATGGTTTTAAAAGACTTAAGAGTTTAGGACGAGGCCTTTAGAGGTCTGGTTTACAGGTTGCGGTTAGAATTATGCCTGATTCAGACCTATTTGCACACACAGTGTTGCACACTGAGAATAGCAGATCTACAAGCTCACAACAACACAACAATAGCACCAAAGAATTCAATGGCATTCATCGCTGTCCTAAAATGTTTGTGTACTCACAAGTATAGTCACACAAGTGTGATAAATCACACATCATAAATGTGTGTGTGTGTGTGTGTGTGTGTGTGTGTGTGTGTGTGTGTGTGTGTGTGTGTGTGTGTGTGTGTGTGTGTGTGTGTGTGTGTGTGTGTGTGTGTAAGCAAGCAGCTGAGACAGGGATGTGTGTGAGAGATGAGACAGGACCTCAGTGTACTCTTACTGTCTCACTATCATCAGAGAAGCTGTAACTGTGTGTGTATGTGCGTGCGTGCGTGCGTGCGTGCGTGCGTGCGTGCGTGCGTGCGCCGTGCGCGCACACATACAACTATTGTAAGGGCCAAACGTCTCCACAATAGAGCGTCGTAGTCCCGCCCCCTTTCATGACGACGCCAGGCCCAGGAAATAATTCCCAATGCATTTTCCCCATAGACATTTCAAAAAGTATTTATTTAAGGACCTTTTAGCGTTGTACGAAGCCAACTCAAGTCGTGACAAATCATGACAACAAACACAATATTTTGGACCAAACAAATAAGAAGAAAGAAGAAAAACAACAAAAAAAGTGTGTAACCTGCCGTTTTTTTCTTCTTTCTAATTATTTGTTTGGCCCAAAACATTGTGTTTATTGTTATGATTTGTCACGACAAGAGTTGGCTTTGTCCGTGGCGTAAACGTCTTCAAAAAAATACTTTAGGGTTGTTTGGAGCAATTGTTTTTTAAATGGCATTCATAAAAATTGCCATCCTAAGATGTTGATGTCCTTACAAGTAGTACAAATAAGTGTGTTTGTGTGTTCTCTATAGAGTGTTGTTTATCACCTGCTTCGGGCTGACCTCATCCACTCTTGCCCCCCCCCCCCCCCCCCCCCCCGCCACCCCACCCCCCCTTCTCCTTTTCTGGAAAGTATTGTAATACCAACCCCCCCCCCTCCCCTTCAGCATTGGAATAAAATTATCCCACCATCCCTCAATACATCATCTTGGATTCCAGAGTCGTAATCTATCTTGCCGGTTCATCTAGGTCACGATGTCTTTGGGCTCCAAATAGAGAGGTGTTTGGGTGCATTGGTTGTTGTGCTGGACTGCTGGTATCTAGCGGTTGGGGTCTGAGTTTCGGCACGGTTTCTTTTTGGTGCGTAGCTTTGGTCACGCCGCTGGGGCCCGTGTGGACGGGGGGAGCATGAGAGACACTTTGGTTGTAAAGTGTGTTCACTTTTGGACGAGGCTGATTTACAGTAGCGGACGGATGACGCATGAAATCGTGCAGTGGCTCCTGTGGCTCCTGTGTGCGTGTGTCTGTGCGTGCGTCCGTGCATGTGTTGGCATGTACTTGGCATCACGAGTCAGAGTTGGCTCCCGGACTCTCCTGCCATATTTTATATTTATCTCCTGTGCAGCTCCGATCCCAGCTCCTCTCTCTCTCTCTCCCTTTCTGGTGTTTATGGCGTGCACACACACACACACACACACACACACACACACACACACACACACACACACACACACACACACACACACACACACACACACACACACACACACACACACACACAACACAGGTTGTACATGTGCCTCCCATATCATATCGCTAGATCTTAATGGTTTGGCTGATACCACAATTAACACGCAGAGGAACTGTTAATAATGAAGCAATAAGCATGCAACGGCCCGTGTATCAAAAGCAGGTTTATATAGTACAGTATCTCATCAAATGAGCTCAAATGATGTCAGACAACGGGGACGGGCCGACGGGGGTAACCTAATTACATGATGTCGTGTGATTATCAGTCATTAGCCATTTTATTCTAAAGTCTAAATTATGCTCCAGAATGGCCAAGAATAGCGAATAGACCTACAAGCTCACAACGTGGATGATGCGACGAGTTGTGAGCTTGTAGCTCCGCAATAGAGGGTATGGTAATCGGGTAGGGTAATCGTCTAATCGAGTGGCAAAGTGACAGGTAAAGTGAGTTTAACATTGTTTAATGTCGTTTAAGGCAATTCAATATGACTTTTCTGTTTGGATGAATGGGCTGTCAAGGCCAGAAAGTAGTTTTTAGCCACTTAGTAGGCATTCCTGCATAACTTCCTGGTTTGATGATGATGTCACGCGCATACCCGCTATACTTGGCGTACAACACCGTCACGCGACCAGCTGTGCAGTGTCATTGATTGAATGACCAGACTACCACTGTGAGTGACACTTAAAGCCTATTCATAGTCTGGATTTTCGGTGGTGAGGTGACCACCGCTCGTCCGCTCCGGTGGTGAGCTGACCACCGGAGCTGAAATAACGTTGATCGGTGGTGAGTACAAACAGAGAGAAGGGCTGGAGCGGTGGCGGTGGTTTGCTCTTCACCGACGTCATGTTGTAGTTCGGTGGTCACCCCACCACCGAAAATCCAGACTATGTATGAGCCTTTAGCCACTCAAACCCTGTATTCTTAGTTGTACGTCGAATGTTGAAAATGGCTGATGCTGATCTGCAAGCTCACAACATGAGTTTGTGGGCACGAAGCGACGTGGTTTGAGCTTGTAGGTCTGCTACTTTTGTATTTGAATTGGCAGCAGGCATATACTGTGCGATATATACTTAGTCAAGGTGTTAGAATAAAAGAGTGAACACACAAAATCCCATGTACATGGGATTAACGTGCAAAATGTGTGTTAACCGCGTAATCCACAGTACATAAAAAAGACTGACATGGGAAGACGGGGAATGGAGGAGAGATGAAAAGGAGATAAAGAGAGAGTGAAATGAGGAGCATTGGTGGAAAAAGTACTGAAATGTTTTACTTAAGTAAAAGTATCAATACTGCAATTCAGAAATACTCTATTACAAGTCAAATCTGGTATTCAAAATTTACTTGAGTAAAACTAAGTATTTGCATCAAAATGTACTTAACCCATTTTGGGGCGGGAACCCCTTTTGGTGTTTCAAGCATTCTGTTATACTTTAGCTATTGAAAAATAGCTTTGTGCCACATTTTTACGATTTTTCAAAAATAGCAGACCTACAAGCTCGTAGCGCGCCACTCGGTGGTGCGCTATGAGCTTGTAGATCTGCTATTTTTGAAAAATCGTAAAAATGCGGCACAAATCTTTGAATAGGTATATATTCTTTCAGAACGTTTTTTTTTTAATTTCAACGTCAGGCCTAAATGGGTTAAAGTACCAAAATAGCTGATCTAAAATCTCACAGCTCGTCGCTACAGTATATAGGCTAGAAATAATGCGTGTTTTGTAATTATAATCTGAATCTAAGTAATCAGTAACTATATAATTGTAGTGGAGTAAAAAAAATACAACATTTGCCTCTGAGATTTAATGGAGTAGAAGTATTGAAAATTGAAAATACTAAAAATAAAAAAAACATCCTCAAAATTGTGAGTACTTGAGTAAATGTACTTAGTTACTTTACACCACTGGTGATGAGTCAGAAGAGAAAGGAACAGGATTCTTCTTGAGAGAGAACAAGGAGCGTGGGCTGTTTTCTTTCGCATTGTATGACAGCTGTTGCTTCAAGGATGGAGAGAGAGATGTTGCAGGGAAGAACACGTTGATTGATTGATTAAACTGGACCCTCGTCTGGTTCTGACAGACTGGTAGTGTGTGCAGGCTGGGTGGTGTGTGATAATCCGGTTGAATTATTCCTTTGGTACGGCGACTGCGGCGGCGGGCCCGGGAGGAACAATAACGCGACACGAGACAGTATCACGCTAAAGGTTCACAAAGTTTATTACACAAATGGGAACATATATAGTGCTGGATCATAATGACGTGACAATAAGATATGAGACAAAGTACCGTGACTAATGCAGCAAGGCTGACCTTGCTGGCGCTGAGATGTCTATAAAGTATGCTACAGTACAGGCAGTACACAATACATATCAAGTACACTGTATCTCAAGTTCAAGTACACAGACTTAGATGTACATAAGTAAGTAAGTAGCCTTGCCGAGCCATGAGGCCCATAGGGCAGGAGCCTATCTCCTGTTTCTGTAGCGTGATGCAGCTTGATGTACAAGTACACCCCCTGGACATGACACTAGTATGTCGCAGGGACTTACCCCCAATCCAACCCTTGATGCTGAGTGTCAAGCAGGGAGGCACTGGGTCCCATTTTTAGAGTCTTTGGTATGACCCGGCCAGGAATTGAACCCCGACCTCCCAGTCTCAGGGCGGACACTAGTCTAACCACAAGGCCACTGAGCTGTTTAGATGTACATGGACAACTCATAATATAACAGGTACCATTTTCAATTCATCAGAAAGTAGCCAGGTTCAGAGTTTCAGGCCATGACGATGACTGCTGTTGATGCCACACACAGAGGCACATTGGTCTCCTCAAACGTCTCGCTTTTGAAATTACGTCATATGGCAGCCAACCTTTCAATGTTTGTTTAGAGCACATAGAGTGGATTTGAAATGTTTACAGCAGTAATGTGGTACAGTGTGATGTTTTGAAAATAGCCTATATGTACAGGGTTAAAGTGGTTTAACTGATTTTGAGGCCATATTAACTTATTTTGTTTGTTCATTTTGTTGGGGACCCCTCTAGAATCCCCTCATGGACCCCTGGTGGATCCCTTGAGAATCACTGGACCCCACTTTGAGAACAGCTTGTGTGTAATCATGTGTGTGTGACTGTGAAGTTGTGAACCACTGCTGGTGGATGGAGGGAGGGGGAGACGTGTATCGGTGATTTCGGCTCGGGATCGGGTTTCACCGACATGCCATGACACCAGCTACTGTTGTAGTGTGACTCACAATCTCTCCGAGAATGGGGCCTATTCCTGCATGCTCCTTGGAGAAGTGCTGCCGGGGTGCGTCATTATGCCAGGTGGTCGGGTTTTATTTTAATTTAAAGGGGACACTGCAGTCACCGCTGAGCCCCAGGGCCCTAAAGACTTTGGGCATGAACATGATGGGTAAATTTAGTTTGGTTAATGATGTCGTATGAATGTTCAAATCATGCATAAGTAAGTAAGTAGCGTTGCCGAGCCCATGGGGCCTCTCCCGTTTCTGTAGCGTGAGGCAGCTTGATGTACAAGTACACCCCCTGGACATGACACTATATGTCGCAGGGACTTACCCCCAATCCAACCCTTGATGCCGAGTGTCAAGCAGGGAGGCACTGGGTCTTTGGTATGACCCGGCCGGGGATTGAACCCCGACCTCCCAGTCTCAGGGCTGACACCACAAGGCCACTGAGCTGGTTCAAACCATGCATACTTTAAAATAAATCCAGTTTAACATTGAGGTGCCCACAGTGTTTAGGTGCCCACTGTATCCCATATTTAGTACACACAACAGTGTCTGTCTTCTGCATGTCTACCTGATAGTGTGAATGGATGTGTTTAAAATATGGTCCACACGTGACTAACCCTGCAACACACACACAGACGCGCACGCACGCACGCACGCACGCACGCACGCACGCACGCACGCACGCACGCACGCACGCACGCACGCACGCACGCACGCACACACACACACACTGCTAAAGTCAAGTAGCAGAGCATCACACGGCCCATTTAATAATGCAGGAGCGCTGCTGGTCTTGTAGGACGCAGGTCGAGAAGAAACACATCGATTCACACGTCAACATGTACAGAAGACAAGAAGCTACTAAATAAATACAGATGCATGCTTGTTTGTGTGCAGCAGACATCCCCAGGTGACTGTCTTTGCCTAACATTTTATAACTGTCTCCCTCACACTGGGACACACACTGTGTGTATAGTCTCAGAGAAAACTGTTACCACGCTTTCTGTGTTAGCCGATACCGAATACGATACCAGAGAATAATATTTATAATAAAAAATATATATATATATACTTATTTTGTCTTGTTTTGTTAATACAGTACACATGTATAATATAGTATAGTATGTATAGTTTACATAGATACTCCACTGTTACGTTCTTAGTTTACGCATGATTCATGATTCATTATATATATGTGATGTATGCCATGCTTTTGTTTATTGCTTAATGTAAATCGCTCTGGATTAAGAGCGTCTGCTAAATGCCTAAATTGTAAATTGTAAATGAATAGCTGACTCCTCATTCAAATGTGCACTTGCAGTTTGGGCAACTCGAAAGCAAACTCCACATGCCCCAAAATTTTATTTACCTGCCATAGTGTACTTACCCATAGCCCTGTGTCGGATCTGTGGTTAGACTGACAAATCTGCCGATACCGATATGATCCGATTTGACCAAGAAGGGCCGATACCGATACTTTTCCGATACCGATACAGTATCTGGACATCTCTACATTGGAGTAATGTACTGTAGATAATTCAAATAATAATTTGCCAAACGTTTACTTCATACCAGGACCACTTCACCACTTTTCAACATCTCTTCATATAATTGGTCCTCACTAATGTTCATGATAAAACACCACAATTTTTTCCTACTCAGTCTGTGTCTCATAGGAGGGCTTTGGGCAGTTCGGACACCCGTCCACCAGTGACATCATCATTAGGCAGATTCTTTTTTAAACAAGATTTGTTTTAAAATATATTTAGATTTGTATTATCGTGAGAACGATGGCTTCAACTTTTGCATTGCAACTTTTCAGGAAAAGAAAGCCTGCCGTTTCTATTAGCTTGGATTCACCATTGATGATGTCACTGGTGGACGGGTTTCTGAACTGCCCACAGCCTTCCTATGAGACACAGACTGAGAAGAAAAAAATTGTGCCATTTTATCATGAACATTAGTTAGGACCAATTATAGGAAGAGAAGTTGAAAAGTGGTGAAGTGGTCCTTTAAACAAAATGGATAAAAAAACATTTGACGTAAACATGTTTGAGAACCACTCAATGTACGTTAAGCTGCAGGAGCAGGCTAGTGACCTGAGCCGCTGCCTTCAATAAACCATTGAGTCCTTAAAATAGTGTCCATAGCATGTGGCTTTAACTGTGGCTGTAAATAGATGCACACGGACAGTCGGGCCTCAGAGAAAAAAAAAAGAAATGCTGTGAGTCCATTTCTAGATTGTGTTCCTCCACACAGCATGTTTTCAATACAGTCAGTGAAAATAGATCTCAACAACATCTTACAGTATGTCTTGTACTTGTACTGTACCATTCATTGAATGGCGGGTAAGAGTTGTGGAAAGTAACCAAGTACATTTACTCAAATACTGTTCTTTTACTTGAGTATATCCATTTTTTGAGGGGCGCCTATATATACAGGTTTAATGTTTGTTTTGTCCATGTTTGTTTTGTCTGATAATTACGCCATAAGCTTCTATCGATAGACGAAATACAGTCCCATTGGTTTACAAGTATCTCTCTCTACGTCGTCCTCAGACGAGCCCTCCATCGGCGTCTCCAGTCATCTCGGTTCTCCGTACATCTGGCCAGCTCATTTGTGCTTTCTGCACCAGCATCTTTCTTTAGTACGTCCACGTAGGTAGGTGTGGGACGTCCTCTCCATCGATGCCCGTGTGTTGGTTCCCACAGTACAAGCTTTTTGACCGGGTGTTCTTGGTGTCAGTGGCAGTGGCCAGCTAGTCTCATCCTCCTTACTGCTATCTTCTCTGATACACTTGGTAATGCCCCGTACAGACGCTTGTTGGTGATGTGCTCGTCCCTGTTGGTGTTCAGTACCACACGTAACATTCTGGTGTAGCAGGACCCGTCCAGGGGTTTCTGTAGGGCTTGTGTTGGTGTCCAGCATTCACAGCCATAGAGGAGAACGGACTCCATGGTAGCAGAGAAGAAATTGATCTTGATGTCCACTAAGAAAAATAAATCAGTTGAAGAATGCAAGCAACGTAGCGTCCTCACTGTACCAGAGCCGAAGCAACAGTAAAAGTAATAGACATTTTGCCAAAAAAAAATACATATTCAGCCACTTGTTTGAATGCCCCTCCTGTCAGAATATCAAATATTGCTAAAATCGTTAAAACAAAAGAAAGCAGCAAAGAAAAAATAAAATAAAACACATATTTTACTTTCTCTAATAACAACCTAAAACATGAACCTTGGTTGAAGAAACAAACAAAAAAAAAGTAGATTTTAGTCTGTGGGAGATTCATTTCCAAGGGGGCGGGGTTACAAAGGGGCGGGGTTACAAAAGATTCCAACGTCACAGAATCAAAAACATATCTTCGTCAGTGAGCGCTCCGCTAGAAATGCAACGAGGAAGCATGGTTTTCACTGCGGTTGCAGGTTTTCTGTTCATTTTCTGTTGCTAGTTCACGTCTTTTTTATTCATCTTTTTCCCTCGCCGTATTTTCGGTTTTCGTTTCTTTGTGCTCGTCATGGCTGCCAGTTCCCACCTGACGTCGTGTGTGAGTTCAGACTGCTCCAGACCGTACTGAATAACTGCTAGCTTACATAATGTCTTGAGGCTAGGACTGAAGTCTAAGACATACAGGTCACCTGGTCTGTCACCTGCTCCAGAGAGGATGACATGATCTCCCAGCATGCGACAGCACATATCAATCATCCCATGTGGGCGTTTCCCCTTAATGTGCTCAACCTTCCTCCAGGAGAAGGTCTCTGGGTTGAATTTCCACAGATCATTGAAGGCATGCTTATCATTACAGCCACCAAATATGTACAGCTCTCCACTGTAGGTAAAGACTGAATAATTGTGTTCTAGAAGAAGCCGTGCAGAAGGTGTGTTCATCCACTGGTTGGTCTCTGTGTCAAACACTCTGATGGTGTTGTAGTAGTGGTAGTGCTGATACCTCCTCCCACCTCCCACAAATACAAACATCTTTGTCCCGATGATGGTGGCAGAGTGATAGTATGAATCAGGAGGTAGAGTTCCTCTGGTGTTAATTAAAGCCCAGACCATTGTGCTGGTGTCCAACTTGTAGATGTCATTAGTCCAGAGTCCAGTCTGGGATAAACATTCACCTCCTTGAATAAACATGACCTTCTCCAACACACAGGCTGAGTGGTTCTGCCTCTCCTCTGGAATGGTCCCAGAAACCTGTGGTTTGAACCATGTGTGGGCGTCGACATCAAAGGCATAAAGCTCGTTGCACTTACCTGGGTCAGTCCGCCCTCCCCAGAGGTAGACAGTATACTCTATCAGCACAACTGTGTGGCCCCGGCGCCTGGAGGGAACCTCAAGGTGAGGCTTTCCAGTTCCAGGAGTCACAGGGGTCAACTTCCTCCAGCACATAGACACTGTGTTTAAGACGATCACATCAATCTCCTCGTCGATATTGTTTCTACCGAATGAGTAAACGTGGCGTCCGAATGCAACAGCCTCGTTCCACTCGTAAAGCTCTGGAGCTCCATCCAGATGTAGCGTCCAGCCGAACATTTCTCACACCGTAGATCAGGTTGGATTAATCACGCCTCACTCTGTGACAAAATGCAGTCCTTCTGCTGCACTGGCCGTCACTTATTGGTTCACTGGTGCAAATGTCACGCAAAGCTTTGACCAATCGGCAAGGCCCATGAGTCGGGGTCGGCCAATCCGGGAAGCAGATGACCGTTGATCTCCTAATATGGCTAATAATTGATCGCCAGCAGAATCACAGTCTGGACCGGATGTTGAAATCCACCGTTCTACACAGCAGACAGTGTGTTCAGCTACACAGCAGACAGACAGACAGTGTGTTCAGAGGTGAACACGTGCGTGCGTGCGTGCGTGCGTGCGTGCGTGCGTGCATGCGTGCGTGCGTGCGTGCTGCTGTGCTGTGCAACTTATGTGATGTTGATTTCAACAAACTAATGATTTAGATTAAAATAAAATCACACCCGTGTGAACTGAGTGGTGTAAGGTCTTATATAGCATGGCTGACGTAATTAAATCATGTCTGACGTAATGAAATCACACCGGAGTGAACAGGGTTTTTTTTCTGTGCAGAAAAAATGAGCATGGTTGCTATGTTCACCCTGTTCACCCGGGTGTGATTTCAATGTACTGTAAGAACAGGGTGAACATAGCAACCATGCTCATTTTTTCTGCACAACAAAGCCAGTTGTAGGAGTGGTTTACACCACTCAAAAACTAAACTAAACAGTGCAGTGCAAAATATGCTGCGTAAAATTCCTATATATCTGGTGTCTGTGCCTGAGGTAAAAACAATCACACGGCGTGTCGTGTTGATCTTGATCTTCATGGTTGTGTGTATGAATCAGACTGACCCTTTCAGTGTTGTTACAAACACAAAAAACAACCTGTACCTCACAAAAAACATGCAGTAATCCTGGTCTCTATACTGCCTCCCCTCTACAAGCTCATAGCGCGCCACCGAGTGGCGCGCTATGAGCTTGTAGGTCTGCTATTTTTGAAAAATCGAAGAACCACTGACATAGAAACATAGCTTTTTCAGAAAACTGTCAGGATGTAGAAGACATTTTTAGAATCTGATCTCAGGTCAAAATGGGTTATTATCAAAACATACATTAACCATCTCTCCAGGTGCACAATGAGAGCTTGTAGATATTTACTATTTTCGAGACACTTTGCGAAAGATTTGCGAGTGCCAATACTTTTGTACTTTTACTGAAGTGCAATTTTGAATACAGGCCAAGTATTCCTACATTGAGGTATGGCTTCTTTTACTCAAGCGTTAAACCCGCCTTTCACGTAAATCTGCGTGAATTGGATTAATCTGGCCCAGCACCAATCCAGTAGATTTATGTGAATTGGTCTTTTATAGTGCTTTTTATCGATCGATTCGAGATGCTACTCACATTAGCATTGGGTTGCTAGCTGGTGTTGACTGCACACTCCAAAAGATGCTCGAGGACAAGACTTAAAGGGGCATTCCACTCATTTTCAACATTTTACTATGTCATTAATATACCTTAGAGCTGTTGTGTGGAAATAATAAAAAAGTCCCCCCATTCTGCGTTTCCTAGAACTAGAGGTCTGAAAGAAAATCATTAACATGTTGAAACACATCTTGATGATGTCATCAAGATGCGTTTCACCATGTTAATGATTTTTTTCATACTTACAGTTCTAGGAAACACAGAATGGGGGGACTTTTTTATTATGTCCACACAACAGCTCTAACGTATATTAATGACATAGTAAAATGTTGAAAATGGGTGGTTTTCCCCTTTAATGCTTAATTTCAGGCTTTATTCGCGAATAAATGTGTGTGTGCGTGTGCGTGCGTGCGGTGCGTGCGTGTGTTGTTCTTAACCTCTGTATGTCAACATTCCCCTGACATAAATCGGTTCAAGGTGGCTGATTAGCTCGCTGCTTTCACCGCAGATCGAGTGGATTATTATGGCATTATCACTTTTACTCTGTTGGGTTCACTGTGTTATTATTACACCATGTTAGGTTCTAGGAAGGCAATTAGGGCATCGGGCTCTCATCACATACATAATTGATTTTCATTAGGATTTGGTAGGGGAAAAAATGGTTATGTCCAGGACTGAGAGGAACTAAGTTCCTCTTAGATTTGGAGACTACCGCCGCACCCACAAAGGCCTGACGTCGAAATACAAAAAAAACGTTTGCTCTGAAAGAATATATATTCAAAGATTTGTGCCGCATTTGTAGGATTTTTCAAAAATAGCAGATCTACAAGCTCATAACGCGCCACTCGGTGGCGCGCTATGAGCTTGTAGATCTGCTATTTTTCAATGGCTAAAGTAATGCTTAGTTAAAACACCAAAAGGGGTCCAGTGCAACAGTCTAACCTGGATTGGTCATATTCTACATATCTATACCCCCCCCACCCACCCCTCCTATTTATTATAATGTATCATTAATTTCATTTAATTCATACATAGAAAAGAAAGAGGAGATCCGTACACCGTTTTAAAATCTCCCAATAATAATGTATTATTAATAACAAAGCGGACAGCATTTAATTCATACATAACACATACACTGTATGTAGTGTTTTATACTGTGATGTATTTATTTTTTACTGTGATATGGATCTCCCTGGGTCTGAAATAAAGCATTGATTGATTGATTGATTGATTGATTGATTAATTGATACAGTCACACACATAATACATACATTCACATATACATGATGTCTTGTAAGATTAGAGTTCAGCTATTTCCGCTATTTTTTTTACATAATGTTTAGCCCTGTTCAATTTGTGATAATGAAGCCTAAACACCAAACATAAATTGAATGTTCCAATTATTCAATGCCAAAAGCACAATGAAATCGTTAACCCATTTTGGGGTGGGAACCCCTTTTGGCGTTAGCATTATGTTATGCTTTAGCTATTGAAAAATAGCAGATCTACAAGCTCATAGCGCGCCACCGAGTGGCGCGCTATGAGCTTGTAGGTCTGCTATTTTTGAAAAATCGAAGAACGACTGACATAGAAACGTAGCTTTTTCAGAAAACTGTCAGGATGTAGAAGATATTTTTAGAATCTGATCTCAGGTCAAAATGGGTTAATCGCAATTATCTGTATGACAATTAATCGTCAATTTAAATTTGCAATGGTGACAGCCCTGCTCCATTCTAGCCTTCTCTTGAATGATCCTCTATGTGGACCATGCTGCTGCTGTGACGCACACAGCCTCTAGTGGTAGAATGAAAGTAACTAAGTGCATTTAGTTTTTCAATAAGGACGACAGATTTGTTTAACTCCAGCGTATCTCTATTTTCAGACCTGCTGACGTCACGTCGGATTACTTCCCCTTTTTCAGGAAATCTTGTTGACAATATGTTGAGGATTTAACGAGTGATAGGCAAGCACACAGAGTTGGATAATTAAATAGATTTGAAAGTAGATTAGACATCGATGAGATTGAATAAATCCAGAGGAACAGATGGTCAATGAGATGCTCAAAATACTGAAGTAATCTATTGATAATTAAGACTCCATTATGACCACATGTACTCCCGATAAAAGCCTGGGAAACATATGTCTTTTCATTTCATGACGTCTTTAAATTAGCATTTTAATGTAGAGCACAGAGATGCTGCAGCCTGAAATGAAGTTTACTTCTACCATTGTATTGAAAGAGGGTTCGCGACCCCCAGGTTGAGAACCCCTGTCCTAATGTGTCATAGTAAATCAGTGTCATACATTTTATGAAGAAATCTGGAGACTGACATTCAGTAATTGGGACTTATGATCAAATTTAAGGGGAATACCACACATTTTCAACATTTTACTATGTCATTAATATACCTTAGAGCTGTTGTGTGGAAATAATAAAAAAAAAACAGCTCTTAAGGTATATTAATGACAGTAAAATGTTGAAAATGAGTAGAATTCCCCTCTAAGAACATTATAATGGTGTGCAAAAACAAAATCTAGAATTTGCCACGGACGAGGCCAAATGTTGAGGACACATTTGTACGGACATATTGATGACTCCTGATCATCAGAGGCTGTGTGTGTGCGTGCGTGCGTGCGTGCGTGCGTGCGTGCGCGCGTGCGTGCGTGCGTGCGTGCGTGCGTGCGTGCGTGCGTGCGTGCGTGCGTGCGTGCGTGCGTGCGTGCGGGGACAGAGGGAGGGAGTGCGGGGCACTGCAGGCCGTAATTAGCGCTCTTGGTTGAGCTCCAGCAGTTGCCAGGAGATGATGTGACCTTTTCTTCACAGGTTCAGTGGTGGATGTTGAGCTTGTAGTCAAATGAGACGTGTGTGTTTTGTTAACTTATCTTATCTGTCAATTGCCATTATTTTTGAGAAAAATGAATCTTATATTGTCTCGTATTGAAACCATGTATGTACGCAACCACATTTAGCACAATTATTTAGTTACAAGCTCTTGTAGATGCTTATATTGTTCAAATCTTCATAGATTGTCTGTTTTCGCTGCTTTTGCTTCTGGGGGTCCCTGGCACAAAACCCTTTCTGATGGTGGTCCGTGGCCAAATACATATGAATTTGGGTGAAAAGGTTTGAGAACAACTGCTTTAAACCATTCAGCTAATGGACGGCCGCCCATACATACATACATATGGAGATACAAGGTTTCTTCCACTGACAGCAACGATATGCTTTGCTCCAAATATTGTCACGATCGGTTTGAGTGCACTCATGCACGCACGTGTGCAGTTGTGCAAGGTCACAGCACCACCGCCGCCACAGTATAACCTGCGTTTGTCTGTGTGTCCGTCCGTCCGTGTGTGTGTGTGTGTGTGTGTGTGTGTGCGTGCGTGCGTGCGTGTGCGTGTGTGTGTGTGTGTGTGTGTGTGCGTGTGCATGCGCGTGTGCGCGTGTGTGTGTGTTTGGTAAATAATACAGGGCACATGCCTTATTGGCCTGCTTTCCAAAGTGTCAGAGATGGTTAGCGTGGTTGCCAGGGTTACCGCCCCCATGGCCCTCCTAGCAGAGAGGCACAGTGTTAGCTTTAATGTCATGTTTATACGACCTGGAGAGGATTGTGCACGGCATGGAGGCATGTGGGAGACCAGCATTTACTGTCGCCTTGAGGTCCGTGCACACTGGCTGACATGCAGGGTTTATTTTGTGTGATTGTTTTTGCATCCTTACTGTGCTGCTGTTTGTGTTAAGAGTATTGAATACAGTCAGACATGTAAACAGCACGAGGTACAGTCAGACACTTCCACGAATGACATACACCAGGGGTGCCCAAAAGGTAGATTGCGATCTGCCAGTAGATCACAAGGGCTGTGCAGGTAGATCACATTACATGCCCCTAAAAAAATATATTTAATTTAAATTTTGCCACTTGAATTAAGGTGACTTGATTGACATTTAGAAGGGCCTGTCAGCTCAAACCCACAATGTATTACTTTGTTTTCAAGATTGTTGTGCACAAACGTCAGTAGCATTACAAAGTTATATACTGTGGAGTAAGGAAACAGCAAGACAGGAGACCTTGGGTGCGTCGAGGTAGTTTACTCACTTTCCACATACAAAATATTACAGTACACACTGTCGGTAGAAAGAAAAACCCTACCAATTCCATTTTCCTTCTATTTCCCATTCCAAGTGTGTTTGTCTTATGTCTTACTGTAGCCTATGTAACGCCAGCGCCGCCGCCCTAGGTGTAAGTATGTAGGACTAGTAGCATGCCAAAGTTTGTGCTATTGCCATTGAGAATGCATTGGGCGTCTAAGTTAAATACGGGGGGGACATATTTTGACAGCAGAAACTGCCTGTCATAATTTCTCCCCCCTCCCTATTATATGTTCAGCAATGGTACACTTATTTTTTCAGTGGGTAGATCTTGTTGAGCTGGTCATTTTGAAAGTAGATCTCACGTCATAAATGTGTGGGCACCCCTGACATACACACTCTCATATAATAGCTAAAATGTAAAATGACACAGATACTTTCCCGGTCTTAATGAGTTGAGTGGTTACGTCCAACATGTGAGTCCTTCCACCAGTGTGTTCAGTCACTCATCAGCATCAAAACATGAAGTCGCTGTACAGTTAAGGTTGGGATCCGGATCCGGAGGAAACCGGGGAAACCGGATCCAGCATTTGAGGAACCCGGAATCGGTTGCATTGCATCACGGTTTGGAACCGTCTCTGGAAGTGGTTTATCGGTCTAGAGCTGCATGGTACAGTATGTGGACTTTACGTCTGCTATGTTTACAATACCGGTGGTTCTCACACTTTTACATTTCAAGCACCACCATAAGAGAGTCTGAGAACCAAATGGACCTGTAAGGATACATTTGGTTCCATTTGTAACACTCTCAGAGTTACAGTACGTTTTAACAGCGGGGCGACAGCCAGACGAATTTTCCCGGAAGTGCATTACTTGTCAATGGAACCTGGCAACTACTGGCGTTTTTTTAATTACATTCGTACATTTTATTTATTATACACTCATAATATTATGAGTTATGCACTTTATGCTCCTCTCTTTTCTCTATCTTCACTGCAATGATGAGCCTGCACAACCACGTTTTTCACCCACCTTACTTGTAATGTGACAATAAAGATTGATTCTCTGATTCTCTGATTCTCTGATAGAGGCGATAGCAGGCGAACAGGCGATGGTCGAAAAGTGGGCGGAGGAACGTCGGCCGAAAAGATACAAATAATTCATCTTTTGGGCGATAGCCAATGAAATTCAAGCGACGCTCGCCGTTGGTCTCTAAGGTGTTAAAACGTACTGTTACAGACCTAGACCTGTTCCAAATGGACCCTCCATTTGGAACACCCCCCCCATAGGAATCTTTAAAGGGAATCGTTAAGGAATCGGAGCGTTCCGGAATCGTTCAAATCCTAAAGGATTCCAACCCTATTATGTACACAGTGTGTCGTGTTTTTAACACAAACTGTGGCTCCTGCTTCTACTCATTGATTCCCAGAATTCCCTGCAGGCCTCATTATGTGAAGTGTGTGTGTGTGCGTGTGTGCGTGTGCGACTGCGCACACGCACACACGGTGGTGCCTCTAGGGGCACCACCTCCTTTTGTGTGTAGAAACGGGAACTCGGGCTCCTCCCCAGTGCTTCTGTGTTTATTCCTACTAACAACAACGCTACGTGTTTATGGCAGTGGTGCTGATAGCAGAATTTGTCTTGAGAGACTACATAATGCATAAATAGGAGGGACCAAAACACATGTACCCGGAATCAGCCATATAAACCTGTGCCAACACACAGGCTGGCCTTGGAATTGTTTCATAGATGCCCCTGTTCTCCATTTCCCCACCCCTCCCACAGTAAAATCCAGCTAGAATGGTAGAAAGCTACTTGTCTTCATTCTAATGATTCTAATGCAGGTATTTTAGTAGCTCCAAACTTCTTCTTTTCCTTTTTGAGTGATGCAACCACTCCAAGGAACAGCAATGTCCGTGTCAACCATGTGTTCAACCGTGTGTTCAACCGTGTTTGTGTGTGACTATGAGCACCAGTACCATTGAGTACCAAAAGTGGTGCTGTTGTGCCAGAAACAGAGAGAGAGAGCTGCACTGTTGCCTGCTAATGAGAGAGAGAGGGGGGGGGGGGGGGGGGGGGGGGGGATTTGCACCACTCAGTTCACACGGGTGTGATTTCTTTTCTCACGAATCATCACTGTTTGTCACCCTCGAGCTGCCGTTCTTACATAATCCAGCGGTCCGCTGGCAGCGGTTGAGTTCTCAATGGGCCTGAAAATTAAGGCCCGGGCCGGGCCTGGGTTCTGTATGAATGGTAGCTCGAGGGTGACAATCAGTGCATGTGTGAATATAAAGGACACTATTAATAGACGATAAAATAAAACAGTTTGCTACTAAATTACCCACATTAGTATGAAGTTCAATTCTAACTGCATTTTGCTGTGGGAGGGGTGGGGAAAACAGAGTACAGGGGGCATCTATAACAATTCAAGGCCAATATGTATGTTAGGACAGAATTATATAGGCTGATTCAGGGTACATGTGGTTTGGTCTGGATTTCTCCTTTTTAATATACACTGGGCTCCATTTTTGTCACCGCTAAACCCCTTATCCCTAAACTTCTTTGCCTTTTTTTACTATTTTGAAAAACATTTTTGAATAGTTCAGCTAGCCTCTAGTCTACATTGACACGTTGTGAGCTTGTAGACTGGCCATTTTAACTATTCAAAATTTTTTGCAAAATAGGAAAAAAAAGGCAAAGAAGTTTAGGGGTAAGGGGTTTAGCGGTGACGAAAATGGAGCCCATTGTGCCTTGAGAAGAGTATAATTCTAATATTGATTTGGTATTTTCGTTTATTTTTTTGGCTGTTGATATTTTAATAAATGAGTTTAGGTATAGCTTACAGCCTCGGTAGTAGTTCCTATAGCGGCAGTGGCAGCTGCATCCATGTCTCAGAGGGTGTGTTGACACAAAGAGTAGCATAGCACAGGTCTGAATCACTGCCACAGGCCTCCACCACAACCAGAGGGATCAACTCAGCAAGGTATTCTGTGTCACTCTCTCAACAGGGCCATTATCACTCGTATCGTTGCTGTCGGGGAGGAAATCATCATTTTGTATCATCATTATTTTAAACCATTTCAAATAATACATTTTGTGTGACACCCCTTATTCCAAATGTAGTTATTATTTTAGTCACAAGATCTTGTAAATGCTTTTCATTGTTTCAATATTTATAAGACCCACAGACACATGTATTGTAACCCCTTTCACTTTGAAAGGTTTTCATCACATTGTGAGCTTATGACAAAGTATAATAGGGCAAACAACCTTTGCTCAGTGGGGACCCCCTGGAACCCGACGCCAAGGACCCCTGGGGTCCCCACTGACTCCCCAGTCCCCACTTTGAGAACCACATTATGCAACACATAATACATGTGACAAAATACGGTCCCTTTGTTCTGAGAGGTCAGATTACAGGGCTGCTTGGAGTTTAGTGCCTTGCTCAAGGGTGAGGGATCAAACAACATTACAGTTATTAGTCATTCCATCTCCAGGCCATATTTACGCTACAATTAAATTAATATACACGCACGCACGCAGGCACGCACGCACGCACACACACACACACACACACACACACACACACACACACACACACACACACACACACACACACACACACACACACACACACACACACACACACACACACACACACACACACACACACATACTTTTTTGTTTGGGAGACAAGAAACACTTTCCTGGGGCTTTTATGTGGGTAATATGTGTTTTGAGAAATATTTCAGTATTTCAAAGTGTCCATGGGCTCCAAGATGTTATAATAATAAATAATAATAATAAACCTGTATTTATATAGCACCTTTCAAAACGAGGTTACAAAGTGCTTTACAAAAAAATAAAATAAGAACAAATGCAGTGCACACCTAAAACAACAGTTTACAATAATAAAAATAAAAATAAAGAACAGGCAATGTACAGAAATGCAGTAGGACATAAGAACAATAGGGAATGTTTAAAAAACGTTCCCTATTGTGAGCTTATGACATGGACACTGGGCTCACTTGTTTCCTGGACTACATGTTGTCTCAGTTTTTCGATAGTCCTGTAATACTAGTACTAATACTAGTCTAGTCCATCTGGCAGATATATCAGTCATTATTTGACCGCTTCCAAATGGCCTCCATATTTTGGGCTAGTCATTGGGCGAACATTTTTCCAGAGATTTGAGAAATGTTCTAAAATTGCTCTATGATCTCTTGTAGATCGTCTTTTTAACAAATTAACTGCTTCTGCAATGGAGCATTCCGTCATATAAAATCCAACCGTCAGCTGCTTCTGACGGAATGCTCCGTCATATAAGCTTTTTTAATGATATAAAACGGGATTGCTATAATCATTTTTCTTTTGCTTGGCCTTTCCTTCTTGAGCGGACTGCTTGTGTTTCGCGCATGCGCACTGCCGTTCACTTCTTGTATACAGGCCGACTGAAAAGGCTCATAACTCTAAATCTACGGCGTTCTCCATGGTTTTGACCAAAGACGCGATGTTCAGAGGTCTTTTCTGATTATCCGGTGAATCCCGATTGGAACATTGGCGTTTTCTAGAGCAAGGACACTTGGACACTAGCTATCTAGCATCTAAAATGGAACCCCAAAACGGACATGCGTCATGCTAAATCATGCAGATCCGGGTCGGCAGTGAAGCGTCACCACTTTGGTTCACCAGGAGGCAGTCAATGTGGAAAGGATATTCAATAGGCCTTAAGTGGTTAAACAAAACAAAGTCTAGTTAAATAGAAAGTCAAATAGATTTTCTTTTTGCACCTTTTGACAAAATATCGGTCAAATAATCGGTGATTGGTGGACTAGGTCCTAGAGTCCCACCAATCGAGACTCTAAGACTTGGCATCGGACATAAACATCTGGTTTCGGGTTTCGGCCAATTAGTACTGGACCTATATATCCTATTAGTATTACATCAATACATTGTGTGTTTACATACACTGCACACATACAGTAAAAGTTCAGTTCAGTTTTATTTTGGTCATAGAATAAACATTACATGTATTCATTTCGTCATTTAAAAAAAAATGTTGTAGACCAAAAGGGTTTAGGGTGAAGCCAGTGGCTTATTGTGCCTATCCCATGATGTTGCATCAATCCGATGCAATGTCGGATTGATGCAACTGGTACATAAATTGTTATTCCAGTGTAATTAAAAGCCTAATCTTTGATACCTTCGGCTATAATATGCAACGTCCTCTGCTATATAAACCAATCCGTCTATCATCTCTGCCGGGTCATACAGTATGTACAGAAGTGTTACTTTTCAGGATTCAAAAGTAGCAGATCTCCAAGCTCAAATCGTGTTGTTTCGCAACCGCATTTTGAGCTCGCAGATCTGCTACTTTTGATGCTTTCGTGTGACACTGTAGTATGGTCAAGTATGGGATTCATTATTATTATTATTCAAGTATTTTTATTGAAGTTTGAGACAGGACAAACAACAGATACCTGACAACAATTACAGAACAGATACAGGACAAAACAACAACACCAGTACTCAACATTCATGTATAAAATATAAAAGTCTGAAATACAAGTATGGGATTCATTTACGAGAAGAAAACCCCCCACAAAAAGTTAAAATATGGAGGTAAGAGGATCGTGCCCGACAGCAACGATATGTTCACTTACAAGGCTGTGATGATCAAAGCTATAGGTGGCTCATACTGTACAGTTAATAGTTCTTTAGCTCCAGGGTTTGTGAATATAATGACCATTGTGTCGCTGCGGTTGTCTCATGCAGTCTGTATGGAGCCTATTCATTATCAGACACATCCATTGTTCTATTTCTCGGTGCCTTTGCACTGCCTCCCAGCGAGCAGCTTCCAGTCTGGTGTCTTTGCACCATGCAGCACCGTGCCCTCCATTGTCTTTACCGCTCATCCACCAACTCTTAACCTATGGATTTGTTCAAAACACAAACGAGACAATGTACAGTATGTACATTGTCTCGTTTGTGTTTTTGTTCGGAGAGTCATTTGTCTCATTGTGCTGTTATCTGGAAAACCAATGCACAGAAAATGTATTGCACAGAAAAATCTCAATATATTGGGACATATTGTCACCTTTTCACCCTTAAAATATATCTGTCACATTGGAATGAATGTGATATATTATTCCGCCTGCAGTATATGTATTCTATGCTCTGTATAATATATACTAACCACCAGGATCCTGTGCCTTGACTGTTAGAATGCATTCTTTGAGAGATACCTCTCTGCTCTACCGTGTAGGCTTATTTCCTGGATATAGCGGAGGGAGAGAGGGAGAGAGAGAGAGGGAGAGAGAGAGAGAGGGAATGAGTGGGGAGAACACACACACACACACACACACACACACACACACACACACACACACACACACACACACCTTGTCAAGCCAGCAGGATGTCTCTAATACCGTTATTCTAAGCCACATTCTTACAATCCCAGATATTTTCTCGGTCATTTTGAGCATTGACCAATATGTCCTACTACCGGTATACTTGCTGTGCTGCACCTCAGCTTCCCTCTCTCTCTCTCTCTCTCTCTCTCTGTCTCTCATCAGTATAAACTTAGCTTATCTCATAATAACAGCCACGCTAGTCTCCCATATAAAGACTTGGGACATTTGCGACAGCACATCATCATCAGCACTATTACATACAGACCCTGCTACATGGTAATGTGAACCCCCCTTCCCCCAGACTGTAACAGCCCAGAATAATTACTGAATAATTTGGGAGTGGGTTTTTAGCTAACCTACTAATAGTGTTATAGTCATGCTTGAGTAGTGGGTGAATTAGCACCCAACAGCGGGCCCGCACGGATATGAGGAGATATGTGCAAGCTCAGTCAGTGCTAATGTGTGTCCAGACATTCTGTGACCGCTGCTACTTTGGACGCGGGGTGCCACTCGGCCAACGCATGTATCTAAATGACGGAGCGGTTGCGGAAAGACGGCAGCACTGTATTTAGACCTGACATCGAATTAAAAAAAAAAAAGTCTTCTGAAAGAATATATATTCAAAGATTTGTGCCGCATTTTCACGATTTTTCAAAAATAGCAGACCTACAAGGTCGTAGGGCGCCACTCGGTGGCGCGCTATGAGCTTGTAGATCTGCTATTTTCAATAGCTAAAGTATAACATCATGCTTAGTTAAAACACCAAAAGGGGTTCCCGTCCAGAATGGGTTAATGCAATTTATTTGTGTGTGTTATTATTAAGTATTTTTTGTTGAATGATTCAAGACAAAGTTGTACAGTATGTATATCCATAACATAAACAAGCAGCACGCTCGCAAACAAATCTCTAGTTATTTGTAAAAATAAAAATAAAAATAAAAATAAAAATAAAAATAAAAATAAAAATAAAAATAAAAATAAAAATAAAAATAAAAATAAAAATAAAAATAAAAATAAAAATAAAAATAAAAATAAAATGATTGAAAGAAAGAACAAGTGTATTGTCTGCGCGTGCTGCTTGCTTATTTTATGGATGTTGACTTTAAACTTGAGTCATGAGTAATTCAACAAAAAATATTTGTAACTCGCACAAATAAATTGCATTAAACAGTGCTGCCGGGCGGGTCTTTGCGCAACCGCTCCGTCATTTAGATATATGCTCTTGCCAACATATAGGACAGACTTTCTTCTGCGGCTGCAGCTTTATTATTATTAGCAGATCTGTGAATGTCAGTGTGGGCCACTAAGGACATGGAGAATGTCCTGGAAATGTCACCACATGTAATATAGGGAGTGTACAACGTCTGCATACTGGTCCTGTTCTGCACGAGGCAGGCGAGGCAGACGATAAGAGTGTTTATACAACAGGTTGTTTCGATGAAGCAATCTGATTGGTTGAAATAGCCATCTAGCCGTGCTTCAAACGAGCATGATGGAACGCCTAATCAAAACATAAAAATGTGGGGGTTTCCGGGGGGGTGTGTGTGTGTGGGGGGGGGGGGGGGGAGTTCCAGACCCACAGGAACGCACCCAGGGTGCCGGCCCGGTTCCGGCGAGCCGCCCCGCGTCCAAAAAGGTAGAGAAATGACAGTTACCATGTGGGGGTCCCCAGGGGTGTGTGTCAATTCTGCACGCCGGTTCCGGCATGCAGAGTTGACAGAGTTGACAGAGTTACCGTGCAGCGGTCCCTCTACTGTACCCTCTACTGTACTGTACTGTCACTGTACTGTACTGTACTGGCACACCCGAAAGCATCATATATACAGTTAATATGTGTGTGTTTGTGTGTGCGTTAGGTTGCGCACAGGTGGTGAAAAACAACCATGTTGTTTTCGTGCTCATACCCAGGCACCCACCCAGCCAGCTACCCCGCTACCCAGCCACACACATAGCTCCGTAAGGGAGTGGTTGCACCACTCAAAAAATCAGCTGTGCTGACTGAGTCTCGCTACTCTCCCAGAGAGGGTTGCTATAGGCTAGCGATTTTCTAGGGACATCTTCGGTCGTAGTGGCTACATCTGTCATTAAAAAATATATTTTTTTCTTTTATTTACATGGCTTTGTTGAATACTCGACTCTAGGCATGTGACAATATATCGTATATCGCGATATATCGATTTTTTTTCCCTTTTTTCCCCGATTTTTTTTAGGGGGGGCTAGTGTGTGATATGAAATGTGAGCTGTAATCATATTCCATCATATTCACGTGCTTTTGGAGAGAAATGAGACAGACTCCATGCAGTCACTTTCAGTAGTAGAGGCCTGCAGAGGGGTCTGACTGTGCCCAGGTGATGGTCGTTAATTGATGCTCATTAATACATCAAGGAAGGAAGGCAATTATGTTTCTGCACTGTCAAATAGGTCTACATCTATCCTAAGATGCCACATGTTAACTCGAGCTAGGTTTAAACAAGAAAGCTTGTTTACAGTTGTTGCACAGGAATTAAGTAATTTTACATGAAAAGTAATGCTACTTTTGCAATGTAGTTAAAACAAAATTGTGAAAAAAGCTTGGGGGGGAAGATAAATAATAAAAAAAAGATTTTTTTGGTCATTCGTCTGGAAAATAATTGTGTTGAAAATATCGTGAAAAATCGTATCGTGAACCTCATATCGTGATACGTATCGTATCGTGAGTTGTGTGTATCGTTACATGCTCACTCGACTCTGATTGGTTCAGAGGGTATAGAACTACAGTATGTGTGAGAAAGACACCTCAAATAGGCCATTGCCCGAGGAGTGGTGGACTGAAGTTCAAATCTAGGGAACACACACACACACACACACACACACACACACACACACACACACACACACACACACACACACACACACACACACACACACACACACACACACACACACACACACAGTATGGCTCGTCTGAAAGGAGGCCACATCGTGCTGCGTGTAAGCAGGGGGGCTGAAACTTAACCCCACAGTAAAATTAGAGAGGTTGAGATGCATACTTCAGCAGTTCTAAATGACCTGTCGTCTTTAGAGATGCTCTCTCTCTCTCTCTCTCTCTCTCACACACACACACACACACACACACACACACACACACACACACACACACACACACACACACACACACACACACACACACACACACACACACACACACACACACACACACGCATAGACAGTGCAAATAGAGAAAAGGCGTCTTAGGGAGCCAACTGACTCGACACATTTCACAACATACATTTGTCTCAGTGATTAAACCAACCACTTATTGATCTCACAAGACGTTCAATATCTATATCTATATATCTCTATATATATATAAATTATATATATATATATATATTTTTTTTATAAATATTGCATATTGACATAAATCAGGCATAAGGTGTTTGCCAAGAGCCGCCTGAAACGTTCTGTCCATATGTATTTTAGTTTGCATTGAACATTTCGTAACATAGACTAACTTGGTGTTGTTTGTGCTAAACATAACCGCAAGCACGGGAGCAGTGCATGTTCGCCAACCTTAATGCATGTTTGGACTAACGGGACTTCGGATCCATGGGCAGTTCCCCTTAAGCCCAATGTACCTACGCTTTTTCGTAAGAGTGTCGTTCAGGTCACTGTACAACACAAATGTGATGAAGCAACATTGCCTGTTTACAGCCTCACATCACTCTGTACGTGAGTGGAACGCTTGTAAATATATCTTGTTTTAATACATAGACCTGCAGCGCTTTTGTAATCCAATCTAGTATTGGCTTTGACACTGACAAGGTTATGAGGTTTGTACTAACAAGTAAAAATGAGAGCTGTGCCAGTCAACCATTCTGGAAGACATAGGGGCGACTGTGGCTCAGGAGGTAGAGCAGGTCGTCCAATGATCCATGGGTCGGCGGTTCGAATCCCGGCTCCTCCTGTCTACATGTCAAAGTGTCCTTGAGCAAGACACTGGACCCCAAATTGCTCCCGATGTGCTGGTTGGTACCTTGCATGGCTTCCGCCGCAATCGGTGTATGAATGTGTGTGTGTGTGAATGGGTGAATGTAATGCACAATCTATGTAAAGCGCCTTGGATAAAGGCGCTATATAAATGCACCATTTACCATTTTACATAACAGCATCCATAAAATGTCATTCAAGGTTATATATGGTTATGGGGAGAGAGAGCATGGTTAGGTTTACTTGTATTTTGTGGTAAGGGTTAGTTAGATTGTGTTATACATTCAGGGTTAGTTAGTTGTTTGTTGTTTGGGCTATAGGGAGGCTTAGGGTTAGCCTGGGCCAGCAAGTTAACCACTTGAACCCCAGCATCCATATTTCGGGGCGGAACATCAGCCAAAATATCCAAAGCTTGTAGATCGGATATTCTTAGCGAAGAGATTTTAATGTAGATAGGAAAAAGCGATCCAAGTACAGAGCCAGTCAGACAGAGTGCCTGCGTTTATGAGTGTTTTGTAATTAACGGTTGTTGGCTCTGGGACTCATGCCCTCTGCTCTCCGTTCCTTGTCACCACATTTTGTCTCCTTCCGTCGACTCGCTCTCTCTCCTGCACCACTCCTCTCCTCCCATTCCATCCGTCTTTGCCTGTCAACCACGAGACGACCTGTCTGGGCCTCCGTCAGCAGTCTGGGTCACTTCCTCTGCTGGTGCGTGACTTGCACAGAGTGTGGTACCAAGAATATGGAGCCATTAAGACATTTTGACCTGAGATCAGATTCTAAAAACGTCTTCTACATCCTGACAGTTTTCTGAAAAAGCTATGTTTCTGTCATTCATCGATTTTTCAAAAATAGCAGACCTAATGGTAGCAGTAGCAGTACCTAACAAGATACTCGGGGGGGGGAGGGAGGGGTAAAAAAAAAAAGTTAAAGAAAAATTTGTATGCTATTGTAACTTGAAAAATTAATAAAGAAACTTTGATCAAAAATAAATAAATAGCAGATCTACAAGCTCGTAGCGCGCCACTCGGTGGCGCGCTATGAGCTTGTAGATCTGCTATTTTTCAACAGCTAAAGCATAACATAATGCTAACACCAAAAGGGGTTCCCGCCTAAAATGGGTTAAGACCCCCCTCACATACACTACACATGTATGTCACGGATGTGCTGTTCACTCATACTTCACACCTCCTTCCACTTGCCTACGCCTGGTGCACATTTCTGAAATAGAAGTGCTGCGTGCGCACTGCGCACTGGGGATACATATGACTGTATCACTTATGTATGTATTATACATTATGCAAAGTGTGGTGCTGTAACAAGAAAATCAAAGATTCCAGCCCTTTTAACGCATCCGTGAATAAGACCACTCCCAGCACGTTGAGCCCTCATGTAGTGAAACGGAGAGGTAGTAAGGAGAACAATTCTGCAGTTACAATGTGAGTAACATGGCAACTGAACAGTTACATGGCAACTGAACAGTTACATGGCAACTGAACAGTAACATGGCAACTGAACAGTTACAATGTGAGTAACATGGCAACTGAACAGTTACAATGTGAGTAACATGGCAACTGAAGAGCTCAAAAAGATTTCCCAAGAATGCATTATCTAAGCTTGGCACCCCTTCCAGTGTGTGTGCGTGCGTGTGCGTGTGCGTGTGCGTGTGCATGCGCGTGTGCGTGCATGCATGCGTGCATGTGTAAGGCTGTAAGCATGTCTGCAGAAGCTGCCTGAGTGTGTCCTTTGTCTCCGGGTGTTGCAAGGACTTATTTCTGGAGAGGAAGCGTCCCGTCTGTCTCTCCTACTGTCCCGTCCCCCCCGTCCCCCCCAGCATATGGCTGCTCATGCATTTTAATATCTCACTGTCCTGGTATGTCACACGCACGCACGCAGGCAGGCGCGCACACACACACACACACACACACACACACACACACACACACACACACACACACACACACACACACACACACACACACACACACACACACACACACACACACACACACACAGGATGTTCAGAGTCCAAGGACAGACCAGTAGTCTGAAATAGAGACATCTGCCTGTCTGTTTGGGGTCACTCTGATGGAAGGATTGAGAAGATGGGGGGGGGGGGGGGGGGGGGGGGGGGGGCAATAGGGAGATGGAGAAGGATCGACAGCAAAGAGGAACATTGCAGACCTTCAGTTATGTGGATGCTTGAACCATACCATACCATTCCTGAAGAAGATCCTAAGGGATCGAAACGTTGATTCAAATAAACCAGTGGAAAGTTGTGAACAGCTTGCCTTTTTTGCCATTTTGGAAGTTTTTGCCTACAATGACATACAACATAGGGTTGCCAGGTTGAAAGTCTTTAACCCCCTCTAGACTTGAGGTGGCTCTGTACTCAACACCAAATCTCTTCTGTGACACATTGTGGGTGTTTAGATCGGCTATTTTTGGCTAATGTTCCCCCCAGAATATGGATGCTGGGGTACACGTGGCTAAGCAGCCAGATAAAGGTCTGGTCTCAGCGGTGCTCCAGCTGATGATGACTGACTGGGTTGTTATTAAGAGCTGTGAGCAGTGGTGGAAGACGTTACTTGCATTTGTTACTTGAGTAAAAGTATCAATACTGAAATGTAGAATCAAGTAAAAGTCTGGTAATCTAAATTTACTTAAAGTACCAAAGTACTCAGTATGCAGAATTTCCAATTTCACAAGTTTTCTAGTGTATTAAAAATCTTTTGAAAATAGCCGATCTACAAGCTCACAATGCGTCGCAAAGCGACGTGTTCTGAGCTTGTACATTGGCTATTTAAGTACTTATTAAGTACATTGTGTAATTAGAAAGCCTACTTTCCTTAGTGGACGCACTCTGAGCCCCCCACCACATGTTTAAAATGCACTTTTTGGCCAGAAAGGGATTGTTTTTACACCGGAAAATAAATACTTTTAGTTACTCCACTGCGCCCTCTACCGATATTGCCAAGAGAAAAAAAAGATTATCCTTCCAGAGAAAAAAACCCCATTTCTGCCCAAAAAGTGATTGGGTGGTGGGGGGCTCAGAGTGCGTCCACTAAGGAAAGTAGGCTTTCTAATTACACAAACCGCCTTTGTTTTGGTGAGTAATAGGTAAAACGTTTTTTTATATTTACGCTACAGACGAGAGGCTGGTCTGCATTTATGCGAGCGTATAGGAAAAGAACAGTTTCATAGCTCTATAATGAAGGCATTAGAGCTATGGAACCAGAGCTAGCTTGAGGCCTGCCCGTGCCTGCACAGTAACAGAGTAATAAAGCTAACCCACCGCCGCCCCAGAACCAGTGTTTACTATGTGCTTTTAATGGCACTGCTGCATAATGAGGGATTTGAATTGAGAATGGACTGATGGGCAGGAGCTAGAGGACACAAATCATCTGTCTCTCTAGTCTAACCCATTTTGGGCGGGAACCCCTTTTGGTGTTAGCATTATGTTATGCTTTAGCTATTGAAAAATAGCAGATCTACAAGCTCGGTGGCGCGCTACGAGCTTGTAGGTCTGCTATTTTTTTTAAATTGAAGAACAACTGACAGAAACATAGCTTTTTCAGAAAACTGTCAGGATGTAGAAGACATTTTTAGAATCTGATCTCAGGTCAGAATGGGCTAGTCTAATGCATTAGTCATTAGTGCACACACAGAACCTCCTGAGTTCTGTAACTCGTGGCTCTCTCTGTGTTTTGTGTGTAGTATAATACGCACCTGACCTGTGTGCATGTATTTGCACACAGAGAAGGAGTCATGCCCCGTTACCATCTAACCTTGTGTGTGCTCCCATAATACTTCTCAGCGATAATGGCTGTAAGCTCATGATGATTCCAAAACATATTACGCCTCTTTGCCTTTTGGCATTTAAATCACTTAAGCCATAATATACTGTGTTGACGACTAATGACGACTAACGGCTAATAGCAGAAAAAGCAGATCGGCTTATTGTAGATGTGCTTTTCCACAATTTATTTTACATGTATACAGTATTTATTTAGTTAGTTTAATTTAGTTTTAGTTTAGAAGTATGAATGTACTGCAGATTGTTCAAACTAATTGAGGGGTTGGGGGTCCGCGGACCACCTGCCTAATAATGTTAATTTTGTGCCCATCCCAACTTCCCAAGCTCATCCGTTAACAACTCCCTCCCCCAGGCCCAGACTGAGTAGCCTACACCTCAAAATGTACATCATTAAATCTATTAAACCTATTAAATCGCATTAACCACACTGTACATCATTTGGTGTTCATATATTCCTTTTCCGCCGTACAAAGCCAACTCGAGTTGTGACAAATCATGACAATAAACACAATATTTTGGACCAAACAAATAATTACAAAGAAGAAAAACAAGAAAAGAAGTGTTGAAGTGTTGTAACCTGCCGTTTTCTTCTTCTTTCTAATTATTTGTTCGGCCCGATTTCTCACAACTCGAGTTGTCTTTGTACGAGGCTTAAAAGGTCTTTAAATAAATACTTTTTGAAATGTCTATGAGGAAAATGAACGGGGGAATCATTTCCTGGGCTCTGGTAGCGGCCCAGGAACTGTGACGCTCTATAAAAGACGGGATCGGCATCGGACTCAAAATTGTGGAATGGGTGGCCACATCGGTTCTGGCTCTACGAAGGAGATATGTGTTGTTAGGCATGCTGCTCATTGTGGTTCTATGTATAGCAGTGAAAGTAACTGCCAGCACAACCTTATGGTACGGTGATGAGAGGACCTCTTAATCCCAGAGCTACCTGCAGAGCTGCAGCTGACTTCCTATAGACACACACAGCAGCTTCCTGCACACGTCTGTTTATCCCTGACTCTGCACTTAGGCCTGGCACAATTATTACGTAATCGGCCTGGTTGCAAATTATTTGAGATGATCGCACATTATTTTTTTGCACAATCATCATAATGTTCATACATTTTCAGTGGTCCGTTGTAGATCGGCTGTTTCTGAAGAGAGATGTATCATTATTAAATACTAGACTGGTTCCCGGCTGTAGAGCACCGAGTCGGTATTTAACATGGAAGTTGGAGATCCATGCCTCACCCGGCTATGCAACACCCATTGTACCCGTGTCAGAGTACCCGTTCCACCCATCTGTCTGTGTCCCTTTTATGCCCATATATGGAGTTCTGTGTCAGGTTGTGAACAGGCCACAGGCTCACAACACGTTTCGCTTCGACGCGTTGTGAGCTTGTAGATCAGCAATTTTTGGACTTGGGTTTGGCCTACAAATGAAAAAATATATATACAAATGGCATTCACAAAACCTGCGTCCTAAAATGTTGATGTCCCCACAAGTATAGTACTACTGTGTGTTGTGACTATAATAAGCAATATGGGCATTGCTCCAGATAGTGTGGTGTGGTCCATCCGTCAGTCTAGCACTCCAGACTGGATGAAGTTCTTGCTTGGATGCAACTGTAGGCCTGTATTTAGGAAAAAAGTTGGATTTGGATTTGAGACCGAAGCACAAAGGTTATTCTGTTGATAGTTTTTTGATACGTAGAGAACGAGAGATTTGTTTAATTCCAGTGTCCATGTGTCCAGTGGCCATCTGCTCTGACCTGCTGACCCCACGGTAGATTACTTCCGCATTTCACTTATCTCCCGTTGACATCTGTTCCTGCAGATTGATTGATACCGTATCATTACAAGCACACATAGCTAGATAGATTAAACTAGATTAGATAGTTGACAAACATCGATTAGGTTAAATAAAAAAGATTAAAATAAATCGGAATGAACAGATGTCAACAAGATGCTCAAATGCTGAAGTAATCTTGTGTGTCATGACTCATCACCAGCACAGTGGTTAAATCTGTTTAAACAAATCTCTCGTTCTTAAAATGTGTACATATTGAAAATATATAAACTTGGTTTATTTCGTTTTTTTTATCAAAACAAATAATGGATATAGCTGTCGATTGATATACACTAATTTATGTCAATGTAGAAGGGAGTTCCAACCGCACATCTAGCCTATGGCAGGCCAGTCTGATGCATCTCAGAAGCAGGACAGGTTACATGCGAAAAAGAAGGCACTGGAGCAGCTCAGACAATTTAGGCCCTTAGTTTAACCCATTTTGGGCGGGAACCCCTTTTGGTGTTAGCATTATGTTATGCTTTAGCTGTTGAAAAATAGCAGATCTACAAGCTCATAGCGCGGCACCAAGTGCCGCGCTATGAACTTGTAGGTCTGCTATTTTTGAAAAATCGTGAGAGAGAAAGAGTCGGTCTTCGTTGGGGCGAAGGAGAGCCCTTTTCCAAGGATGTTGTTTTCAGCCTCGGTGAGTGGAAGGTCTGTGAGGTTGATCACGTTTTGTTGCGTGGGGACTGGCGTGTTGGGGGTTCTGCTCCCCCTCGACCCCCTCCTCGTCTCTTTTGCTTGGAGCGGGCGCCGGCCGGAAAAGGAGGTTTGGATGCCCTATTATGGGCATGTGCGTCATCGGAGGATTCCCCCTCGCTTGCTGTTGAAAGCGGCTCACGGAAGGTTTTTGAGCCGGGGCGAAGTTTTATCTTGAAGGGTTTTCTTTTACCGTGCCAGATGTATATGGTGCCTTCAGCGTAGTCTTCTGTGTCGCGGGACAACTTTTTTATTAAGCTTGTAAATCTTTCACAAACTCAGACAGAGAAGTGGTGATTTTTGTGGTGGCCAGTCTGGTGCATCTCAGAAGCAGGACAGGTTACATGCGAAAAAGAAGGCACTGGAGCAGCTCAGACAATTTAGGCCCTTAGTTTAATAACAGGTTGCAAGTAATTTATGTCAAATTGCATAGGCTTACATTGCTTTGGTGTCGATGCACTTGCCAGTCTGGTGCACCCACTATGTACTGCATATATACAGTAGTGTCTATTCATGTGTGTAGTGTGTTGTGCCTGTTCTGTAGCTCACGTTTATAGTTTTTTCCTCTGCAGAACGAGCCACGTCAGTTTTCATTGTGGTACCGCTAAATTAGAACTTTAAGTCTGGTATATTAGGTTACGTGACGTCCATCGATCCAAGCCAGAACGTGCCCTGAGAATGCATGCATTTTGCAGCAGCCCACCCATCTGACCACTAACCAGTTAGAGGTGTGGGCCACGATCCACAAAAAGGTTGAGAAATACTGTTTTATGTAGTGTTTGTTGTTATGTGTGTTGTTATTGTTTCCCTCTGCAGAACGAGCCATGCCAGGACAAAGAGCGAGGCTGCAGAGCAGTCCGCCATCGCTGCCATACAGGACTCTGAAATCGCCAGAGCAGTCGCTAGGGAGCTGGCCCCCAACTTCCACCAGCCAGGTATAACCTTCAGCAGCACAGCACATACAGTACAAGTACTACAACTACAGTATACTAGAGTCAGTAAGCTACAGCATACTCCTGGTCAAACGTTACTCAGCAAGTGAAGGTTGCTCTGTCAAATTTGTACTTGAGTTAAAGTACTGGAGTACTGGGGGTGCCCGCTGGCCAAGTGGCTCTGGCCTGACAGCACGTTGCGTGTTCGAGTCCCGTCCAGGGGGGTATCAGGGTCCATCCAGGGGGTATCCAGGGGTCCTTGGGGGAGTTCCAGGGGGTCCCAGCTAAATGTGGTTGCATAGTATCACAATCGTTTTAAGCACTTTATCCATTTATATCATATGTTAGATTTATAAGCTCACAGCGAGTCACTTCATTCCTCCCGCAAGCTTGTACATCTGCTATTTTTGAACATTTTCTGAAAAATGGGGGTCCACGGCCAAATACATATTAATTTTGGGGTCCTTGAGAACCACGGAAGTTAAACACTAAACAGTATTCCAGTAAATATACTGCCCACCACATACACAACAGAGGTTTGTCAATATTGGCCTGTTGACGGCTGATCCTGGAGGCCGGACCAACGTGTGCACATACGTAGCATTCAGATACTGAGAGCAAACGCCCACCCAGCGGTTGGGGGCCGCCAGAGTGGTCTGCAGAAGACACACGATAATGTGAATTCACAAGACTGGGGTGGTTTACCAGGCTATCTGGTTGCATGCATAAACTACTCTAGGCCAGGGCTTGACAGCTAACCTCTACTAACATACAGTATGTACTGTACCGGCTCTCATTTAACAACACCATCGTTTACATTCCCACATTACTCTCTCTCTCTCTCTCTCTCTCTCTCTCTCTCTCTCTCTCTCTCTCTCTCTCTCTCTCTCTCTCTCTCTCTCTCTCTCTCGCGCGCTCTGTAATGCCTATACCTGCATGGTAAATACATACAAGGCCACCGCCCTTCCCCCATAAAGTCACTGAAAGATCAAGCCCGCTACAGGTTTAATGGCTTGAGGGGCCACGAAGGTCAGCTGGACTCAATCTGGTAGTAGAAATCCAATCCCTCGTGACCAGAAGATACTCCAAGCAATTCTCTGGGTCTCATGCCTATAAAACACGTCCAAACTCAGAAGGAAAGTGTTGAGGTGCACCAGTAGCTGTTGGTTCATTCAGTGACCATGTTCATGCAATGTCACTGGAAACCAGTGTTGCACACCAGTCCTCTTTGCTCTTTGAACTCTCAAAGACTATGTAAATAATTACATAATCCTTTAAGAAATTAAGTGGCAGTTCTTGATACTTGATCTTTGATTTCCTATCTCTCTCATGTCTAAGTAAATAAATACATAATACTTGGAGAAATTAAGTGACAGTTATTGGTACTTGATCTTTGATTTTCTATCTCTCTCATGTCCAAGTAAATACATACATAATCCTTGAAGAAATTAAGTAAAGTATAGCAGTACTCCATACTGTATATTTGTGGATGACAGTCCCCCTAGAGTAGATGTACCCAAATGGTTCCTTATTCTGGGGCAGCGGTGGGCGAACGGTTTGCGGAGCGGTCTTGATACCGGAAGGTCGCCAGTTCGAATCCCCGGACCGGCACGTTAAAATTACCACCGCTGAAGTGCCCTACCATGAAATGTTCTATGAGCAGGGTGTGGCTGTAAACAAGCATCTCGAGCTTAGTCCACTTACAATTTACAATTTAGGCATTTAGCAGACGCTCTTAATCCAGAGCGACTTACAATAGGCAAGAACAAAAAGCATGGGAATACATCACATATGTAACAAAATGCATTTATCGCGAAACATGCGTAAGCTAAGACCGTGACTAGAACATATCTATATAATGACACTATACATATAAACTATAACTAGAACATATCTATATAATGACACTATACATATAAACTACACATATGTGCTATACTATGCTGTACATATATACTATGAAGTGCTATGACTACATACAATGCACTTATTGTGCTGTCTACATGACATGCTATAAGTCTGTTTCAAATGCTATATAAGTCTAAGAAGTGCTGTCTAAATCCACTTCCCTGGGTAAACAAAGAACTTTGCTTTGCTTTGCTTATTGCTACCTTTGGATTCCATTCTCAGAGTTCAATTGACACTGAGGATTTTTTTGTGGAGGGTTCTAAAATCCTTTCACTGTTGTCATAAAGCCCCTTTTCCAACCCGTCTGCCTCGGGCTTCCGCAAGCAAATAACTTCTCCATAAACACATTTAGTTGAAGCATCGCTTTATGCGTTGAATGACTTGGTAGTTTCTAACGAATAACGACGTTTGCATAGCATTGGCTGTGTCTCGGAATAGCCTATGTAATGAGTTTGTTGTTGAATGTGTGCAGGGAAAGCCCAGGGTTTGGTGCTCAAGGAGTGTAATCGAAGACCGGCGCTATTTAGGACGATTTCTAAGACTACAATGAAGGACTGTGTTTGTTGCTTTGGAAAAAACTGGGCCAGTTTGGAGCTGTGTGTACTGTATTCTGGACAGAGGCCTTGTATTCCCTCTCTAAGGTCTGTTGTAAAGGCTTTCAGACACAGACACTTGCTTAAATATGGATTCATAGATTAGGGCAGTGTTACAGCTGTTACTGAAAGTGGGGTCTGGCCGTCCACGGAGCCCCAGGGGTCTTGGGGCGTTCCAAGTACCAGGGGTTCCGCAGCAAAATGAGGAACAGTTTAAAGCGTTACGCTGGGAACCCACCAAAAATAGTTTCACAAAAGAGCTCTGCTATTATATAACATTTTGAATGGTCTTGGACATCCTAATATATATAAGGAAACCTCTGTCCGTCAGTCAGTCAGTCAGTCAGTCAGTCAGTCACTCAGTCAGTCAGTCACACACTCAGTCACAGTGTCCCGTATGGTTCTCTTCAGTGGGTTGAGCAATTTATCCGAACTTGCACATGGTCATTGACAGTTAGCATAAGCACTGCACAACCACGATGCCTGTTTTTCATTTCCCAAAATGTATGCTTTATTAGCGCGTATGTATCTATCAAATAATTTAGCGATCGCTCGCCCGCTGTCTATTTTGCTCGGTCGCTGTCTGTCCGTCCGCTGTCTTTCAGTCAGTCAGAATACTTCCTTAGAATGCATGTTGGGACGGCTTCCGGGTCACCAGTGAAATGCATGTTGGG
The DNA here is from genome assembly GCF_951216825.1 of Electrona antarctica. Taxonomy (NCBI): domain Eukaryota; kingdom Metazoa; phylum Chordata; class Actinopteri; order Myctophiformes; family Myctophidae; genus Electrona; species Electrona antarctica. The sequence goes on along the minus strand of NC_136801.1, from coordinate 7,440,385 downwards.
ATGGACACAGATTAATACTGGGACACACTTTTCCGCGTAACTTGAGTTGTTTCGCCCGCTGTCTATTTCGCTAAATTATTAGATAGATTACCCACACTGAACATAATTTGCTGTTCATATATTCAGAACGGTTAAGGACTAGTACTGTAAACAACGGAGATTCCGACTTCGGCCTATGGGATGTCACCGTTTCCGGTCTGGGCTGTGTTGTTATGGTTACGGTGTGCCCTACTACCTTCAGGCTCCATGGGATTTGGATCAGTAGCCGCCGGAACAACAGCAGCAGCAGCAGCACTGCACAGGCAGACCTGCTTCACAGCTGCAACGTTATAAAGAACTTTCATTTACGAGCAGTGTCACACATACATCGTTTTACGAGCGGGGGATCACTTTGGATATCATTTTCCATAGCATTCGCACTCAGATTGACACGTTGGAATAAACGTTGTGGTATTACTAAGCACAAATTGCTTAGCTGACACGTGAACGTGAACATGGACTTCTCTCACTCATTGTAGGATCCAAATCGGTAACACCTTCTTGCTCTATTACACAATCAATGACGTTATATATATATATTGTTATAGCAAGCCATTATTATAGCAAGCCATGGTCAAATCTAACATATGATATAAATGGATAAAGTGCTTAAAACGATTGTGATACTATGCAACCACATTTAGCTGGGACCCCCCTGGAAGTCCCGCCCCTTTCATGACGACGCCAAGCCCAGGAAATGAATCACAATGCATTTTTCCCATAGACATTTCAAAAAGTCTTTATTTAAACAAAGACCTTTTAAGCGTCGTACGAAGCCAACTCGAGTCGTGACAAATCATGACAACACACACAATATTTTGGACCAAACAAATAATTACATAATTACATAATTACAGAAAAACAACAAAAAAAGTGTTGTAACCTGCCGTTTTTTTCTACTTTCTAATTCTTTGTTTGGCCCGAAAAATTGTGTTTGTTGTCATGATTTGTCACGACAAGAGTTGGCTTTGTCCGCGGCGTAAACGTCTTTAAATAAATACTTTCTGAAATGTCTATGAGGAAAATGAACGGAGAATCATTTCCTGGTCCAGGGTAGAGGGGCGGGACTGCGACGCTCTATAGCAAGCCATTAATGCACTGTGAACGTGCACAAACTGAGTCAAATTTGTACGTTCATGTCAAACGAGTGTCACAGACCAAGAGAACGAGTGGACAGTACTTACTTGTTTGTCAGTAACTCACGCTGTACAATAGCTGAGAGGTTTGGGTTTCAGCTCGTCTCTATTTAGTTGTTTACGAGGTATTGCTGATATCTATGGGCTCTGTTTGTGGAGAATATATTTCCACATGCAGACACAATGTCACGGAGTTAACAAGCTAATGAAATTAGATAACTTGCCCTCAGGGTGGACTGACTTAACCCATTTTGAGCGGGAACCCCTTTTGGCGGTTACATACATTATGTTATAATTTAGCTATTGAAAAATAGCAGATCTACAAGCTCATAGCGCGCCACCGAGTGGCGCGCTATGAACTTGTAGGTCTGCTATTTTTGAAAAATCGTTAAAATGTGCCTCAAATCTTTCCGAAAATTGTCATGATTTAGAAAACTTTTTTTTTTAAAATTTCGACGTCAGGCCTGAATGACTTAAGGTAGACCAGTAATTCCACACAGCTAATGTGACACAAACTCATAACCCCTGTGTCATTAAAGTCTCAACAAGGTGCAGTCACATTACTCCTACCAATATCAAATATCTCCAGAGTGCATTGCACATCCCCGGGACTATGGACTAGTTTTGAATAATGTTGAGAATTGTTTTACACAAATATTCTCTTATGGGGGTCCACGGGCCAAATACATATCACTTTAGGGGTCCTTGACATAAAAATGTTTAAGAACCACTGAATTAGGGGGGGGGGGATTCTGTTTTTTTATTTGATTTAAAATACAATTATTGCTTTTGTATTAGTGTTGCACATAAAGGCCCCTGATTTGCTGCAGTAATGCACACTTACCATGTTTTAATTTTCTGTTGGAGGTTTCACATACTGTAGAGAGAATTGCTCACACTGTACAATAGCTGAGAGGTTTGGGTTTCAGCTCGTCTCTATTTAGTTGTTTACAAGGTACAGGTTTTACAGTGGAATGACTGACAGGACTTCAGAATGTTTGGTCAATGAGCTCAGGTTATCATGGTTAGGGTCAGGGATAGAACAGAAGGTCAGGGATCGTGCGAAACCTTATGGTCACTTAAAAGTCCTCCGTATGGTCAGCATTACATTTGGCATGTTTAAACATAAACATGCATAAAAATATAAACATAAAGAATTGCAGTTATCCTGATCCTTTCTATATAGAAATATTTTCATTCACTTTTTAATTAAGCTTCACAACAACCCAGTGTTTGTGTGTAGGAGGGATAGGAGGGATTCAAAACACACATTACAGCTGTCACCCGATCCTGTAGGTTTACACTCTATAACATACGACGAATTAGACCGTTCCTCACCCAGGAATCAGCCCAGCTCCTAATCCAGACAACAGTCTTGTCAAAACTTGACTATTATAACTCCCTCCTTACTGGCCTACCGGCATGTGCACTTAAACCTCTTCAACTGATCCAAAATGCCGCAGCCCGCTTGGTCTTCAACCAGCCAAAATTCTCACACGTCTCCCCCCATCTCCGCTCCCTCCATTGGCTCCCGGTCGCTGCCCGCACAGAATACAAAACTCTGATGCTGGCATTCAAAGTAACCAAAGGTATGGCTCCCCCATATCTTGCAAGTATGATCGAACCCTACAAACCCTCCCGCTCACTCAGATCAGCCAATGCGGGGAAGCTGGAAGTACCGTCACTAAAAACGCCGGGACAAAACTATGGAATGCACTTCCCATTGCAATCAGAACTGCAGCCTCACTCCCAATCTTCCGCCGTAGTCTGAAAACCCACCTTTTCAGACTCCATCATGGCCCGTAGCACTTACCCACAATCCCACCCACAATCCCAAGGGAGTATAAGGATTTCAAAAAGCTGTGCAAACGTGTTGGGAGCGCCCCCTAGTGGTCTGTTTGCCCAGACTCAAATATTGGATACGTATAGGTATGGTTGAAAACCAAAATCATTGATAAAAGATGGATTCTGTTACTATTGGGTATGCTAAATAACATACTAAAATATTAGGAACAACGAACAACCAGAAAGGCATCGTTTTCAAGATGGCGTCCACGGTGGCTAAAATGAGCTAAAATGCCTATAAACTGGGATTTAATATGCACTTCGTAACTACTTTTTGAATTTTGGCATGGTGTTAGGTATGGGCATAAGGTTTTCAAAAACCATTGCAAACTAATTTGGCTCGCCCCCTAGTGGTCGGTTTGCAATTAAACCACTATTAGATATGTCAGTATATGGTTGGAACCCCAAATAATTGATAGAAGAGAACAGAATCCATTAAAAAATCTCTTCTATCAATTATTTGGGGTTCCAACCATATACTGACATATCTAATAGTGGTTTCATTCAGACCACTAGGGGGCGAACCAAATTAGTTTGCAATGGTTTTTGAATGGTTATTTAGCACACCCAATAGTAACAGAATCCATCCAACAAAATCTCTTTCATCAATTACTTTGGTTTTCAACCATACCTATACGCATGCAATATTTGAGTCTGTGCAAACAGACCACTAGGGGGCGCTCCCAACGCGTTTGCACAGCTTTTTGAAATCCTTATACCCATACCTAACACCACATAGAAATTCAGAAACTAGTCACCAAAAGCCAAATCTTGCTGATTTCTTACAAGTCCGCCCCCCCGCTAATAGGGGATATAGCTGGTTCCATACGGTCATTTCAAATGAACAGCAGGGGGCGCTGAACATGTTAAACAAGTAGCTAGGTGTAATGTTAGAGACTACAGAAGTGAACCTTTCAAGCCTGTTTTCTCAACTCGCTGTTTTCTGCAAGACATTACTCTATAAGCCATATCTCCAAAACTGGTGGGTCAAACTGAACAACACATGTCAATTTGAAGCTATGATTCCCTGCTTTCATATGACATGAAAAAACGAAAATTAAAAAAAATCCAATGGCAGTCCCTCAGTCAAAAATAGCAGATCTACAAGCTCGTAGAGCGGCACTCGGTGCCGCGCTATGAGCTTGTAGAGCTGCTATTTTTCAATAGCTAAAAGTAGGCTATAACATAATGCTTAAAACACCAAAAGGGGTTCCCGGAATGGGTTAAAACAGGTACCAAACAGTGGCGGATACAGAACATGCCTATGACTTGCAGTCTGTTTTTTAGATATTACAATGGCCGGTGGATGACGTCAATTGAGACGAATAACCAATTTATTCTGACCCCTCCCCGAAAAGGCCTTTTTGTCCTGACCACTTATCCATGATTATGTACATTATGGATCATTAGTTTGGACTTTGGATGGTTATTCGTGGTTATTCGGTCAAACCCCTCTCCCACAGCTTTAAGAACAGTGGGATTTTCTTCATCGTGTCTACTGGACTAGTATTTTGTTTGAGGAAAATGTCCATCACAAGCCTGCATGTTGATGCCTTCAATTGTGACACGCACCCCAGAGCTAGCCTGGCTAATAAGCCAGACCGAATCAGCCGTTGGCAAAAAAGAATTGCCTGTCGGCGGATCACGGTCTGGAGAGGCACAATTGTACGCCCATTTCCTACACCAGAGAACTGGTGTGGCCACTGGCCAATCGGGACACGGTATGCAATATGGGCGGGCTTTGGTACAGTGACGTTCAATGCTTGAGACCTTTGACTGACAGTAGCTTTGACCAATTGCGTCAAAGAGAAAATGTTTGAACCCGCCCCCCGGGAAACAAGATCCATACACAGCATCTCCAGACTCAAATACTACACGACAGTGTGATTTGAGTCTGGCTTATTAGCCAGGCTACCCCAGAGCCAGAATAGGCGTCTACGTTTATGTTCAGACTGCCTAATTTTCTATCTTGTCTCAAGGACAATCCAGCCGCGACTTGAGTGACAGCTACCTTGAGCATGCCCACTTTCTGAGAACAAAGCTGCTTGAAAATCATTTTAGCGTGCTTTATTTTTCCAGCTTCTGGCGGTGTGAACACGGCTTTACACTGCCCGGGGGCCAAATACGGCCCTTTGGCTGACTCTGACCGGCCCGTGAAAGGTTACTTGGAAATGAGAAAATAAAATAGTTTTTGTTTTATACAAATAAAAAATAAAAACCTTTTCAGATGGGGGTCCGTGTGCACAGATACATGGGGGTCCTTGGCAGAATCACAGGTTTAAACAACATTGGGGAACAAGCCTAAATAAGCAACTACACTTTAGAAACAAGCCCAAAAAAACAACCTGCAACTATAACTACCAATATTTTCAAGCAACTTTAATGAAAAACAGGCCCCAAGTCGCTTATAACAAGCGGACATGGCAACACTGGTAACAACTGTAGAAATCCATGAAGAACTCCCGTTTTTAACAGGAGATTTCGTGCCACAGAAAATAAAAAGCAATTTCTAATTTTACCTTATGCGTGGACTAAAACTGCATTGCTTTTATTTTGAAGCCTGTTTATTCACGTGCACGCAATCACCATCTGTGTCCTGCCGTGAATTTTGTGTGATTGACAACCTGTTACCTTCCTTGTCACTCCTTAAAAAATGTCTGTGCTAAAAAAGAAAGCTGGATGCCGAATGCAGAGGTTTCAACAAAATATGGACTACTAAGCATTTACTGCTTTTTATATATATATATTATATAATATAATATTATGCAGAATTGAGTTCAGCCTTTTGGCCCGGCCCTCCAAAACCTTTTCTGTTCCTCATTTGGCTCCTTGGGAAAGATTATTGACCACCCCTGGTCTAGCAACAGCTCCGTGTGGAAGAGGCACTGACCACTGAGCTATATGGGATAGACAGGTGCCAGTCATCATTTTATTGATTGAAATTGGTTAGTACCTGCTGATGTAATCACGCATTACGTTTTTGTTTGACATGTGTAATGTAATTAAGAATGGACCTTTAGGGACGTTGGATATAACATATTGCCACCAGCTTGTGTATAAAAGCACAGCATGTGTTCAACTTCTCCATCATGCCTAGTATAGAGCGTCGCAGTTCCGCCCCCTTGAGAGACCCAGAAAAGAAATCCCCGTTCATTTTCCTCATAGACTTTTCAGAAAGTATTTATTTAAAGACATTTACGCCGCGGACAAAGCCAACTCTTGTCGTGACAAATCATGACAACAAACACAATTTTTCGGGCCAAACAAAGAATTAGAAAGTAGAAAAGAACGGCAAGCTAACACTTTTTTTGTTGTTTTTCTTCTATGTAATTATTTGTTTGGTCCAAAATATTGTGTGTGTTGTCATGATTTGTCACGACTCGAGTTGGCTTCGTACGACGCTTAAAAGGTCTTTAAATAAATACTTTTTGAAATGACTATGGGAAAAATGCATTGGGAACTATTTCCTGGGCCTGGCGTCGTCATGAAAGGGGGCGGGACTGCGACGCTCTATAGGCTCAGAACCAGCAGAAACGCCACTGCGTCTTCCTTCTCTATACTACTTAAAGATGTTGCTCTTAACCATATCATGCACTGCATGGATCCATGTCAGTATTCAGTATTCTCCCTAGTGGTGCACTATACCACTGCATGGATCCATGTCAGTATTCAGTATTCTCCCTAGTGGTGCACTATACCAGTCTCATGTCAGTATTCAGTATTCTCCCTAGTGGTGCACTACACCACTGCATGGATCCATGTCGGTATTCAGTATTCTCCCTAGTGGTGCACTATACCACTGCATGGATCCATGTCAGTATTCAGTATTCTCCCTAGTGGTGCACTATACCACTGCATGGATCCATGTCAGTATTCAGTATTCTCCCTAGTGGTGCACTATACCACTGCATGGATCCATGTCAGTATTCAGTATTCTCCCTAGTGGTGCACTATACCAGTCTCATGTCAGTATTCAGTATTCTCCCTAGTGGTGCACTACACCAGTGGGCATACTAAACTTAGGCCTATGATCTCGTCGGCCTTGGGCGTTCGCCAAAAAGACACCATGAAATAGTGGGTGACTAATAGATTGACAATGGCAGCCATTCAAGCGTGTGTGTCCCTGTTCTCTGACACAGAGATGTGATGACCGGAGGTGGCCAGGCCGCCAGGATCCGCCTGCTCTGTGTTGTGGAAACAGGCGGTCATGCTTGGCAAGCCTGGTGAGCTCCAGGTTTGTGTGTGTGTGTGTGTGTGTGTGTGTGTGTGTGTGTGTGTGTGTGTGTGTGTGTGTGTGTGTGTGTGTGTGTGTGTGTGTGTGTGTGTGTGTGTGTGTGTGTGTGTGTGTGTGTGTGTGTGTGTGTGTGTGTGTGTGTGTGTGTGTGTGTGTGTGTGCGACTGTGTGTGTGTGTGTGTGTGTGTGACTGTGTGTGTGTGTGCGACTGTGTGTGTGTGTGCGACTGTGCGTGCGTGCGGGTGCGTGTGTGTGTGTGTGTGAGGACAGTGTCCTTGCCTTATAAGTCACATCAATGAATGAAAGATCAGCCTATACTGGATGACGAGATGTCCTCTTTAGACATTCAGTTGTGTAAACGAGGCCGGTAAGCCACACCGAAAACAGGAGAGGTGACTGTAAAACACTCAAGTCGTTCATACTTTTGTAATGGAGAAAATAAATAACTTGCAAACATTAAGAAAGTTTTTGGGGATTAATGAGCAGCCTACTTCTTGGTTTGTTAACGAGTTGTTCTGACATTTTTTGTGTAAATGAGGTCCCCTAGCTATTTACAGGTCGACCCATTTCAGCTTCCAGGCTTAGTAAATACCACCAGTGACATACTTGAAATACATGAAACTCCCCACAGAATAAAACATTTTTACTCCATGACCTTATGATAATGTGATTTTTTTTTTATCACTTAAAATTGTATTAATTTTAGAACAAGGACAAAAGAAAGACAAACACATACAGAAAAAGGAAACATACAGTACAAACAGACACAAATAAAATAAAATAAAATCGACATTGCATGTTACATTACTTATGCATGTTACATTACTTAATTCTAGGCATTTACTGTTGTTCATTCCCCCAATCCCCCATACCCTTATTCAGTCTGTTCAGTTATGATAATGTGATTTTGACTGTGAGTGTAGATTGACAGCATGTTAGGAGCATCTCATCATTTCCGGTGTTAAAAATCACACCCGTGTGAAGTGAGGGGCGCTCTTATCATCTTACAACATCGAGGACAAAACAAACATGTTTTTTTTTGTGGCTTTCGCCTTTATTTTATATTTTTTATGGAGGGACAGACAGTAGGCTGACAGGAAATGGGGAGAGAGATGGGGGGAAGACATGCAGTAAAGGCCGTCGGGATCGGGAGTCGAACCCGCGGAACACTGCCAGACTGGGTTACCAGCCAAGGTGCCTGGACCACTGAGCCATGGCCCAGGCCAACTCTGTTCATTGTTAATGGTATTTAATGTTTGTGTTAGTGACAAAACAAACATTAAACTCTGTCCATTGTCAATGGCGTTTTTAATTTTGTCCAAGAAAAAAATAAACCTGTATATAGGAGGGGCTAGCGCCCCTCAAAAATGGTTGAGGTCAACTTTTCAAACTTTTTGAAATTGCAGGAGGGGAGCCATTCTAATCCAGTGCCCTCCATCGAAATGAACTTTCGGTGACATTCCCCTCTCTAATCTCCTGTGCTTCCTCGATGTCTACGTCTACAGTGAATATATTCTCACTTACTCCCATACAAACAGCAATATAACAACTCCTATAGGGGAACATCCCTGGGGCCTAAACCCCATGTTGTTTGTAATTGACATTTCAGACTCATGGCAGATTATCACCCAGATTGGGCATGTGAAGTTCAAAAATGAAGGGGGACCCCCCCCGGTCACCAGGAAAAAGGACGCTGACCTTTATGATTGGTTTGCACGCAGCACCCTGGAGGGGGTCAACGGTGGGGTTTTTGCGGGCGTGGCTAATGTCGTGACGTTAATCGGGGCTATACTTGGAGTCGACGTGTGGTCGCTGGGGTCCAATGGAGACATAACTGGAATCCCTGCGCACTGAGAGGTCGCATAGCTTCTCTCTGGTGCTCCCTCTCTGGGCTCTCTCGCATCCACAGGGCTGACGGGGAGCAGCTGTCCCTTCCTTCAGCTCTGAACCCCCACCGTCCTGGGTGGGGTGGAGAAGAGAGGCCCAGTGGGGCTCTCGTGGCCCCAACCCTATCTGACCCAGTCAAGGTACACTCAGACCAGGTGGCACCGTAAATGCCTGGCGTTGTCAGTGCCAAAGTCGGACGTGAACAGGTGCTGCTTTATATTCAGTGGCAAATCTTGGCTTATTTAATGGAGGACAGCAGCTGGCAGGGTTTGTTTTAAGTTATTCAACAAGTCCAAAAAGTCAAAACATGTACATCTCATTCCAAAACTATAAACACTTCATAGTCAGTGAAAATCAGTGATTTTCTTGATTAACTCTCAGAGTTAATGCCAACCAGATAGCACAGCACATCCCCAAAGTGGGTTTATTCCACTTGGGTAAGCTGAAATAAAACCACTGACTCATAAATACCTTGTTTAAGTCTTCCAGTAACACAGTATAGTAGAGCCATATCACCCTCAATCACATGTTTAAGTCTTCCAGTAACACAGTATAGTATAGCCATATCACCCTCATATCATATCAACCCCCATATCAGCCATATCACCCTGAATCACATGCCATCGCATGTGAAAGAGCCATTCCAGGTCACTGTCTTTGCTATCCTTCTCAGAAAATAAAGAACAGGACAACAATCAGTCGGATTTATTATGAACACTGAGATCATGGTTATTAACCCATTCTGGGCGGGACCGGGAACCCCTTTTGGTGTTAGCATTATGTTATGCTTTAGCTATTGAAAAATAGCAGATCTACAAGCTCATAGCGCGCCACCGAGTGGCGCGCTACGAGCTTGTAGGTCTGCTATTTTTGAAAAACCGAAGAACGACTGACATAGAAACATAGCTTTTTCAGAAAACTGTCAGGATGTAGAAGACATTTTTAGAATCTGATCTCAGGTCAAAATAGGTTGAGTGTGGGACCTATAGTTTAGTGCGTTCACACATGTGTTTTTGAGGGTGCGCTCATGTTTTCGTGTACTGTGTGTATGTGTGAGAGTGAACGTATAGTATAACAGCCCCCCCCGTCCATCTGGCCATGTGAGTAGGAGTGCAAGATAAATTAACAGGATTTATACCTGTTAATTGAGTCATGCATCTTGCATTAAAGATATCCATGCCAGGGACGGATTAACCCCCACGAGGGCCCCTGGGCTGCTAATTTTTGCAGGGCCCCCATAGCGCGCGTGTGAGCAACACTTTTGTGTTTTTCCGTGCTTTTATCATGTTTTTAACCTAAATTTAACCAGATCAATGGCCAATGAAGGGCCTCAGGAGTCCTTTTCAGGGCGTCAAACTTAGCACAGCGCGGTCCAATTTCCCCGAAGGGCCTCTGAGAGCCAAGGGCCCCTGGGCCACGGCCCCACTGGCCCAATGACCATGCAGAGAAAGGAGAGAACTGACGCTAATACACAGACAAATGTAACAACCAAATTCCTCCTCACGATCAATTAACTCTTATCGCATCTGATGTTAGCAGTGGTGGTGGATAAAGTATATACTCAAGAATGTATATGAGCATTGCTGTATTGAAATTTAGAACACTAGAGCGGTGCCCATTGGGCACTGGCCTACTTGGAACGATGCAAGTTGGAAATGCATGCCCCACCCAGTTATTATACTGTATGTGTCCCTTTTACGCATCCCATATATGTGTCTATGCAGATTTGTGATGTCAGAACGGCTCCATACAGTATATGGACCCTGGGCAGAGGCCCTGTCCAGAGTACGGGCAGAGGCCTTTTGTGGTGGTTCTGGGAAACCGGCCACTGCACTCCCTGTGGGGGTGTGAAACGCGTGTGTCGAATTTGAAGTCGGTGGGGCGAACGGTTCTCGAGTTACGTGGATTAAAGACGTACACACATACGTACACACTTAGACTTGGGGAATTTATAGATAGATTTCTAAAATAATTAAAATAATTTTCTAAATGAGTTAAAATGGCTCGTATCGCCATGACACATTGCGATTTTGTAGATCTGCTATATATTTTGAAATAGGTCTACAGTATATTTTCGTAAGTTTGGGTCCTAAGAGTCCCTTCCTATAAATGTAGAGGCAAAAGTAAAACGATATTTTTATTTGACATGTGCCAGCAAAAAAAAAATACTCAAAAAACTTTACCTAAAGGAGTAGTTCACCCAAACAAATACTGTACTTATTTATTTTTTTAACTTAATTTTTATTTGCAGAAAAACATAGAAATGCAGTCACACTGTAAGGGTTCTTATTCATCATTAGCAACTTTAACAAGTAACCTAGATATTCCAGTCCATTCATGAATGTCCATTATTATTATCATCAGTGTCGACCTGTTGATTTCTATACTCAGTCCATTTCTAACATACATTGAGATTGCAAGAGGATATATTTACTGTACTTATTTTAATCAATTACACACCACATGAAGCCAATCATTTGATTAACCTGCATTTGAGGCGGTCATCAAATGATTGGCTTAAGAATACAACAAAAACAAAACAATCTCCATGAATTCAAGGCTTCATGTGGTGGTGTGTAATTGATAGAAAATATATATTTCTTTTCTCCGGTCACTGCTGGAGAATACACTCACTCCTTCTCATTATCATGAGGTTTATCAAGGCCCAATTATATGAAAATGTCTGAAGTTGTGCTTTAACCCATTCTGACCTGAGATCAGATTCTAAAAATGTCTTCTACATCCTGACAGTTTTCTGAAAAAGCTATGTTTCTATGTCAGTCGTTCTTCGATTTTTCAAAAATAGCAGACCTACCAGCTCATAGCGCGCCACTCGGTGGCGCGCTATGAGCTTGTAGATCTGCTATTTTTCATTAGCTAAAGCATAACATAATGCTAACACCAAAAGGGGTTCCCGCCCAAAATAGGTTAATAGTACTCAACTAAATGTACTTAATTGCCACTGTCCACCACTGCATGTTAGCATACAGTAGTTATCACTATACCACTTGGAACAATGATTTCCTGACATATCCATGCCATGCAGCATTGTCGTAGTTATGAAACGCAAACACACACAGCTTCCCTTAGGTATACTGTGTGTATATATATATATATATATATATATATATATACCACTGCAAGCTGCATGTGCAAGCATGTAAACACATGTAAGCCTATTATCATTCATGTCCTGTTATTCATGTCTCAGGAGCCTTTGACTGTCAGTTGTTTTGCATTTATTTGCATGACAGCGACCGTATAAAATGTCACCCGTCTTCCTTTTCTATTTTGTATGTGGGCAGCAGGTAAGAAGACTTGTCTTGTGGCTGAGTCTGGACTTGACAACCGTAACGTTTTCATGATAAAAAAACAATGTCCCTCTTAAGCTCATGGTCAGTGTGACATTCACGATGGCAACAGATGTGATAACTGCCCGGAGTGTAGTCTACTCCCCACTCTACCACCCCCATTCACACACACACGCACGCACGCACGCACGCACGCACGCACACGCACACACACACACACTGTATGTACACACGTTTTGTAAGGGTGTGTGTGTGTGCCCATTAAGAGTGCCCCGGAGCATAAAAAATGTGCCGTGGATTAACCACTTAAGACCTATTTAAGGAATACCGAAAACAGCCGATCTACAAGCTCAAAATGCGTCACAGAATACCCAGAATAGGGACACCAGGTTGAGAGTGGTTGACATGAACAGGGCCTACATCTGCAGCTATAGAACAAAAGCGTGTTCTCTGCTGATGCCATGGAGACAGTGATGAGGTAACAGAGAGACAGAGCAAGGCAAGAGAGAGGACATGAGGGAGATGACAGATGGCGAGCAAGCCGAGCATTAACATGCTAGTGTGGTCTGGTGTTAGAATATAATACTATATACAGTATTTCAGCAGAACTTTGGGTATGGTTGGAAATTGTCTCAATGCTAGGGGTGTCAAAAAAAATCGATTCGAATTAGAATCGCGATTCCCGCTATGAATGATTCAAAATCGATTCATAATTTCCAAAAATCTTTTTTTTTTTTTTTAAGATTTTTGCTTACAGTTACAGGAGTTTTCACTACATGGTGTTTGTGATATGAACTTTAAGCTTACCCTAATCACAGTAACCATCATGTCTTCAGTCATTTTCAAGTTACTGTAGTCAGTACTAGTCACTTCAGTTCAGCACAGCTGTATTGTATTGTAGTATTGAATTGAGAATCATTTTGAATAGAGAATAGTTTTGAATCTGGAAAAAAAATGCTTTAGAATTAAAAAAAAAAAACGTTTTTGGATTGAGAATCGAGTTGAATCGAATCGTGACCCCAAGAATCGGAATCGAATCGAATCGTGGGACACCCAAAGATTCGCAGCCCTACTCAATGCCTTATCTTATCATATCACGTGGAGGTTTATATGCATGCCTCATCGTGGCATTCGAATTCTGCACGTGATCGTTTCAAGTGCTGACGTTTGACGGGGTTTCAGATGTATCTAGCGAACGTGTTTATATGGGCTGAGTCATTCCTACGTTATTCCTGGTTCTCTGACTGATAGAAGACCTATTCAAATTACCCTCTTTGGAGGACTGCAGACTCCACTAAGTAGATCTGATGAAAGAAACGCCGTACTGTCTGGGTAATTGAGTTCCAGAACATAGAGAGGGAATAATCACTGCCTGGTCAGCATTCCTCTGCACTTAAAATTGCAATATGGCCCGTAATTATGATGGGTCCTACTACACATATGTATCTACATGTAGCAGTAAAAAAATAAATGCACATAAAGCCTTCGTTTAAATGATGATAAACAACAGATGTAGGTTAGATCAAACACTTGCGGGATTGCATTAAGTCTGTGGTTTTGTGGGGCAGTGGTGTAGTTTAAGTAGTTATGACTGGGTGCCAATGCTGCTGCTGCTGCTGTGTGTGTATGTGCGTGTGTGCGTGTGTGCGTGCGTGTGCGTGCGTGCGTGGGTCGTGTGTGTGCGTGCATGCGCATAAGTGTAAGCATCCAAAAAATGCCTGGATCCCCTGAGAAGAATCTGTCCACAAACAGAGTGAAACTGGTCAGACCCTCCAACGAAGCCCCAACTCTTATCGAGTTATGGTGTGAAATTGGCCTCACAGGATTGCTTAAGCCTCAGAGATATTCCAGCATCTCCCACATCTTTGTAGTCGGTCTTCTTGGCTATGGTGGTTATGAAACAATTCAGGAATGCCCGGCAGCCGGGAAACTGTTTGGGCTTATGAGCATTGAGCCCAAAGCATTTTTTGTTAATACTGTTTATGTAGATTTGGGATTGGATGTACTTATTCCCTTCCAAACTTGAAGTTAGCCTGATACTTCCTAGAGGAGACTGCACGACGGTCTGCACAGGTGACTTCACTGGTTCCTTGGGTGTATAACAAATTATTATGGATGGTGCCTTAAATCTTTCTCTAATTAAAAATGTCTAACATGTACCCAATTGACCCAGTTGTCTGTTGCGGTAGGACTGCATATCTGACGCAACCATCCAATTCCAATCCAGTTTCACAGACAAAGCTGTATTGTCAGTCGACTGAGTCACTTTGACATGGCGTATAATTTAGCAGTGACAAGTGGCACAAACGGAACAACATAATGACAGCCTATTGTATCTAATAAATATGAATTATTTAATACCGAACAAAAAGAAGAAAAAAAACGTTTGTTTTCCTCACAGTTACATGTTGTAGATTTAGAGAGAGAGGGAGAGAGAGAGAGAGAGAGAGCAGTTCCATGAGCTTCGGCCGACTGCTTTAGGGATCAAAGCAGATAATGACATAAAAGAAGCATCATTGCACCTTGAGATCAAGCACTCTTACAGTGAGCCGTGTTGGTCGATGGGGTGTTGAGAATAATGGATGGACAGCAACAAAGCGCCTTTCTAAGAAAACAAGGGACTGATAATACAGAGAGCCAGTGATGATGAGACATGACCACTCAGACCATAGAGGAGCTGTCCTTTGTGACATGACCACTCAGACCATAGAGGAGCTGTCCTTTGTGACATGACCACTCAGACCATAGAGGAGCTGTCCTTTGTGACATGACCACTCAGACCATAGAGGAGCTGTCCTTTGTGAGACAGCTGCTGTGTCCGTGCATACATTCATCTATCTTTCTTTCTCTCTCACACACACACACACACACACACACACACACACACACACACACACACACACACACACACACACACACACACACACACACGGGGCGGCGGTGGTTCAGGGGTAGAGTGCCTGGATGGTAACCGCAAGGTTGCCAGGGCTCCCCCAGAGTTACTGTCGAAGTGTCCTTGGGCAAGACACTGAACCCCTAATTGCTCCCGATGTGCTGGTTGGTGCCTTGCATGGTTTCCGTTGCCATCGGTGTATGAATGTGTGTGCGAATGGGTGAATGTAATGCATCTCTGTAAAGCGCCTTGGATAAAGGCGCTATATGCACCATTTACCATTTACCATTTACCACACACTTGCATGTGTGTGTATGTGTATATCCCTCACTCTTTTTTTTCCTC
Organism: Electrona antarctica; assembly: GCF_951216825.1. Lineage (NCBI taxonomy): Eukaryota > Metazoa > Chordata > Actinopteri > Myctophiformes > Myctophidae > Electrona > Electrona antarctica. The sequence goes on along the minus strand of NC_136801.1, from coordinate 7,424,695 downwards.
ACCTGTGGCGTGCGCACTCTTTCTTTCCCTCTCTCTCTCTCTCTCTCTCTCTCTCTCTCTGAAATGGCAGATACATTATACACACAGAAGTGCATGCATTGGCACTGCCCTCACAATTCAATTCGATGACGATTGTGTGTGTGGTCTGAGCAATCAGCTTGGATCACAGTGTCGCACGCCCAAGAACGAGACAAGTTTAGAGGGTAGAGGCATGAGGGAAGACTGAAGAAATCCTCCGAACATATAGTTCATTACAGACCTCTCCAGGTAGCAGCAGTCAACATCACATAGCTCTCGCATCTGAGGTCTTGGATGTTGGATATTACAGATTAGACATTTGTTCAGAGTTCAGTAATCTCCTCTGTCATCTGAACCTCAGGAGGATCCAGTAGGATGTTTAAATATTGATGGCCCTGTATATTTATTATATTCTCATTACCTGACTGTGACAGGTAAAGGTTCTTCTATTAGTGTATTAAGTACTTTATTCATATATGTCCTCTCCCTCGTCTCTGCAGGGCCCGACTATATCAACCAACAGTTCATGGAACCCGTGGAGGTTAAGGAGGTTCCCGTTGAGAAGAAGAAGGAGGAAGATCCCAAAGATCCACACTTTTACCGCAAAGGCACCACCCCTCCTCGCTCCCCGCCGGCAGCCTCCACAGAGCTGTCACCTCCCCCTTCGCCCCACTCTAAAAAGAAAGGCCTGCATGCCAACAGCATTAGCCGCAAAACCAGCAAAGAAGAAAAGCACTCCCAAAAGGCAAGCAAAGAAGAGAAGCCCAGTCGCAAGATCAGTAATAAGGATGAGCGGCCTAACCGCAAGGTCAGTAAAGAGGAGAGGCCGTCCTTCAACGAAACCAACAGAGCCCCCCCTCACCAAGAGGAGGCGCCACCTAAACCTGCAAAAGCCCCAGAGCAGCACGCCCCGGAGCGCGCCCCGGTGCCCACCTTACTGCACCCTCCACAGGCTCCGGCCAATGGCCAGCTCCACACCCAGTACCACAGTTACTATGTGAAGCCCACAAAGATAGCCCCGCCACCGGAACCCGAGGAAGAAGAACCAACCGAATTGGAACTGGCTCTCATGACCCCGGTCCCCCAGAAGTCCCCCCTACGGGACAGCAAGAACGAGCCCAAATTCAGGAAGCAGGATTCCCTTAAGCCAAAGAGCCTCATGGATTCAAAGAAATCCAGCATGGAGATGGCGGACAGTTTGACAGAGGACACAGTAAGTATTTCGGCAACAAGGTATTAGTTCGGTGGTTTTCTTTGCATGGACCCCCATAACGCTGAGAGTGTACAAATGGAATCAACTTTCCTTCCTTTTCTTTTGTTCAAGATAATTTTGGGGCTTTTTGCCTTTATTGATAGATGTACACTACAGTAGGTAGATAGGAAACGGGGAGAGAGATGGGGGGAAGACACAGCAAAATGTGTTGGGATCGGGACTCGAACCCGCGACACACTGTCATGCTGGATTACCAGCCAAGGTGCCTGGACTGCTAGGCCGGCCCAGGCCCAAGTTTCCTTTTTTGATTTAATATACTTTATTTACAGCAGAAATTTAGATATTTGCAGAAAAAAGCGCAGGAAAGTACAGTTCAATACAAGGTCTGCTAAGAGGATTTAACCCATTCTGGACGGGAACCCCTTTTGGTGTTTTAACTAAGCATTATGTTATACTTTAGCTATTGAAAAATAGCAGACCTACAAGCTCGTAGCGCGCCACTCGGTGGCGCGCTATGAGCTTGTAGCTTTGGAAAAATCGTGAAAATGCGGCACAAATCTTTGAATATATATTCTTTCAGAGCGAACTTTTTTTTTATTTTGACGTCAGGCCTAAATGGGTTAAAACCCAAGAAGGGCTCTTTGAGAGCAGTTTTGAAGGAGACTAGGGTTTCACATTCCTTTACGACTGTTGGTAGGGCGTTCCACATTTTGTGGCATGCAAAATTAATTTAACCCTTTGTTTGCATTTGTTGTGCATTTCCCGTCAGTCAGTCCGTCCGTCACCCCACATCTCCAACTCTCCATATATGGTCATGCCTCGTGACATCATCAGGGATGGAGATCCCTGATGTCATCGATATTAAAGCCCATATATGGGAATGCCCATATACAGTATGGAAAGCCCTGATGTCATCAATATTGGCCAGCAACTCTACATCTGACCTCAAACCTCAAACCCTTAGATCTCCATATATGGAGCTGACCTGTTCTGACATTCCATATGTTGATCCTTCCCCACCCTCTTCGATCTCTCCCTTTTGACTGATACCTGTCCATTCAAACTCTAGACGGGTCCGCCCCAAAGTTATTAGTGCAGCCGCACCCGGCAGCCGGCGAAAACTAGAGTTCTCAACAGGCCCGAAAATGAAGGCCTGGCCACTCAAGACACTGCCCCCGCTGCCACCCTTAGATATCCATATATGGAGCTGACCTGTTCTGACATTCCATATGTTGATCTGACCTCATCAAACCCTGTACACTCAGGACACGCTCCATATATGGCCAGTACAGAATTAATTCCATATGTTGATCTGACCTCATCAAACCCTGTACACTCAAGACACGCTCCATATATGGCCAGTACAGAATTCATTCCATATGTTGATCTGACCCCCCCATGCCAAAGTGCCAGCACTCGCCCAGCAGTCTGCGGTCACCCAGGTGGATGCAGGCGGGTGCATGCTTCTCAACTAGGCATGTAACGATTCACTCAACTCACGATACGATTCGTATCACGATATGAGGTTCACGATAAGATTTTTCACGATATTAAAAATATATATATTTTAAAGAAAAATTACTGTTTTTTTAATTTTATATAATGTATCTTCCCCCCTGAGATGTTTTATTTAACTACATTGCAAAAGAAGTAGCATTACTTTTGACAGTGCAGAAACATAATTGCCTTCCTTGATGAGCATCAACGACCATCATCACCTGGGCACAGTCACAGACACACACAGCTCCCCTCTACAGTGCTCTACTATACTGAAAGTGACTATCATTTCTCTCCAAAAGCACTTGAATATGATGGAATATGACTAAAGCTCACATTTCACATCCCCCCCCCCCCCCCCCCCCCAAAAAAAAGAAAATCGATTTTTTTTTTTTTAATGAATCGAATTCGAATCGATTCATATCGTCGGGATTAATATCGATATATATCGATATACGATATATCGTTACATGCCTATTCTCAACCTCAGGGCGTCTTACTGGTGTAGTCCATGTCATTATTTTTCATGTTAATGTGCTCCATGTGATTATTTCTCATATCACGGTGTATGATGTGTTGCAGGGTCCTAACTCAGTCCTAGTTGCCATGGTGATGCTGTTGAATATTGGCCTTGCCATAATATTTGTCCACTTCCTGACATGATGATGCTGTTACTCAGGTGAGTTGATTCACATAATTTCCACTTCACCCATATTCAACCTATCTTGGTCCTCACTAATGTTGATTATAGTTACTACCATTTTTGTCTACTTGATCTGTGTCGGACTGTGGACCATTCAGAAACCTGCATGCCTACCAGTGACAAGTAGGCACTAGCCAAGTGTTGGCAATTTCAAACAAGATTTAATTTTGTTAAAGGACAACTCCAGACTAAATAACACATAGGCTTATATTGATCCCAAATGACTTGCCATGGATCTATTTTGCAGAATTGCTCCTGTCGTCCAGTTTCCCCAGGAGACCACAGAGAGAGATAGAGATAGAGCTTTATTGTCATTGCTTGCACGAAACAACGAAATTCAGTTTAGAGCTTCACCACTGGCATACAAATACATAACCATACTGTTAACCCAAAGTGCAATAGTGCTGGTGCAATGTAATAGTGCAAAGTCCATTTTCAGTACCCTTTTAATACTATAGAGGAGGCTCGGGGATGGGGGAGCGGCGGGGGGCAGGTTGTTCATTCAGCAGCCTGACAGCCTGTGGGTAGAGGCTGCTGACCAACAGCCAGTCTGGCTGTTGGTCAGCAGCCTTCATAGCATAGAGCGGAGCCCATTTTACGCAATATTTTGAGAGGCGCATATATACAGGTTTAATGTTTGTCTTTAGCTCAATGTTTGTTTTAAAAACGCCATTGACAATGAAGACACAAACACAAACTCGATGTTGTAAGATGATAAGAGCGCCCCTCACTTCACACGGGAGTGATTTTTGGCAGTCGAAAGTGATTTTTGAGGGGTGCTAGCCCCTCCAATGGTTTGGTGTGTTCCGCCCGTGACGTCATGTGTGTGTGGCCAAGACTATGGACTTTTTAGGACGAAAAGTTTCTGTACATCAAAGTCATTGGCCAAGTCGATGGCAAATGACGTAAGTGGGTGAGGCACCTCTCACTTCACACAAGTGTGATTCCCCCCCCATCCACGGCATCCATGCCGTGGTTGTCCCACACGAGCCGCCACAGTCTGCTGTTACGGTTAAGACGAGCTGTGATTGGCCAGTACAGTCACAGTCACAGATATGACGACCGGGGTAATTATGCAAAATAGATGGCAAGTCATTTGGGAGTAGAGAAAGTAGGGAAATTAGCCTATATGTCCTTTAATCCAACAATGGCTTCTATTTCAGCATGATAACTTTCCATGAAGAGAAAGTCTGTATAGTTTCTATTACAGTAGCTTGGAATTCCCATCGCTGATGTCATTGGTAGGCACTAGGCAGGTTTCTGAACTGTCCGTAGCAGAGGGAGTAGACGGACATTGTGCCATTTTATAATAAGCACTAGTATGATGGACCAATTATACCTGTATGAAAACGAACAAAGCACTTCTTTAACCACTCTAATTATATACACGCCTTTTCTGAATGTGACACTCTTTTGTGTTCCAGACAGTGAAACCATGGTAACTGGTAGAGTTGTGTTGCTGGCCTTTGAAAAATCAAAATGGCGCCAGTCAGACCCGGAGGCAGCCAAAGGTGTTTGGGGAATCAAGAAAACCAAGAAAACGGGGGAGAAAGCCATCACTAAAACACCACCGCCCTGTCGCAGGCTTTCACAAGCCCCAGCCCAATGATTTAACACTCGTTTGGCCTCTGTGAATGAAAGCTGAAGTGAACCGTTGTGTCTATCGAGAAACAAAACAAAAAATATATAATAATAAGATGAAAAAAAAGAAAAAAGAAAACGCATACACAGTCAGGAAAAAAACGAAGAAAAAAAACAAACAAGAAAGAAATTGAAACCCACACGTGTTTCTGATTCAAGCACGCTGGTCTCGGCAGCTCCTGCCACTCCCTCTGCCTCGTTGGCAGAGATAGCAGTGCTGCTGACTGACTGACTGACTGACTGACTGTCTGTGCTGGAAGAAGAGTGTGGAGATGCACTTTTAGATGACGGGAGCGAACAGCTGCCTTTCTATTTTGCCATCTTGACGTTTTGATGGGGAGATGTGAGCACGCGCGTCGTCCACGGGACTGTGTCGCAGTGGGAGCGTGCTCGGGCGTTCTGGAGACCCCCCCCCCCCCCCCCCCCTCCCTCCCACACACATCCATGGGTTCATGCTACACTCGCTACAAGAAACTGGACACGACCGATGCTAGCTTGCAGTCAGTGCTAGCACGGCCACTAGCCAGTCTTACTCTATTACCCAAAATACACCCAATCACCATTGAGGCTCCTTCCACTCTCGCTCTGTCTATAACTACAGGAATCCAGGACACAATGCTTTGAAACAGTCCCCATGCATGGTACAGGTGTTTGTTTGTTTTTACTGTATGGATTTTCTTTGTTCATTGTTGTTCTCTGAATGTTGGTACACCTGCAGTCATAGACGTATAGGTGAAAAGGAAAACCTTTCTTATATCAAACTCAGTATTGATCAATTCATATTGTTTTTGTTTTTCCCTTTTTATTTGGAAAAAGATTTTCTCAATTTATTTCATTTCTAGTAAAAAAAAAAAAGAAGAAAAGAAGAAAGAATATATGGTTGTAATGACGGAATTACAAACAAATTTTACTGAAAGTGCAATATGTTTTATTTTTTTAAAAGAAGGATTATTGTATTTTTGCCAAAATCGTTGCACCGTTGCAAAAAGTCTATATGTTGCATTTATTTTGTCATACCACAGACGTCATTTAGACTTTAGCATTGGACAGAGAGCGTTGATTGACAGTTGGCACGGTTAACTTGCTGTGAGGGAAGTTCACAATGTAAGTGCCAGCTAAGCTCTGTATGGTGAAGCGTGAAGCAACAAATGTCTTATTGATGATGTTATTTATTAAAGATCGAGAGGAAAAAAGAAAAGAAAGACTTCAATGTTATCGCAGCACATGCCTAGACTACTTTGCATGAGATTTCATTGGCAGGTTCCTCTTTTATGTTCTCTTCTCTGGATCCAGAGCGACAGTACAACCACAAAAGCTGTGAAGAGCGAGAGAGAGTGAAGCAGTTAAAACACCTGCTTTCTGTTGGAGAGGATGTGACCCTGCTCGAATGCCTGTGAGTAGTGGTGGACGAAGTACTCAAACCCAGCACTTGACTCCTTTACTCCTCCTGGTCAAATATTACTCAACTACAAGTGAAGGTTGCTCAGTCAAATTTGTGCTTAGTTATTGCTTTGTGCTTAAATATTTAAGTATTCAGAAGTACAAATTACATTGTATTACATTTTAAAAATGTTGCCCCCTCCCCCTCAAAAGAATTAAATAGATTTAAGGCTCATACATAGTCTGAATTTTCGGTGGTTAGGTGACCACCGAACTACAACATGACGTCACGAGCCGCGGTGAAGAGCAAACCACCGCCACCGCTCCAGCCCTTCTCTCTGTTTTTACTCACCACCGCTCAACGTTATTTCAGCTCCGGTGGTCAGCTCACCACCGGAGCGGTGGTCACCTCACCACCGAAAATCCAGACTATGTATGAGCCTTTAGGCAAACACAGAAAAACTGTTGAGCTTGTAGATCTGTTACTGTAACTATAGATTTGAAACAGGGCTTGTAAGTGGTTAATTCATGATGTGATTTTCTCCTTTCTATACTATTTCCCTTTCTAGAAATGTAGTAAAAGTACACTACAAAGAGTGAAGATATGCAGGGGAGAAAATAACCTAATACTCAAGTAAATGTACTTTGTTACTGTCCACCACTGCCTGTGAGACTCATGGTGTAGGTTGGAGTCTCAGTTTTGTGGAACTTGGGTATTGAATTTATTCAGGTCGAGGCTTACGGGAGAATGTGGCACCTAATAAGGTGGTGAGCAGAGATGCCTTTAAAAGAAAACTTTGACAGTAAATACTACTGTTTACCTCAGAGAAAAGAAGATGGGGAAGAGAGGGAAGACACCTCTTGACAGATGACATCCTTGTCTTAACCCATTTTGGGCGGGAACCCCTTTTGGTGTTAGCATCATGCTATGCTTTAGCTATTGAAAAATAGCAGATCTACAAGCTCATTAGGTCTGTAGGTCTGCTATTTTTGAAGAATCGAAGAACGACTGACATAGAAACATAGCTTTTTCAGAAAACTGTCAGGATGTAGAAGACATTTTTAGGATCTGATCTCAGGTCAGAATGGGTTAATTATGTTGCGTTGGGGACGGGAGGTGCACTGGGGGGATCTGACTGTTTTGCCATCATCCGAATCCTGCTTCTTAGCCGCCGCTTTCAACCCCTGCGTCCCCATTTTGGGCATGTCATTATGGGCGAGACTTTTGGAAAAGTTTCAACATTTTTTTAAATATGTTCTCAAATAACGAAAATGGGAAATCTGTGATCTCAACAGCTCATGGCGTTGTGAGCTTAGATGTCCTATTTTCTCTATTCGTCATGCGATGGAGTATATCTACGGCTTAAGAGGCTGAAATGCCACTTTGTCACAACTGTCTGTAGTCTTTGTTGCAAAAGTACAGTGGGTTTATTTTATTTGAAGGTGGTTTATTTATGAGAAATGTTCATTATCATCTCTAAGTTTAACTATTTATTCATTGTACAAATGATACATAATGTGTACATGTGTCGTTTTGAGCATTGATCACCACAAAAAGGGCTTCAAAATGGCTAAGTTTGTCTTGCCATATAATTCAGTTCAAAATATGACTTGTTTATATGGTTTGTAGCGTAAAAAAAGAAGAAATGTTTAAAAAAAAAATTGAGACTGCTTATTTTGTCAATGAGATAATTATTGGAATATGTTTATTATTATTCATAATGTGAAATAGAAACAGCAGGGCAGACCATGATACTTCCAAGCCTAGACAAAATCATTGATGATGTGAGTGATGGAGTTAGCCACTGTACTGTACTGTGCTAATACTGTATGGCTGTATTGATTTTTTTTACATTTTTTTCTCCCCTGTTTTAATGAGTATGGTGAAGACTGCAACCACACAGGACGGGTCGAACAGACAGCCAGTTTATGAAATATTTTTTTGAAATGCAACATTGCATGTTGGAGACATTTCTATAGATTATATACTATTTGTAAGGATTTTTACAGAGCACAATCCAGAATCTGGTATGAGCTGGTATTTTTCTAACAATTTGCACACCTGTATTTTGACAATGAGCATAACTTTGTTTGTAATTGGTAATGTAATGCATATATGGTAACGTTGGACAGTTTAAAAAAAGAATATATATAAATATATATTTTATTTCTAATTGGTTGTAATGTACTTACCATTTGGGGGATGTGAAAGGCAGGTGTACTTGTTTGAGTATTTTGCGAGGTAACGAGGATAAGTGGAAGACTTTTGATATCTCAAAGTTAATGTCACCCCATTGATTTGTGCAAAGTCTTTGGAGATTAACTTCTGTGTATAACAATAAAGATGTTATGCCTTGTAAAAACACACTTGATTATTTATTTGTTTATTTCATATAACTATCCATCCATCCATCCATCTTCAACCGCTTATCCGTAGTCGGGTCACGGGGGCAACAGCTCCACCAGAGTGCTCCAGACTTCCCTCTCCAGAGCAACATTAGTGACTTCCTCCTGGGGGATTCCGAGACGTTCCAAGGCCAGTGAGTCGATGTGTTTCCTCCAACTGCGCCTTGGTCTGCCCCGGGGTCTCCTCCCAGTGGGACGTGCGTCGAGGACCTCCCTAGGGAGGCGCCCGAGAGGCATCCGAACTTACTTGAATACTGTACCTCACTCACACCAATCATCTCCACCTCCACAGCTCAGGATGTGATGTGTGTGTTACATCCTACTTGCTCTCTACTACGGCTGCAATATAGATAGATAGTTTTTGGTTGATCAGATCATCGAGAAGCACAGATTTTGGGATAATCTTTTGAGGGGCGCTAGCCGTCCAGCTTTTAGTGTATGTAACCTAAAATGTGTCCCAACACAAACTTTAAATGCCATTGACAATGAATGGACAATTTTGAGTGTTTGCGTAAACACAAACATTGCATAACACAAACATTGATGACGAAGGTGAGGACGCAAATTCTGATTGGCCGGAATGAGATGATGTACATTGTACAATGATCAGAGCGACCCACAGCTTTTGTCCCCGCACGTCTCAATATTTGCCATTGACAATGAAAGGAGAAATTAGGTCAAATGTCCGCCAAATATGACGTAAATTTGTGGCAACAGGCAACAGGCATTCTGATTGGCCAGTATGAGATGATGATGACGATGTACGATGATAAGAGCGCCCCTCACTTCACATGGGGGTGATTTTTTATATATAATCGAGTCTACTGAATCAATTACGGTATACTCTGATTAACCACTTTTTTTAACCACTATTTTAAATGTCAATGCAACGGCATTGTACAAAATTACAGAAAATAGCTGATCTAAAAGCTTGCATTATGTTGCATTGTGAGTACCGTATGCTACTTGAGGATTTTTGAAAAGTGGTGGTCCCCGCAACATCCAGACCGCCAGGAACGTGTCTAGGGGGGCGGCCTGGTTCTGGCGAGCCGCCCCGTGTTTGAAACCGTCGAGAAATGACAGAGTTACCGTGTGGGGGTCCCCGGAACATCCAGACCCCCAGGAACGCGCCCCGGGGGCCGGCCAGGTTCCGGCAAGCCTTCCCGTGTCCGAAACGGTTGAGAAATGACAGAGTTACCGTGTTGCAGCTTTCAGTGCTCAGACATACACAGGGACAGACACAGGGACATACATACACACACACACATAGCTGCATAATTGAGCACCGCTCAAAAAGAAGATTTTTTTTTATATATATGTAATCGATTAAATACATTACTTTGATTAAGTGTTGCAGCCGTACTGCCTACCTCCCAGCAACGATGGCCTCATGTTGACCTTTTAATGACAGTTCCTGGGTTCCTGAGTTCCTAGCTTGGGGGGGGGTGGGGGGTCTGGGCATGAAATCAAAGTACCTAGTGTGAGTAGTGAGGGCCTCACATTAGTGGTGTGAGGGCAGAGTGGTGGCCCAGCCAGATTGTCTCTGTGGCGGGTCGGTCTGTACTGTTTCCACTGCCTTCATCAGGCCCAGGATTAGTGTCCTGTTACGGCGGCAATGACGGCAGCCTGGGACCGGTGCGCACCGCGACGTGCACTCCACCTGCTGAGGCCTCTGCCCTGAGGATCTCACCGGGCTCGTTCATCTGCATTCATAATGCAGGGAATCTGCACAATGTTTGCAGTTCTCACGTCAGGCAGTATATGTATACTGTATATACTGCTGCTTTATTAGAAATGTAAACAAAACATGGCCCAGTCAGACATTCAGCAAGGGCGAGATCCAGATTACCGACTGCCGTAGTCGGTCGGTAACTCCCGTCCGTCCGTCGCTGTCTCTCCAGACATTAAGGCAAAAGAGATAACCTTTCTAATCACAAGAATTAGACATATTTGTGTTCAGACTTGAACGCAGTGGTGGAGCAGTTAGGGGTTGCTCAGGGACACGTTGCTGGGGGCTGGGAACTGAACCTGGGACCATCTGTTCCCCATTTGACAGTGTTCATGTTCAGAGGAGGAGGTTGGCCAGTATCATGTGTGGAGGCTGAGGCTGACATCAGTGATGATGGAGACGTGGACATTGACATTTTAAATAACCATTTGCCTCCAAAGGAATAACAATCTAGGAATAAAGGAATACAAATAAAAAAGGAATATTCTTGAGAGGCATAAGCCCAGCTCTTTAACACCACTCTTGTGAAGAAGAACTTAGTATAGAATAGCTCTGTTACTATTCTGATTTAGCTCTGAACGTTGGACAAGATTCAACTGCACAAGCAGTCCAAGACAAATATAAACCAAAGCCTTAAAAGCACATGTTCTCTTTATACAGGCCATTTAGTAGTTTGCATTGGATTTGATAACTATCTTCCAAACGCAATATGTCTGATAAGATGTAGATAATGTTTACATTCAAGAGGTTCGTATTCCACCAGCTGCAAACACTGTAAAACATAGGCCCTACTTAATAACCAGAAGACCTTAATAATTAATATGAACACACAATACAGAGGCACATCTTCTTACGGTTAAAATGCCTTCTTCTTCTGTCAGGCAAAGAAATGTACAACATGTTTCGGCCCAAACGTGGCCTTCATCAGGGTCGACAAGATACAGAGTCATACACAGATGGTGTGAAGCTTCGCACGCACGCAAGGATGCACCCACGCACACATACACACTCACACACACGCACCATGGCCATTTTAGATCGCTAATGAACTATAGATCATCCAGTCAGAGGAATCTGGTCTAAAACAGAGCATACATGATACTGACCGCCTGACCACGGCATGCAGTATTTTCCCTCCCATGCATATTTCATCTGGGTGAATCATCACTAAACCACTGAAACCACGCTGACCATCTGATGAACTTATCAGCACTCTGCCATCCTCATCTTGACATCTGTTTTCTATCGCCCAAAAGATGATTTAACTGCAACCGTTATATGCATGTCCAAATGTTGTTGGTACAGCAATAACCACTCGTGATTCACTGTACGATCATGTGCTAATTGGGGGCGGCTATAGCTGATGGGGTAGACAGGCCGTTTGGGGCCTGAATCAGAAGGTTGCCAGTTTGACACTTGCACTGGTGGAAGAAGTATGCATATGTCGCATATGACAAGGTAGAAAAACTATGTTAGAAAGGTCCGTGTATTCAAGATTTTACTTGAGTACACGGCTCAGTGGTCCAGGCACCTTGGCTGGTATTCCAGTCTGGCAGTGTCCCGACAGCCTTTACTGCATGTCTTCCCCCCATCTCTCTCCCCATTTCCTGTCAGCCTACTGTCTGTCCCTCCATAAACAATATAAAATAAAGGCGAAAGCCACAAAAAAACATTTAAATAAATATATACAAATATACAAAATATGCCAAATATTGTATGCAGTACCAAAGTAAAAGTACTCAAACCTAAACCTTTCAACAACGTTTTTGAAAATTGCAGATCTACCAGCTCACAACTGTGCTTATAGGTCGGCAATTTCGAATCACAGATCAAATGCATGTAGTGGAGTATAAATAAATAATAATAAATGGAAATCAAGTTAAGTAAAAGTGTCACAAAATTGTACTCAAGTGTCAAAAGCAATTTCCATAATTCCTTTTCCCTTTCCTTTCCTCTAATATTGAAAAACGGAACTTAAACTATACGGAAATTTAAGTCACAGACTCACATTCACATTTGTTTGCAGTATAAGGCCACAAGGAAAATAGATACAGCATTATGTGCCATCATGTTTGATACTGTAGAATTTCAATGGATCTATAAGCATCTTTATGTCTGGCAATATTCCACCGAAAATAAAGCAAGGGTTTATATTTAACCACCCTCGCCATGGCTGCCTCCATCTCCAAACTAAAATGCAGCTGTGCTTCTAAAATTGGATTAAGGCTCGTAAGCAGTGAGAGGATATCAGTGCCTCAAAACTGTTGCTAAGACATCAGTATTAAGGAGATCCGCTTTCCATGCCTTGCATAGCAAGCTTTGCTTAGCATTCACGACATCTGCCGTACGGTATTTACACAAACAAATCTCAAGTAATAAATCATCTGCCTCTCACGTTGCCTCGTAATATAACTATTATCCAACCCGATCACTCAGACACCTACACTGTTATTATATTTCAAAGTTGTCACATGCCATTGTACAGTATGTGGTATAAAGCACATTGATAATACTTGACTGACATACAGTAAGTCACATGGATGCTTTCAGAGCATGAATCATTTCATGTTGTTTATTGTATGCTGATAAACTATGGTGAATGTCTTAGTGTTGAGTCATCAGTGAGTGGTAATTTAAGTTGACTTGTAATACCTGATGAAAGAAAGAAAATAAATGAAATGAAAAATACCATTACTGTATCAAACATGGTCAACAAACTATACTATAAAAACTTGTCAAACATTGGCCAAATTGTCAAAGAATATAAGAAAGAAGGGAAAGATCGTTCGCAACATGAGGCGTTGTGAGCTTGTAGATCAGCTATTTTCACTATTTATCTGTGGAACCGAGTCAAACTAAATATAATGCCTCAACTCCTACAATTCCCAGTCCTTTTCAGGGTGGCGGTTCCCCAGTTCAAATATGATTATTTTGAGGAGTCGCGGCGAAAAGGTTGAGAACCACTGATCTACAGAAAGAGAAAATGGACATGTACAATATAGCCATTTTATAGTAGGCCTAGGCCTACAGTGGTAGCCTGGCTAATAAGCCAGACCGAATCAGCCGTTGGCAAAAAATAAAATTGCCTGCCGGCGGATTACGGTCTGGAGAGGCTCAATTGTACGCCCATTTCCTACACCAGAGAACTGGTGTGGCCAATCGGGACACGGTATGCAATATGGGCGGGCTTTGGTACAGTGACGTTCAATGCCATCCAGTATTTATATAGTATCATCCATTCAGTGCACCCGGCTGTGGTCGAGTATGTGTTGTCAAATCTGCATGAGAAAATTGCTCAATGGAAGACCTCACTTACAGTATTACATCACCATGTGTGGTTTTTTTATTTATTGTTTGATTGCCACTACACTTTGTTTTAGGTTTGAGTGTGTGTTAAGTGTGTGTTTGTGGTTGTGGTTGCTAGAACCAACTCGTAACACTGGTTCTAGCCAACACAGCCTTGTAATAAGACGCCAGTCACTGAGTCAGACTGCAGACTAATTGAATGATTTGGCAAACGGTGTGACACAACCACAGAACCCCACATGGTATGTTTTCTCCACTAATCAGTGTTCAAATTATCACCAGATGAGGTCACAAGGCAGGTCGCTGTTTTGTGTGTGTGTAGTGGTGTTGTGATGTCGAGGTGGCAACAAGCTGACTACAACACATCTGCCAAGGAGTTGAGTTTGATTAAAACAAGGCATTGGTTCAACAATGGATATCTATCAACAATTTCCTCATCCACCTTCTGATTCCCCATTTTCTTGGAAGAGAAAAAAACCCAAAAAGCATATCATCATATCTGCCTCAGTTACATATTAGCCTTCCATTCTCCTGGGGTAGAAAACAAAAGTAGAGATAAAAATTAAAAATATTATCCTAATCATGATCATGACTGTGTGTGTGTGTGTGTGTGTGTGTGTGTGTGTGTGTGTGTGTGTGTGTGTGTGTGTGTGTGTGTGTGTGTGTGTGTGTGTGTGTGTGTGTGTGTGTGTGTGTGTGTATGCGTGTCCGTGCACGTTCGAGCAATTGTCTCTTGAAACTTGATTTAGTTTTTTCTTTTGTGATCATAGCTGGCAGTTTGTTCCATATCTACTTCCCTCACATATCCATATCTACTTCCCTCACACACATTACATTACAGCCCAGCAGTCACTGATATCTTCCTTCTGTACACTATACCTAATACGTATTGTATGTCATTTTATTCTATATTTATTTTTTAATTCCTTAATATATTAAAATTCCTTTAAATTGCCTGAGATGTATATACAGATAAATATGCTATGCCTATTCATGCCTAGAAGCAGTTACATTCACTCACATGCATTTTGATGTTATTATTGTTATCATCAATACTACAAATTAATATTTCAACCACTGACTAAAATGTGGTGCTGAAATGCTGGGGGCACTATACAGTTGACCCTCTGGATTGCTAAAACCTCTCTCCAGCAAACACTGGATCAAGAAGAGATTATTGTAATACTGCTTTCTGATGTATTCATACATTGTGACAAGCAGCTACCCCCCCCCCCCCTTTTTTCGATGGACGAAATGCTAAAAGACCCCCAACCCCCAATCCCACCCATATCTCCTTGTCATGACTGAAATTGTGACCTGCTTTCATTCACGGCTGCTCAGTCTACCCTAAGCCATTGTAGGCTACTGTGCATAGACAAGTCTGTGTATTGACATATTGACCTCAATGGTATTCCAGGACCAGTATACCATTTAAAAAGCACTGTGCTCCTAAAGCACTAGGCCCCCCCATGCACCGTGACCTTTGGGACTGGTGAAATTATTATAGACTGTAAATGTGTCACATATTCTACCGACATAACTCCACTTTGGTGACATCCATCCACCCAAGTTGGATCTATGGCACATTAATATAAAGGAAGAATTAATTTCCAAATTTCCATCCCTTCTTGATCGGCATTGGAAATGACAACAACAAACAGTTCAGCAATGCTGATTCTTAAACACTTAAACACTATATACTAAACAAGTAAGACGCGCGAATGCGGGAAGCGAACGCAGCTCGTAAATTGCAATAACAACAATTAGAATAAATTACGTACTTTTTTAAGTTATCTTTTTTTTTGTTTTTTGAAGATTTTTTAAGATTTTTTTAAAGTTTTTTCTTTTTAAGTTAAGTTTTTTTTAAAGATCTTTTTTAAGTTAAGTTTTTTTAAGTTTTAAGTTTTTTCTTTTTAAGATTTTTTTTTAAGTTAAGTTTTTTTTAAAGTTAAGTTGTGTGTGTGTGTGTGTGTGTGTGTGTGTGTGTGTGTGTGTGTGTGTGTGTGTGTGTGTGTGTGTGTGTGTGTGTGTGTGTGTGCGCGTGCATGTGTGTGTGTGTTTTTGTGTGTGATACAGCTGCGCCCTCTGGTGGTGGGCGGGTGGTGTTACAGCGTGACACACACAGACACACAGACAGACAGACATGATCTGCTGGGTCTCATAGTAAATGCTCACTGCGTTCGCAATCACTGCGTTCGTAATCACTGCGTTCGCAATAACCTCTACAAGCTCATAAATGAGGCTGTAGATCTGCCATTTTCTCTGAATATTTTCCCAGAATAGAGACGTTATAGTGTTCAAGTGGTTAAATATGTTTTGAATGTAATTTCAGCACATCAGAGAGAGAACATACCTGTATCTTATTAGTGAGAGAACATACCTGTATCTTATTAGTGAGAGAACATACCTGTATCTTATTAGTGCTGATATAGCCTTGATATAGCCACATCAGAGAGAGAACATACCTGTATCTTATTAGTGCTGATATAGCCTTGATATAGCCACATCAGAGAGAGAACATACCTGTATCTTATTAGTGCTGATATAGCCTTGCCGGAAACCAGCGTAGAGTCCAGAACATATAGTATCAGTACAGGCAGGCTTGGATTAAATGTCATTTTCAGCATCTCTGAAATGAGTTATGCTGGTATAGGCTATATATGTTAATTTCCTTCATTCCACTTTCTACCTTTATGAATGATTATATTTTGTTGGGTAAGATATGGCCTGTCAGTCTATTGTAAAACGGCAACATTTTGTTGCAAGAATAATGCCTTTTCTGTTCATTACAAATACCCATCTGTGTTTGTGTGTGTGCGACTGTGTGTGTGTGCGCGCATGCACATGGTGCTATAATTCATCTGGGTGATATACACCACTAGTTGTTGTTGATGAGTAGCAGTTGTGGATGATATCATTGGCAAGCGGGAAGTATGATAAGGGTGTTTGAATGTATTTGTGTACTTGAGGTGTGTGTGTGTGTGTGTGTGTGTGTGTGTGTGTGTGTGTGTGTGTGTGTGTGTGTGTGTGTGTGTGTGTGTGTGTGTGTGTGTGTGTGTGTGTGTGTGTGTGTGTGTGTGTGTGTGTGTGTGTGTGTGTGTGCGTGCGTGCGTGCGTGCGTGCGTGCGTGTGTATAGTGAGTGTATGCCTGGCGTGTGTGAGCCCTACTTTAGGGGCCCACAACAGCTTCCCCGAAATAGAGTTCAACAGCTGCAGTGGGTCAGTTGTATCAGAGGGACATCAAAGCATCCGCTGCCACCCGCCTCCTCTGATCATATGTGCTAATGCATGTTGTGGGGTATGAGAAGGTCACTGATTGTTTTAGGTTGCGTCACGTACTGTAGACTAGAGCCCGAGACAGTCCTATAGACCACTGATTACCAATTATTTTGACCCAAAATATAGGGACCGCGTGCGTGCATGCATGTGTGTGTGCGTGCGTGCGTGCGTGCGTGCGTGCGCGTGCGTGCGTGTATGTGTGAGTGCGAGAGAGAGATACACACTCTCTAGTGTGTGTGGGAGTTGAAAGGGACACAAAAAGACAGACAGAGAGACGTGACGTCATTCTCTTCTTATCCATTAACAGAGCCCATTGAGAGCCCAGATCATTCTGCAGCAGACAGTCACATTATACAATGGCTAAATTTGCGAGTACTGTAAGAAAAAAGGCCCCAACAACAGTAGCTACTATAATCTTCTGTGTAAATCTGGATCTGTAAGGGTCCATTTTTACACTGTCAGGGTTCAATTAAAACAAGGGCTTTTACTGTGTACTGTGCAATCAGTGGTAGTGGACAGATCACGGCCAATTATGTAATGGTCCACTTTCCCCATGTTTTGTTCATTTTATTTATCAACTTAAGCCCTACGCGGAAAATAGCTAAAATAGCGGAACGATAATAAGATTGTGAGTCGCGACACATCGCAATGTGATGCATCGCAAGCTTGTAGATCTGTGCCCACAACAGGATATGCCAGGTTGAACAGCCTCTCACGGTTACTCAACCATCATGTTACTTCTAGGCTCAATAGAACCTGAACTTAAATGAAACAGCTGGCGAGGAGGAATGGAAAATCCTTAAAAATCTTCCACGAAGGGCAATAATATCCCCTCAGACAACCCCTGTGTGGGTCAAACGGCCCAGATTACCAGGCATGCTCAGTGCTCTCTCACAGAGAGCCGTCGCAGCTCAGATAACTCCATTTGGGGGCCTCAGATTTCAGCAGTCATCACTTTTCCTGTATAAAAGAACTCCAGTTGGGATCAGGTCAAAGTCACATTCTGAACATGAGTACACTGTCTCTGATCTTTGATGGACACCTGCCTTCCTGCGACACTAGAATAGACTTTATGGCCCCTGATGATGTATTGTGTGTGTGTGTGTGTGTGTCCACTCCTGCATTACCACCCAGTGTCATATCGTTCCCGGTAGCGTGGCTCATCCCATGGGCCCAAAATCCACCCACCCACCCACCCACACACACACACGCACACACGCACGCACGCACGCACGCACGCACGCACGCACGCACGCACGCACGCACGCACGCACGCACGCACGCACGCACGCGCACACACACACACACACACACACACACACACACACACACACAAACACACACACACACACACACACACACACACACACACACACACACACACACACACACACACACACACACACACACACAGCGGGAAGTATGATAAGGGTGTTTGAATGTATTTGTGTACTTGAGGTGTGTGTGTGTGTGTGTGTGTGTGTGTGTGTGTGTGTGTGTGTGTGTGTGTGTGTGTGTGTGTGTGTGTGTGTGTGTGTGTGTGTGTGTGTGTGTGTGTGTGTGTGTGTGTGTGTGTGTGTGTGTGTGTGTGTGTGTGTGTGTGTGTTTGGAGTCCCCCTTTGGAGTCCCTATTATAAACCACTTGAACCCCATGCAGCATCCATATGCTGGGGGGAACATTAGCCTAGAATAGCAGATCTACAAGCTCACCTAGAATAGCAGATCTACAAGCTCACCTAGAATAGCAGATCTACAAGCTCACCTAGAATAGCAGATCTACAAGCTCACCTAGAATAGCAGATCTACAAGCTCACCTAGAATAGCAGATCTACAAGCTCACCTAGAATAGCAGATCTACAAGCTCACAACAACGCGTCACAGCTATATTTGGTGAAGTGATTTGTTGTAGGCAGAAAAAAGTTGTCCAAGTACAGAGAAATCCAGTTTACTACATTAATTTATTTATCTTGCATGATGTTAGCCTATCAATCCAATTTTATACTTTAGAGACGTGAGCATAAAACAATCTTATAGTTGCAAGCTCCTGCATTACAAACGGGAGGGGCTATAGGAAAACAAACTTACTCACAAAATAAATATATATTACCGTATTTGATTTGATGATCAGCCCAGTGTATGAAAATTAATGCATTAGTGATTACATTTCCAGTGTTGGAAAGTAACTAAGTAGCCTACATACTTTACTCGTCACACACACACACACACACACACACACACACACACACACACAGCGGGAAGTATGATAAGGGTGTTTGAATGTATTTGTGTACTTGAGGTGTGTGTGTGTGTGTGTGTGTGTGTGTGTGTGTGTGTGTGTGTGTGTGTGTGTGTGTGTGTGTGTGTGTGTGTGTGTGTGTGTGTGTGTGTGTGTGTGTGTGTGTGTGTGTGTGTTTGGAGTCCCCCTTTGGAGTCCCTATTATAAACCACTTGAACCCCATGCAGCATCCATATTCTGGGGGGAACATTAGCCTAGAATAGCAGATCTACAAGCTCACCTAGAATAGCAGATCTACAAGCTCACCTAGAATAGCAGATCTACAAGCTCACCTAGAATAGCAGATCTACAAGCTCACCTAGAATAGCAGATCTACAAGCTCACCTAGAATAGCAGATCTACAAGCTCACCTAGAATAGCAGATCTACAAGCTCACAACAACGCGTCACAGCTATATTTGGTGAAGTGATTTGTTGTAGGCAGAAAAAAGTTGTCCAAGTACAGAGAAATCCAGTTTACTACATTAATTTATTTATCTTGCATGATGTTAGCCTATCAATCCAATTTTATACTTTAGAGACGTGAGCATAAAACAATCTTATAGTTGCAAGCTCCTGCATTACAAACGGGAGGGGCTATAGGAAAACAAACTTACTCACAAAATAAATATATATTACCGTATTTGATTTGATGATCAGCCCAGTGTATGAAAATTAATGCATTAGTGATTACATTTCCAGTGTTGGAAAGTAACTAAGTAGCCTACATACTTTACTCGAGTATTTCCAATTTCCAATACTTTTACTACTATATGAGTAGATATTTTTTTGCGGCTTACGCCTTTTATTGGTTTTTGAAGGGACAGACAGTAGGCTGACAGGAAACGGGAGAGAGATGGGGGAAGACATGCAGTAAAGGCCGTGTCGGGCTCGGGAGTCGAACCCGCGGCACACTGCGACTGGATTACCAGTCGGGTGCCCAGACGGTTACGCCACCGCCTGGGCATATGAGTAGTTTTACTTTTAGTACTTTAAGTAGTAACTACATTTTGATGCCGATACGTTTGTACTTTTACTTGAGTATATTTTGAATACAGAACTTCTACTTGTAAAGGAGTACATGATCTATATTGCAGTATTGATACTGCAATTTGAGTAGAACATTTGAGTAGCCTACTTTGTACCTACTTTGAGTAGCCTACTTTGTACACCACCACCACCAGTGTACATTTCTTATGAATATTTTGGTTTTATTTTCAATTTCTTGATGTGAGACGTGGATAATGCGTGATGGAGTAGCAAACATTCCTTTACACTCATTCCTTCTCTCTCTCTCTCTCTCTCTCTCTCTCTCTCTCTCTGTCTGTCTATCTCGCTCTACCATGGGTTTAGATTTATGGGCCCACAGAAGGTCTCTGTCATGTTTAATCAGCACCTGTTCCAGCTCATCTACTGTGGAGCCAGGGGGACAGTCGGAAACACGAATCTTTAACACAAGCGCCACCTGTAGGACCCGCGTTGTTATCTCAGCCCCATTGATTAGCCCCTAACCCCCATTACATGACATGCCAAACCGAGCCTGTAAATAAAATAAATAATAATAAGGGTAATACTAATAATAATTATTATTATTATTTTAAAAAACTGTTACTTCACTGAATCAACAAAGCGCCATTTAAAAAGAAAGGCAATGTGTATGTGGTGTTGTGAGATGCAGCCGAGATCTGCATCGTCTTTTTCTTTGCACAGAACAAGAGATACCATTCATGCAATTATAGCACATTTATTTATTTTATTATTTTATGGTATTTTATTTTATGTTGTATATTATGTAATCTGCTTTGTAAGAATCTTGGGTGTAAGTTTAGTATTCACTTGATCATTGTTTGCAAACTGTCATGTCGGTTTATTGTCCTTTATTGTTTATGTAAACTGTAAAAAAAAAAAAAAAGTGTCCTGTAAATCCATATGGGCTGATTATTAAAAGCGGAACATTTATTCTAGACATCTGAGGCTCCACGGAAGTGGTTTGACGGGGCACGCCAATGTTTTTATTAAAACAGCTTCCGGTGTGTCCTCCTGAGTCCTTAGCTTTTTAGCAGCTGAAAGCAAACCCTGCCCGCCGACTCCCTGTGTGGTAAGAATTGTTATAATAATAGAAATGCATCATAATAACCATCCGCGCCGTTTTACCTTGTATGTACTGTGATGCAATGATTGTTCCGTCGTTCATCTTGACTTTCTGTTAACCACTGAACTATTATAGATCTCGAAGATTAAAAAGAGTTTTCTTGGCTAACTAGCCGTCGTCGCTAGCTGTAGCATTCCAGGCTTCGATATCATATCGGTGGTGAATTAGTGAGCGATCGATCGTTTAACAGGTTTCAGATGGAACGTGTTATATCAAAATGTAAGACGACAGCGGTGGTTATCAAATGTGTAAACTGTAATGGCTGGCCCCATTAGTTAAGTTAACCCTGTCTGCTTAGTTATCATGGCTAAAAGAAAACAAGTAATCATGTTGGGCCTGGTGAAATCCTGCCTGTTTTACTCTGCGACTTCATACACTCTGAGTTAACGTTACTTACAGTCGACCATACGGGTCCCATTTGTACACTATCGGCGTCAGACTAGATTAAAAACTGGATTTAAAACACTGATTTTACTGTGTAGCGTTACCATGGTTATTACAATAACATGATCAGCATCCAAACCATCTGCGATCTCCAAATGACTAATGTGTCTTGTCTAATTTGTGACTTTTCAGGATTAAAGAACATAAATCCCAGACATAATGGGTAAGTAATGTGTTGATATTGACTAACATTTAGCGCTTTGATAGCACTATAATTTAGCTGCAATTGCACACTGTTTATTTATCTAGCACTTCAGCATATGGCTATTGCAGTTGCTCAGCTGTTGTTGTCTTGCAGACGGCGAAGAGAAGACCTATGGTGGCTGTGAGGGGCCAGATGCCATGTATGTGAAGTTGATCTCTTCAGATGGCCATGAATTTATTGTGAAAAGAGAACATGCCTTGACGTCCGGGACCATCAAAGCCATGCTGAGCGGGCCAGGTGAGCATCCAAAGAAGTACAGAAGAATCCAAAGAATTGCATCCTGCTATGGCTCTGTACTTAACCCATTCTGGGCGGGAACCTCTCTTGGTGTTTCAAGCATTCTGTTCTACTTCAGCTATTGAAAAATAGCAGATCTACAAGCTCATAGCGTGCCACCGAGTGGCGCGCTACAAGCTTGTAGGTCTGCTATTTTTGAAAAGTCGTGAAAATGTGGCACAAATCTTTGAATATATATTTCAGAGCGAACATTTTTAACTAAAATATTGGCTTCTGGGGGGTCCCTGAAACTAGATATTTTGAGATGGGGGGGGGTCCGTGGCCCAATAGAGATATTTCTGGGGGTCCTTGACATGAAAAAGGTTGAGGACCACTGACATAGAAACATGGGTTTTTCAGAAAAATTTTAGGATTCTTTTTAATCTACCTCAGTCCAGAATGGGTTATAATGACAGAAGAAATCACCTATGGTTGGGTTGTCTCCGCTACACACGCTGAGAAAAATGCTATTTGTGCTCGTATGTGAAAAATGTTCTTAGTACAGTCTCCTGTGTACCTGAAGAGTAGCCCCAATTTGCAATATGTTGCAACACCAATCATTGACAGCCTATACATCCAAACAAAAGTACTGTAGCGACCCCCCCCCAGGAATAAAGACAGAGACTTGGGGGAGGGTTGGGGTTTGATGGGGGGAGGAGGTGCCTAGTTCAGGTATGCAGTGATAGGTGAGGCTGAGAGGGGGTTAAACAATGGAGAAAGGTGGTTGGTGAAGAGGAGAAGGCGCGAAGAGGAAGGAGGAAGTGACACAGTGGGGAGAGAGTGAGAAGCCTAGACTGAGACAGACAGAGCAGCCTCTTTGTTATTTTCGGCACCCTCCCAACCCAGTTTTAGCCTGTATTAAAAGGGCAATAAAACCCGGTTCTCTGGTTTAAACGTTACTCCTGTTTCCTCCCTTTATTTTCTGAGTTAGTGAGTCAGCTTGAGGGACCGTAAACGCTACAGTACTATCTGATTGTATTAAACAACATTAAACTCATCAACATTGCAGCTGTACGAAAAGCTTGAATTAACCACTTTCTATCTGCTACGTTTTTCATAAAAACTCACCGTAGCCATGTTATGATGAGCTACTTTCTGTCTAAGTGTTCCGAGTTTGGCAGTGCTTGTTGGAAATCACTCACCGGTCCTGTTTTGCAATTGCACATAATGCAGGAGGCAGCAGGCGGTTGCGTTATTGAAGCGCTGCCAAACTAACACTAGAAAAATAATCACCTGCATGGAATTCCTTGACAGTAAGTAGCTCATAACATTTCTACGGTGGATTTTTCAGAAACAAACGCAGATAGGAGGATAATTCAAGCTTTTCGTACAACTGCAATGTTGGAGAGTTTAACATAATGTAGCGACCCCCCAGGAATAAGACAGAGACTTGGGGGAGGGTTGGGGTTTGATGGGGGGAGGAGGTGCCTAGTTCAGGTATGCAGTGATAGGTGAGGATGAGAGGGGGTTAAACAATGGAGAAAGGGGGTTGGTGAAGAGGAGAAGGCGTGAAGAGGAAGGAGGAAGTGACACAGTGGAGAGAGAGTGAGAAGCCTAGACTGAGACAGACAGAGCAGCCTCCAACCCAGTTTTTAGCCTGTATTAAAAGGGCAATAAAACCCGGTTCTCTGGTTTAAACGTTAATCCTGTTTCCTCCCTTTATTTTCTGAGTTAGTGAGTCAGCTTGAGGGACCGTAAACGCTACAATAGTATAATGCAATCAGATAGGACTTTTCTGTTTGCTTGTATGGGCTGTCAATGGTTGGTGTTGCAACACTACATAGACTACACACAACATACTAAAATGGATCTACCGGTAGTTTTACAAATTCACCCTTGTTAAGTCCCGTCCGTGGTTGTGCACCTCTTCGCACGCATTGGTTGGTGTCGTACTAGGCTTGCAATCGTTATAAATGTAATTCTAGCAAATGCCACACAACTTTGGCATGCTCCTCTTATTTGCAGCCTTCATGTTGCTTGCGCTGTAACTCATTTCAGCTTTGATACTTTGTCTTGGTGTAGTACCTTTCCGTGTTGTATTCCTGTGAGCGAACTAACTGCAAAGAGTACAATGATGTTTGGATAGACTGGGGGTGTCGGGTGTATTTGTCTCCACAAGTACTGTAGCTGTTGACACAGCATGCAGCAGGGACTGAGATCTGTTGTACAGATACAGAATAATGGTCTTGGATTTTTCTCAAAATCACCACCGGGCTGGATCGGACCCATTTCACGGGCCCCCCGTTTGACACCCCTGGCCTAGATGCCAAAAATGGCAAGCTGTAAGGTGTAGCATTGTTGTTTAAGAATCACTGAGCACTAAACGGTATCAACCACCTCAAATTCTATCATACAACAGCATAACACATTCAGTTAACCTACATGTATGGTGTGAGAAATGCTTGGTATTAGCCTTAGTTTTCTGCAGATTCTGTGGAATTATATAGAGATTATAAACCTATCGTCTTGTGTTGTCCATTGAACCCGTTTGTCCACTTGGTGGCACTATGCTCCCATTTTATATATATATTTTCGGGTGGTATTGGATCACATAAGATCTTGATTTGTTTTTTTAGCAAAACAACTTGCTTGGGTTAATTTTTTGTTCTAGAATCTAGAAGAACAAATTAACCCTAGATGAGGGACAAACCTTTATTGATCCGAGGAGGAAGAAACTAATAGTGAGGAATTCAAAATATATACGGTAGCCTATATAGCAGCAGTGATTCCCAACTGTTTAGCTTGAGACCTAAAAGCCACATGATGTCTCCCCAGGACCCAGACTAGTAAATAGTTTCATGAATTCATTTTTTGAAATCCTTCTGAAATAATTAAAATATGTATGGGAATGAAAAAAGAGTTAGGCCTATATACTTGCGACCAATGCAAATATGTGTGTGATCCCAAAAGGGTCCTGACCTATTGTTTAGGAACCACTGACCTACAGGAATTTGAATCGTCCTTTAATGTTGACTTGACATACATTTGGAAAACATCATCTTTGCAGTAGCTCATAACTTCTAATCTTATCCATCCAGGTCAGTTTGCGGAGAATGAAACCAATGAAGTGAACTTCAGGGAGATCCCCTCTCATGTTCTATCTAAGGTCTGCATGTACTTCACCTACAAGGTCCGCTACACCAACAGCTCTACGGAAATTCCTGAATTCCCCATTGCTCCGGAAATCGCACTGGAACTGCTCATGGCTGCCAACTTCTTGGATTGTTAAAACGGATAAAGAGATAAATGTAGTGGCTTAAACATTTTTAGATTTGTTTTGTTGTTTTTTGACTATTTAACTACTTTTGCCATGTATGTACGTCATAGAGGGGGAAAATGAATGGGTATCACAACTTGTATGTGATTGTTTATCATTTTGCACCTGGCTTTCTGTTTTTATTTCATTGGTGGTAAAGACTTTCATTTTAATATAATAAATAACAGGTATGGCAGGCTGCACAGGAACCTCAGAAAGTTACAAAATGTGGTTATCGCTAGAATTCACCTACATCTTAATAAATCATTGTTTGGTGAGCCTTTGGTGCTAATGCTGCCTTGTTTGATATGGATTGCTGTGTTCATTTGACTTTTTATACCATGTACACAAGGAGATACCTTTGGTTCCATTTATTGTTCTGCCAAATTTACAATGTAATGCCTAGTTTAAGTCATATGGCTGTTGCTCGCTGACATTTTTTGTTGAGCTATACCCTCAAGCAAACTAATTGAGCTTAATTATGGTTTTGCAACTGCTGCTGGTGATATTGCAGATATAATATCCTAAATTATCAACAAATCATATACCTTATTAGGGAATACTGTTTGTGGATTATTTGTTAAATATCTTGGCATATCACTTTTTGTTGTGGAGAAGCATCACTGTGTTGCTATTCCAGAGGAATCACATGGAAAGCATAACTTGATTTTATTCATAGATAAGATCAGGTGCAACAATGGAACTTGAGTAAAAGACCTAGATAATAAATTACTTCAAAAGTATACATGTCTATCTCTGGCAGACATTGCCCAGTCATTCCAATCTTTCCAGCCATTTAGAAACGAGCATATTAGTTCAGTTTGCTGTCTTGAATTGGAATATAGCCCGCTAGGTGATCAAGTGGATTCAGTCAAGATGGCTGATCATCTCCAAATGTCCTTATGTTGTAATAAACGGCACCTCTGCCAGGAAGGGAAAGGTTTGTACCTGTGTTGTCCTCGGGTGAACAGGAGAATTGTGCAGGTGGATAAATTCTGATAACCAAACAAAGTAAGTAAATATGGGGGTGTACACGATATGTTCCAGAGAAATAATACTGTATACTTGTGTGAACCTTAATAGACTGGTGTTTACCATTTCTGGAATTCAGTCTGGATGTATGAGCTAATGGTCCCCTTGAGCTCACTGTTCGATTCAAGTTCAATAGTCAAAATCACAGCAAGTCTCAAGACACTACACAGACCTGACATTGTCCCACCCTGAGCATTGAGCAAACATTTTTTGAGAGTGCATGGAAAAACTCCCCCTGGAATAATACGGTGGGCAGTGTCATGACAATGTCCATTATAAAACAATGAATATGGTGTAACTGTTATGAGGTACTCCATTGGATGTCAGTGGGGAGTCGGGAACATGAGCTGGGGAAACATGCTTAAAGTGCACAATCAATTTTTACCACAGGGTGGTGTTTTTTTCTCCTTTTTTGGTTTGCATTAAATTCTCAGACACAATTTTGATTGATTGGGACTTTTATTTCACAGTTCTCTGTAGAATGGCCTGGGAACGAAAGCACAATTCAATACAAAAACTGCTACTTTGAGGACGGAACCATGAAAAGCACTAAGACTTGTTTTGTTTACATCAGGGTCCTCCATTTTCAATTCATCAGAACATTTAAAGACGTACAAAATACAAATATACACTTCTATTGCAGGAGCACTGGTCCAGTGCAGTAGCATTGTGTTTATTTAATTTAAGTATTCAGATTTGATAAGTTTGATGTAAATCGAGGTTATGGTGTAGCCAGGGTTCAAAAGATTGAGAATTGCTTCTTGCAAAAAGCTGTATTATTATAGCAAAGCTACTTTTTTGTGTGAAATAAATGTAATAATATGAAAAATTAGAGTAGTTTAACACACTGACAGATTAGCCCACGGACCACCATTTGAAAAGATATGCCAGGGACTAAGGTCCTAGGTTCCATCCTGGAGGCAAATCTTTCCAGTGATAAAATGGCCACCAACATAATCAAAAAAGTCAACCAAAGAACAAGATTCCTATACAGGATCTCCTCACTGGTCAACAAAAACACCTTGAAGACCCTAACAGGAGCCCTCGTACAAGGTTTCTTCGACTATGCATGCACCTCTTGGTAGCCTACCAGCACCTCAAAGGCCCAAAAACAAACTGTTCAGGCTACTACTGGGCCTCACCCACCTCACCCCTGCCCACTTTGACAGGCTGAAATGGCTTAGGGTTGACGACAGAGTACAGCATCGTCCACAAGATTCGATACACAACCAAGATACCCATGTACCTGTCTAAATACTTCCTTAATGTCAATGAAGTCCACACAACACCAGAGGGACAACACCCGCAACCCAGATTCGGCACAAACAAGGGACTAAATTCATTTCGCTCCTATGCCACAAAAATGTGGAACACCCTACCAACTGTCATTAAGACATGTGAATCCCTTGACTCCTTCAAAACCGCTCTCAAAGGGCACCTACGGACTGGCTGCAACTTCGAAACTGGCCCCCGTAAAATCTGAATCCCCCACCCACCCCCTTTCCCCTCTATAGCCTATGTTTCCCCCCTTTTTACCTCCTTTATGATGATTTCCTGTTTTTGGCTATATAGAAGTGTTATGATGAATTGAACATGGTGGACCCTCTTGTAAACAAGTGTAATGCTTTATGGTGTCGTCCACTCAGTTTTTGTATTGAGTTAGTGCTTGAAATGTACAGTAATTCTGCAAACTGCAAATTCTGCACAATACTTCAATCAATCAATCAATCAATCAATCAAAAGCAGTGATTCTCAACCATTTAAAAATTTTAAGGACCTCCAGTTTGACCTGCATTAAGCTACGGACCTCCAGGCATTTCTATCTCTGGGACCCCACTTTATATTGTAAAATCAATGTTAATTTAACTCAGAGAGTGTACATTACAGTCCCATAAGGGTTTGGTTCCTAACTCATTTAGCTGGGGATCCCCTGGAACTCCCTCAAGGACCCCTGGGGGTCCCCGGACGGACCCCACTTTGAGAACCACTGGTTTAACTGAATCTGGATCATTATCTATGCGTGACGTCAGAGGTCATTGACCCCTACCCCCATCGCCGTGGCCTTCAGCTCTGAACACTTTTTCGTACAAAACACCCTTGGGGGTAGGGGAGGGGTGTACGTTGAGGGGTACGTTGAGGGGTGACGACAAGACATCGTTTTTCTCTGTCAAACAAACGGAGCGCAAGCAGCTTATTTCGTTCGTTGTGTCAAAACAACACATCCACTGAGCCATGTGACACCATGACGTAAGGTTGTGTGTTGCTGCTCTGGGTATTTTCTTCTGCCTTGTAAGGCATGCCATGGAAATGTGTTATATAGATGCCATATGACCTGTGTCACAGTGTATGGCACAGCACTCTCTAAATAAAGTGACTTTTTGATTGATTGATTGAAATATTTATTAACAGTTTGCAGAATTACAGTACATTTCAAGCACAAACTCAATACAAAGACTGTTAACTGTGAGTGGACGACCCAATTAAGCATTACACTTGTTTACAAGAGGGTCCACCATGTTCAATTCATCAAAAAAATGTGGTTCTCAAAGTGGGGTCCACTTATTTATAACTATGGGTTCACTGTAGCCTAAGATTTACTCTCTATTTAAAATAAACAAATCTTGAATATCTACTTTTTTAACTTGGGGAAAAAACGGAATAATTTGGAATATATTTGAACCATTTAACCCAAATAAACGTTGTATGGGAGCATTGGGAGGTCAGGTTTAACAGGTTTAAACAGGTTTAACAGTTTCTGTTAAACAATCAAACCTTTTGGCGCAATAATAGCTCCATACCCATCATCCCATGGCACTAGCTCTGATTCCATAGCTCTAATGCTGTTTCATTAGAGCTACCATGGCACATACAAAAACTTGCGAACGCAACGCCACCGTTTCAAGGTAAAACATACCTCATGCTGATGCAGGGGGGTTTCCAACATGGCGTCGATGCAGGTAAGAACAGATCTGACAGCGAGCGAACATTTATTATTAGTAAACGGCGTGAATCTATTCCGCGCTGGCTTCTTTACTTTTAGACGACACGTCTGCTTCATCTGCGCACTGCGTCATAAACCATATGAAGATAAGACGTGTGACAGTGTTTGGTTGAAGTGTTTGTATTTTGTGCGTTTAGCTGTCGGGCTAACCTAGCTAGCCCGTCATCATCACCATTGAGCCTAAAGGCTTTAGGGATCATTCTCACTTCATCATCATCACGAGATAAAATATAATGAATACACACACCGTACGTATATATCTTTTTTTTTCTCCATTTAAGCTCGAATAAAAGTTGACATTTCAGTTGGGATCTTGTGTAAAAAAAAAGTGAATACATTGCTATATAGGCTATATATTATATAAATACAGGGATAAACCCTGTTAGCCTCCAGCTAAATGTTGACCACCCGCTGATGATGGCTGATCTGTAAATATCTATTCTAGAGTTAAAACAGTATTGTTTATATACTTGTACGTTTTACAAAGTGTTACATTTTGTTGCTCTCGACACTTTATTTGTTTGGCTGTTTAAGCTGTTGAAGCCACAACGTTTTTGGTTGTGTGTTTTGACATCGACACTGCGCAATTGATGTTAAGTATTGAATCGAGCGAGTCGACCCAGAGATACTGAACTGAATTGAAAGTATTGGCTTCATAAGTTATATTACGTACAACTGCAGTGGTTCTCACACCTTTTCATGTAAGGGCCCCCAAATTATTATGTATTTGAGCTAGCCCAAGATTTAGACTCTCGTAGAGTTTTTTTTTAGACTCCACGAGAGTCTAAATCTTGGGCTATATTTGACCCATCTGAAAAGAGTGTAAAAACATTCCAAATTATTTCAAGATTTCTTTGAAAATCGCAGATGTACAAGCTCATATTAGATAGGCTATTTTCAAATAGCCAATGTATATAGGGTTAAAGTGGTTAAACTGATGCAATATTAACTCATTTTTCTGGGGACCCCCTGCAACACTTTCGTGATTGCTTTATTTCTTCTTTTTTCTTTTTTTCCTGCAAGCAGCATCAGACCCCCCCCCCCCCCCCCCTTACCAGCCATTCAATTATTGGCTTATGCATGTGACAAACCAAAAGTCCATGAATTCAAGGCTTCATGTGGTGTATAATTGATTAAAGAAAATAATTTTGGGTGAACTACTCCTTTACGACCTGGAAAGCCTATATGTTGTCATTGTTGATACCTTTTAAAATGAGAGATTCTGTTTCATTTTAGATATCGGCTTGCATTCCATTCTCTTGCATATTATTGTACCTTAGGTGGGGATTTCTGTAGGTGGTGCGGTGGGGCCTGTCCCATTGGCCGTATAGGGCTAGTCTCCCATTGGCTTAGAGGCCAACCAATCATGAAAATATCGCTACTAGACCACAAGACTAGACTAGAAAGTCCAATCATTGAGCGGTACCCAACACCCACAGAGCCAAAACTACTAGTAATTGGTGTACTGACCATGCTATTACTGTGCTTAACTGACCAGCCAACTGGCTAATTTACGGCTGTTATCAAACGAACCTGGGCTTCCATAACAAAACACCTCAACAGTGCCACAGTCCCATTGATAACATCATTTGTAGCCCCGACCAAGTATTGACTGCATACCGGTACATTAATATACTGTTCAGATGGTCGACATTTCTCATTTAAAATTTTGTTGAGATAGGATTTTTTGATTTTCATGAGCTGTAATCCATAATCCTTAGATTATGGATAATCATCAAGATTAAAACAAAAAGGTTATAAAAGGTTATAAATACTTCACTTTATGCACAACGAATTGAGAATATATGAAAGTTTCACTTTTTGAATTGTATTACGGAAGAAAATGAACTTTTACACAATATTCAAATTCATTGAGATGGAGCTGTATGTCCGTATGTATGAGTACGGACAGCTGCAACACCACTGGGTGACCTAAAGTGGCACTGTTTAGTAGCGTGGCCGTTGTGACGTCTATGTATGTCCCTATGTATGTTTAGGCAACATGTAAACTAACTTTACAATATCTGCTCTTTACAACAGAAAAGGCTACAAAAGGAACTGTTAGCTCTGCAAAATGACCCACCTCCAGGAATGACACTTAATGAGAAGAGTGTACAGAACACTATTACGCAGTAAGTATTGATGAAAATAATTGTCTCTCTCTCACTCTTTAAAAAAGAAGATCATACTACACTTCATATTCACTTACATTTTAAACATGCACATGAATCCAAAAGGTCTAGTATCTTGCATTGTTGTGATTGGGACAGCTGTGCCACCATGTCTGGTGCTACTTTTACTATAGATAAGAAGAAGCAGCTCTAGTAGTACTCCTCTAAAATGGTATTGTAGGTCAGTGGTTGAACTGTTTGTAATGCTATATTGGCTAACTTAGCGGGGGACCCCTGGACTCCACTTTGAGAACCACTGTTCAAGGTTAAGGTTTACTTTATTTGCCCAAAATGTGTCTTGATGGCGATGACGACATACACAAAGACATACACTAAGCGAATTCTAGGTAACTATGCTTGTTGTACCCACACAGCCATGATTGATGACGAAGTATTGGGGT
Source organism: Electrona antarctica (assembly GCF_951216825.1). NCBI lineage: Eukaryota > Metazoa > Chordata > Actinopteri > Myctophiformes > Myctophidae > Electrona > Electrona antarctica. The sequence continues at coordinate 7,392,311 of NC_136801.1, read as the reverse complement.
CATCTTGGCGTCTGGCTACTCAGGGCCCACCTCTAATGCGCAGTGTCACTAGCACCTGACCCCCTTATAAAATATTTAACAATTTGGCATCATGTGAGCAGCATGGAGGCTAGTGTAGCAAAGAACAGAGACTGCTTAGCTGACCTTCATGTCTGTGTGCCTGTGGCAGTGGTTACTATTGCTGCTGCCTGAGTCAGATTGTGTCTGGTGAGCAGTAAAGAGGAATCGAGACATGACCTTGCAGATGTACTCGACTCAACTGGAGTAAAAGTGTAGCCGTCATTCAGATTTCAGAAGAAGTCTTTCAGCTCCAGGGGTGCATCACTCACTGCTGTTAAGAATCTACTACTAGTCTCGCTTGTCAGGAATGCGTTTCAGGTGTTTTGGAATGTAGCCCTTGTGTTGTAGCATTTGAAACATTTATAATTGCGGTGGTTTCCTCATAGCAATCCTATCATCCTGATGTTTTGTCTTTTGTGAATGGTGCCATGGTTACACAATTCTCTGGACTAGTTCAGTATGTTCAGCTTGCGAGTTCAGTATCGTGTATCCTTGTTTTGTGATGGTATGTATACGATGCGTCATTGTCTGTTCAACTCCAGCGTGGACATTTCTGTTGTGATTAGTGGGTGTTTTGCTTCCACAGTTCTACTCATATGCAGTGCTTACATAGTTATTTTAATTGTTTTTGTTATTTTTATTCCACGGAATGGATCCTTTTGAATTAAGGCACTTTGCTTGACCTTCAAGCTAACCTTGTCCTTTTTTGTAACCGTCAGTGACTGAAACTTATGGCTGTCAGTGTTGTGCATGCAACAGTGATAAGGTAACCATGAGCTTTCAGTTCATTATTATTTGTTTACATAGTACACTCTGTCTCTGGGCGGTGCTCAATGTTTCACAATGTCATTATAGTTGAATACGTGAGAGCACAGTTTGCAGAGGTTGGCAACGAAATTAGGAAGGAACAATTCACTTCTCTCTGTGTCACAATCCAGTGTGTGTGTGTGTGTGTGTTGCACAGACCCTGTCACTTAGCTTGCTTTGTACTTCCACTTACTGTCACAAAATAGCTCTGTGTTCTTTTTGTTGTCCCATGTAATCTCTTGACTATGGGGAATATTTGAGCAAGCTGAAAAGACTGTCCTTAGAGTCCTCTACAGTTTTTAGAGCATCGGAGTGGAGTGGATCAGGTGTAGCCCAGACATCATGCACAGCGATGCTATCTGCCTCTAAGCTTCCCTCCAGTAAGGAATGGAATGCTGCTGACACTATACCAATGCTCATCGACTGTCTGCAACTAAATGGATGAAGTATTAAACAGGGTTGACCTTCTGTGTAGACCTCAATGCTAAATTGCTCCTGCCGACACGTGAAAGAGACACAAGGCTCTATAACAAGTTAACAACGGAACAACAGCCGCAGGTTCACTGGCTCTCTTCTCTAGTGTCATATCTGGGCTGCATGGAAGCAATTTGGGTCAGAGATTGTGTGGTGGTGTGCTGCTATCAATGTTCCGTTTTCTCCCCCTCTGAGGTCTTTGGCCCTCACCAGGCAACGACTAGACAGTAGACGCTAGTATTTTGAATGAACAGAGATGATGCATGGTACATGTCAGCCTGCACATGGTCTGAAAAGGCTGTTTAGGCATAAGAGATGCGTCCCTTCTAGGTAGTTGAAAAGAAAGTATGTGATGTGCAATTATGTAATTAGCCCTATTGCATATTTGGTGTGTGAATACATGGGTAAGTTCCGACACGTGTTTTGGTCCGACGGTCACGACGACCGTTGTTCCTGCATGTCGGACTAATGCTCCGTCGGGTGTGTGTGTGTGTGTGTGTGTGTGTGTGTGTGTGTCTGTGTGTCTGTCTGTCTGTCTGCTGATTGGTTTCTCTTTGGTATGCAAAAAAATGATGGCATTGATGATGACCCCTGTGTTATTGGCCCTCTTATTGGATTTCTCTGTAATTTCATGGCTTATCAATATCTACATAAAGACAAGAGTGCTCAGGTGAATGAAGGTGAAGGACTGGTTCTACTTGAATGACCTGACCAGTTAGTGGGCTGCTAATGGAGCCAGTGCCTGCCAAGTAGCGATTTTGAAATCCTGTCAATCCAGTTTTGGGAACTGGTAGAATGATTTCTGTCCATCTTTGCTATGCCCCAGCTAATGGCTGACAATCCAGAGATTCTATATGACCATTAGACATTTTGACATATTTATTCATTCTCTTTCTCTATACTCATCATGACATCTCTACAATAAAAAAATTATTTCCGCGTATATAGCGTTACATTCGAGCAGTACTATTCATTAATCGTATTTCTGGAAGAACAGCACACATGATATTGTTATTGAATTGATTAGAAATATATTATTTTATCATACATTTCCACAGGCTGGCAAACTAGACTAATAATGGACGCTTTAGTTTTTATTTAAAAGTGTCCATAGACAAATTGCTACCCGGAAATACCCCTTTGTTTACAAACATTCTGATCTTGTCTATTCCACATTTTTGTTTGTTTGTCAGTGATGTTAAATAACTGACATTTTCGTTTCAGGTGGATTGTAGATATGGAGGGAGCCTCCGGCACGCTCTATGAAGGAGAGAAGTTTCAGCTGCTTTTCAAATTTAGTAGTCGATATCCCTTCGATTCACCTCAGGTAAGCAGGAGCAGTGAGTTAGTTTATGCATCAACAATGGGTGGGTAGATGTGAGCGTTGGCTCGGCTGAAGGACATGCTCCAACGCAACGCAATGCATGTTGCTTAGTAACACTCCATTTCGTCTGAATGATGAGTGATAATATCCAGTTGATTGCAGTCCAAACGCATTACTTTTCAGGAAATGTAAAAAAACAAAAAAAGATCTTATAAATACTTTTCATTGGTTTACTATTTATAAAACCACAAAAAAGATATTTATAAAACCACAAAAAAGCTCACAAAAAATATTGTGAGCTGGTAGATCTGTTATTTTAACTAATCTTGCGTGATACTATTGTACGATGACGTAGGGCATTCATTTACAAGAAAACGTTAATATAGATATACAAGATTTGTGCCCGACGATATGGAAATGTACAGAATCTTTTGAGGCCAACCCTAAATTACTGTATTTATCCTGAACATGGTTAATACTATTTTCTTTTTTCAACAATATATTTATTTTCCTTTTTTACACACAAATGACAATACAAATATACAAAAAAACAACAATGAACAGTACAAGACAATTACTGATATAAAGAAAGCAAAACAACAACCAAAAACAACAAAACAAAACAAAACAAAAAACAACAACAACATCACTACTCCTCTTCAGCTCCATCCATTAAATGTGACAAATTATTGTTCTTTATGTATCTTATAAAACGGCCCCACACCTCCTGAAACATTTCTTGTTTGTCCTTAAGAATGTATGCAATCTTTTCCAAAGGTAAACATAAAGACAATTCCCTGAACCACTGTGTAATACTTGGTTTGTCTGGCCTTTTCCAGGTCAATGCTATCACTCTCTTAGCTTGTAAAAGACATATATCTATAAACATTTGTTCATTACGCTTTACACGCTTTGTGTCCCTCCGGATATAGACCGAGCAGGAAGAACTTTGGTTCTGGTACAATATTTATTGACAAAATCTTCTGTATTTCCTGCCCGACCTTCCCCCAAAACTCCATCAATTTTGGACATGGTTAATACTATTTAGCACAAAAACTGATTGTGATGTGATTAACGACTGATAAGCAAGAATGTGTCTCCTAACTGGATGCTTCCACATAAAACACATGGGTCAATCATTTCTGGCTCGGGCACATTGTAGCTACAGTAGGAAGAGACATCAGCGATTCAGCATGGAGCTCTCACTGAGGACGTGTTTGAAGGGATTAGCTTAATTCAATTTAAATTCGCTTTATTGGCATGAGAAATCATAAGTTTACATGTGTCAAAATATAATAAAAACCGTTGGGGAAAGTATATCAACAGAGCTCTCTCTCTCTCTCTCTCTCTCTCTCTCTCTCTCTCTCTCTCTCTCTCTCTCTCTCTCTCTCTCTCTCTCTCTCTCTCTCGCGCCACACACACATACAGGGTATAAAGCTTTTTGAAACAAATAGCAGTCTTTAGCATTTTGTCATTTTGGGACAATTAGCAAACGTATAAAGTATACAAATAAGCCTTGGATTTAAAATGTGTTTGAAGGTAGTAGCCCACCAATCTTATTTACACATAAAAACAAAAATTACAATTACATTAACTAGCAGCAAGCTACACGGCGGCCACCTAGCAATGGGTGCAACAGGGTGTGCATTATAGTTGTCTGGCTTTTGCACTTTGTATGTACTGTGAAAGATATCCAGGGCAGACGTTCATTCATTGTTGGAGAGACTCCGTTTACATCTAGAAACATAGTGCCAGCATATTGGCCTGTCTAAAGGAGGAAGGTGTATATGACGCACATGTGTCCTACTTACTTATTTCTGTGCACAGCATTTCTTTGTTGTAGTAAAAGGAGGACTGATGGTGATTTTTGAGAGGACAAGGTCAATTTTCCTTACCACAACAATTACTGATAAACATTGATTTGTTGAAGAAACGAGGTCCATGTTAATACTTTCTTTCGTTGTTGGAATTTCTGTCAACCTTTGGAAGGTGTGATGTGTTTTTAAAAGACCCCACTTCTGACACACACACACACACACACACACACCCACACACACCCTAGTACTGTCCCTCTCATTTAAAAGTCTAACGGCATGCCAAACCTGGCTGTTCTTATTTTCCTTCCTTTGCACCGATATAGCTTTTAGTTGGAACTTGTTGTGTAGAGAGGACGAGCAGGTTCATTGAGGATGAGCAGGTTCATTGAGGACGAGCAGGTTCATTGAGGACGAGCAGGTTCATTGAGGATGCAATCAGCCTCATTCAGAATGAGGTCTCTGCACAGCAGAGACATCTGGTCAAACCCAATGACCTCTCTCACCATCCTGATCACACACACACACTCGGTATATAAATAAAAACATCATTCCACTTAAACCCAGTCGTCCATATCTCTAGTACCCAGTCATATTGGCGTCATCTTGTGATGTTCGTGCTATACTGTTAACCATTAACCACTTTAAGCTCTGGTGGTTAAGTGATGAGCATTGGGTGTATTTTACTCCCATCTCTCAACCCCACACCCCTTCAAATCGCTACACCTCTCTTTCTTTGGCTCCTCGTGATGGGAGGCCCTCACTCTCATGTTGGGGCCCTGTCAGGTGCAGCGTGCCTCTACTCATTGTTGCCCAGCATTATTCTCCACTTAACTCTCCCCAACTCCCTCTTAACTCCATGCATTCCGTCTCTCTCCGCATCACACCTTCCATATCTTCTCCCTTCGACCCCCTTTTTAATGACTTATGTCCATATGCCCTCTTTCTATTTCTATCTTTACTCTGCTGGTCTAGCCTCCCAATTCGGTATTACTCTCTCACCCTATAACGGCCCCTCTTTCTCCTAATCCCGCTGCCTCATGTTGCTGTAGAGGGCTAAGCCTGAGCTTATGCAGCAAGTCTCATTATTTTCGGCCATTAATGTGACTACTACTTGCTCTACCCCCTCTGTAAAAAAAACATCACATTATATGACTAGACAATTTGGACAATCCCATTGATCATCATCATTCCATCCCATTTCAATCCTGTCCAGAGTTTTACATTTCAAGTATCTGTTTTTATTGTATACATTTTTGTGTGTACCTAGGAAGACTAGCGACCACTTTATGGAATCTAATAGGGATTCGAATAAAGAAAGTAAATAAAGAAAGAAAGTTGAAGTACTCTGACGGGAAAGAAGTTGCAACTGTGTTACTCTAGCCCATTTTGGGCAGGAACCCCTTTTCGTGTTAGCATTATGTTATGCTTTAGCTATTGAAAAATAGCAGATCTACAAGCTCATAGCGCACCACCGAGTGGCGTGCTACGAGCTTGTAGGTCTGCTATTTTTGAAAAATCGAAGAACATAGAAACATAGCTTTTTCAGAAAACTGTCAGGATGTAGAATTTTTTGAATCTGATCTCTGGTCAAAATGGGCTAGTCTACCTTTGGAATCACTCTTTAAACCCACTTTCCTTCCTGCAGGTAATGTTCACAGGAGATAATGTTCCGGTCCATCCCCATGTGTATAGCAATGGTCACATCTGTCTATCTATACTAACAGAAGATTGGTCGCCAGCACTCTCCGTGCAGTCAGTTTGTCTTAGCATTATCAGCATGTTGTCCAGCTGCAAAGAGAAGGTAAGGAAATCGCTGTGACGTCTTGGTGGTTAACTAAACTGCTTAATTTTACTGTATATACTATACCAGTGGTTCTCAAACCTTTTCATGTCAAGGACCCCCAAATGTATATGTATTTGGCTTCAGTATAAATACAATATTTTTTTATTTTTTTTAACAATATTTCACATTTGTCTAAATTGTTCAAAGTATTTTCAATCTAGCAGATCTACAACCGCACAACGCAATGCGATGTGAGCTTGTTGATTGTCTATTTTCAAATTGGCAATGAATATATATCGAGTTAATTTTGATGCTATATTAACACATTTTGCCAGGGGGGGGGGACCCTGCAACCCCCCCAAGGGGGCTTTGAGAACCACTGTACTATGCAAATGGTTAGCACTTGTTTCTATGGGTGGCACATGGAGGACATGTTCATGGAATGACTATTCATTTATTTATTTGTGCTTCTGCAGAGACGACCGCCTGATAACTCCTTTTATGTAAGAACATGTAACAAAAATCCAAAGAAGACAAAATGGTGGTATCATGGTAAGAATGAACGCTTTCTGGCTGAAGTTTGTCAAATAGAAATGAAAACTATGATTATGAAAAAAGCAGGTTATCCGTCTTTGAAACTAATTGCACATACAGTAATGCAGTCTCAGAGCACTGTTTTTTCTAATCTGTAGCACTATTATTTCTTTTCACAGATGATACATGCTAATGTAGAAACTTTGTAATAATCCTAGAAGAAAGAAGTCCTACTGACCTACATAAAGCACTTTTTAAATCATTCAGTCTTTGAACTCTGACCTTTTGACTGGAAAAATGGACACCATGCTCTGGAGACTCTCTCTGCATTTCCCCCCCTGGGCAGTTGGATGCATGATTTAGCTGGTTGTAACATAGAAAACAAATTAAGGAACGTTTATATGCACCCAAGGAGGATTGCTTGTCAAAAAGGTAGTAATGCAGCAAGCAAGGTGGATTTGTAGTGAGATTATTATGGATTCTTGTTTTAAAAAAATATTCTCGTTATGTTTTTTGTGTGTATGGGTGCAATTTAAGGTCCTTGTGTTGTGCAATAGCGATGAATGCATGCTTGGGCCTACAAAAGAAAAATCCAAATCTAAAAGTTTTATGGAAGGGATCTGACCCCAAGAAAAGGTGTGCTTTTTGTTTTCTTTCACTCATGTGCACTGTGAAAGTATCTTATCTACAAAGGCACAACTATGATGGTATTCCCATTTGCAGCTGTAATGTAAGCAGCTCTCTGCTACTTTTCAGGTTAAAGGGTTTTAGTTTGTAACCATTTATCTAAAGTCAAAAATAAGAGAAAAAAACATTTCTCCTTTATCTTTCAAACTGAGACCTGATTGTGGCTCTTCCTGCTGTAGGACAGAATGTTGACACTGGTAGGATTATGGCAGGATAATGGTAGCCTATGACGTTACATTGCTTTGTAACGATGGCCTGCAGCATAGCTAACCGGTCTGTTTTGTAAGCCTAGAAAGATGTAGGGCAGTATCACTTCCTTGTAACGAATGTCTGCAAGAACATTGTCACGTGATCCATTTTTGTTTGTATGATACTTTTTTTTCAAAGAAAACTTTGATTATTGCGTTTATCGTATAAATGTTTTGATTTTAAATGTTGAGTTTTTATACTTTTCAGTTTTTAAGATAGCTGATTCTTTGAGATGGGGGAGTCTGCGATGGACCCGGTATGTTTGAATTGTTTATTTATGTTTATTTAATTTAAAAATCTATTATAATCTCCAGAATTCTAATGTTGGTGAATGGTGAAAAGATAATATAATCTTAAAAGGTAAGGCTTTCGTGGTTCCCCCTGGTCAGAGTTTTGGCTCAGGTACTTTTTTCAATAAAGAGAGATCACCTCTAAAAAGATTACAAGATCAGATATTTTGAATTTAACTATATTTTCACCAAAAGAGACTGTTACGTTGTAAAATTATAACATGTCTGAAAACTATTGTGTATATAAGTCTTTGTTGGATGATGTGACGGAAATTAACAATGGGTGAATTTACTTTATAGCAGAATGACTATAGGAGTGCTTTATGACTTTGAAAGTTTGTCAGCATCTTTTGCTAAGTAAGATATGTACAGTCAAAGTGAGTCAACAACACAATTGTTGGTCAAAAGGTTTAGTAGTTTTACAGTGGGGGATGCATGCAGTTTAAACCCTGCTCATTTCATATTGGCAACACATGGCGACAACGGTAACAGGTCCGCTCGTCCCTTTTCCAACTCGCCCCAGCTTTTTTCCGCAGACCTCACGCCGACAGCTCGGTGCGGCGGTTCTTGTATTCTTTATTTTGTTTACTGAGAATAAGGTTAGAAATAAGTTTAGGGTTAGGCATAGTTTTACTGGGGTTAAATTTAGGAATAGGGTTAGGTTTAGGCATCGTTTTACTGAGGTTGAGGTCAGGAATAAGGTTAGGTTTAACCGTTTAAGCATCATTTACTTGGATTACTTTAGGAATACCAGGCCGCGCTGTTCCGCCGGCTGTACGCCCGGGGCGAGTTGGTAAAGGGGCGAGCAGTCTCGTATTCGTGACAACCACGTGTCTATCAATGTTTTGTAATGAGTTTTATGGGATTGAATTTACAACCTTCACTTGTTGGAGGCCGTGTGGCTTTTGTCATTTCAGACAATAATCACTCCATTCCTATAGAAATACTTTTTGTTTTGTCGCCATCATCCATTTGGGAATACTTGAATTCTCCATCCTGGGTTATTTGTATTTGCTTTTTTTTTCCATGGGTCTAGTCGAGTTTATCTTGAATAAGTCTTTGAGTGAATGTGAAAATATACTGTAGAGGAGATTACCACAGCACACTGCTATCTAAAACTCTTGATTACATAAAGACAGACATATATTTAACCAATGATTTTTGTATTTGCTTCACTGTATACTATGCTGTTGCCGTGAAGTGAGAGGGCAGGATTGAAATGTGTAAATACAGACACAATGGCATTAGAGCAGGACAGGAGAGCCTTCACCAATGGACAGTAGATCAGAGTGAATATATGACTTAAGGTTCTGGATGTGTCTCTCGTTTTGTTTTTCTTCATTTTTTACTTTTTTCTTTCATTGTAGTTTGAATTCTTAGCTTGAAGGTTGTGAGTGATCATCACTAATGGGGGTGTGCTGTTATTTATATTGGAAAATTTGTTTCTGGGATGTTCAAGCTCCATGTTCTAGGTGCCTGTTCATTTTCATAATCAATAATAAAAGTAAAGATTCACTTTTAATTCAACTTGGGCTTATTGTGTTTGTAAAAGTACACACTGTATATATTTCTTTAAAAAAACCCTGTATATTGCCTTTAACCACTATAATTTGTTGGCTGGTATGGGGTATGGGGCTTCCCCAAGGGTCTATCCTTGGACCATTCCTTCCCCCCCCCTGACTACACCACATCTCTGTGGAAATTGGCTGATGCATTTTTGCTGTATGTTCGCCATTATGATATGACCAGAATAGGGATGCTAGGGTTCAGATGGTTAACTGAACTAATACACAAGTTATTATGTATTGCTTGCTGATGCATTTAAAAAACTGAACTGAACTGCTGAGTTGGCCATTTCAAGTCTGAAGCTTTGGCTCTTCTGAGTCGTTGCATTATTTAAACTTATTTAATCCAGAAGGTCAATCATTCCATTTAGGTGACTAAAGATCTGGTTACTGTGGTGACAATCTTGTGGTGTTATAAGCCATGTTCAACTAAGAGGTGTTATAAGCCATGTTCAACTAAGAGGTGTTATAAGCCATGTTCAACTAAGGGGTGTTATAAGCCATGTTCAACTAAGGGGTGTTATAAGCCATGTTCAACTAAGGGGTGTTATAAGCCATGTTCAACTAAGGGGTGTTATAAACCATGTTCAACTAAGGGGTGTTATAAGCTAAGGATTGACCCCTTTGACAGTCCCGAAACTAGTCACGCTCACCCAGCTCTTTACAGGTTTCTATAGAGGGTATGTGCATGCAAGAGAGGCAAAGTGAGTTTAATGTTGTTTAATGTCGTTTAATGAAAAAAAAATAAGGCCACAAATGGGCCTCCATAAGATTTGTTAAAATATTACAAAAAAACATTACCCTTAGTCGGTTTCTCAGCCCATGTTCTTGTTCAGATGGAGTGGAAGGAGGCTTGTTCAGATGGAGCCCAGTCTGAAGAAGTGCATGGTCTCAAAACATCACTCATGAAAAATAAAGAAACTGGCTAACTGGCTTGTGTGCATAACAGTATGCACACAAGTTGTGAGCTTGTAGATCAGCTATTAGGGTTAAAGTGTTTAAACCGATTTTAATGCTTATATTATGTTTGCTGGGGACCCCTTGGAACTCCCTCAAGGACCCCTGGCGGTCACCAGACCCCACTTTAAGAACCACTGTGAGCACACCTAAATAAAATTGATATATTTATACCATGCATATAATGACTTATATCCGGTACAGACAGTATTACTTTGGTTTATTTTGTTCTTGCTCAAGGAAAGGTGATATTGATTCGTTGGGGCCCACATAACAGTATCAATGTCATAATCAATATAGTAAGTAAGTATATCTTTTCATAGGGCCCAGAATTGCTGGCTATGACCCTGGCATAAATATCCAAAAATCTGTTGGCACTGGCAGCAACAAAGGTCAGTCCACTGAAGAGTGATGTTAGCATGCAGAATCTTCCAGGAAACATACATTTATTTTTCTATAGAAAGATATAACCCTGTCATAATTTGTATAAACAATTTTGATCCTCTGATATGCTGCAGAAGTAATGAGTGAAATTGTAACAATCCATTCATCATCACTTCAGGGCTTGAAAAAATATAATTCTTAGAAATGGCATCACAAGACACTTCAGAGTGGATTTATGGCGCCTCCTATTGGTCCATCAGTAGCTATAACAGTATAATGGGTGGAGAGGGGGCAGTTAGTAATAACTGAATTGCTCATTTCATTTCTAAATGAAACATAAGTAACATGATTAATTTAGTGAGCTACAATGCCACGATGATTATTGGTTTTATGTCATGGTGAACAGGATGGACAGTACACAGGATGATTGATGACATGATCTATAATCTGCCTGATTTCAGCATCACTGAGCAAAGAACTGAGTGTGAGAGCCATTCTTCCAGTGCTGCAAAAAAGAAGAGAAGAACAACACAAGCTGTGTGTAACAAATGTCACAGCATCCACAGAATTGCTATGCAATGTGGAGACATTGACAAACGGACAAGGTTTGTTTTGTTTTTTAATTCTGATGTCTGTGTGGTGGCCCTCCCTGACAGGAAGCAAAGCAAGAAGACCGAACCATTCTGCTCATGTCGGCGGGTTCCGCTTGTTTATACCAACACTCACACTTCAGGTGAACGCCAATTCAACGCACGACGAAGCAACGTCATGCACGACGAAGTACATGACACCGACAAGAAAATAAATGCTCATTAATGAACGAATGCTCATTATTAATACTTCCCAATTAAACGGGACACTTTTGATGTATCCAACCCACAACCATAATGTTGGTCTGTTCCTACTTCCATCCAGTTCTCTTTAGTGTTTGCCAATGTTGGAGGTGTAACTGGGGTCTGGCCCTGGACAAAAGGTAAAATTATACCTAGAAATATTTGTCCCTGTTGTGTCGTCGGCTTATAGACTAGCGTGCCACTCTGTCGCGTTTCTATGCATGTCGTGGCGGTGCACGGAAAGCCCCCCCGGGCCGCTGGTGGAACGGAGACGTTGTGGAGAGATGCAAAGCCAGCCAGGGGGGTTTGCTGCTGCTCAGGCCGGTCGGTCAGCCATGATGTTGAGTTTTAACCGGGGGTGGGGAGGGGGGGATAGATGTGGCGGCGAGAATAGTTCATATTCATTTGTTATCAAGACAGCGGGACTGTCATGGGCCGTGACAGTGACAGGCCGTGTGCGTGTGTGACCCGCTGCTTGCTAGTCGTGATTTTGGAAGCTGACATTTGCAGCAAAAAGGGAAAAGGAATGGATGATGACGTTAGCTTAGTTTGCTAACGGTTATGTAGCTGCCTGGATGCTAAAGCTGTGTGCAGCCGTAGCAGCCAGCAGCAACGGTTCACTTAAAATGGTCTGCTTCCCTGTATGTAGCCAAAAATGTCAATGATCAGATCTGGCTTCATATCACATCCATAATTGAAGGGAATCGACCATCATCAGGCCAGCAGGGTCGATATACGTTCGGCTGGCCGTGCAGCACTGCACTTTACGTTCAGCTGCCTGTCGGTATAAAAGTATAGGAGCCTGGAGGCTTTACAACTAAGGTTTCTGACCTGGAGCTCCTCAGGTGCACTGACTGCATGCATTGCACGGTGGTGATGCATGCATGGATATTATGCAGCCTGACAAATGCCACACTAACTATACGTTTGGGTGTCAGTGACAGTGTTAATGTCATACTGCATGCACTTACCGGTAAATATTAAATAAACATGCTCTCTATCTGTCTCTCTATTCTTTGTGCATGATCCTTCTGAGGTCCATGGGAACCACAGGAGCCCCCTTTCTCTCTGATATTGGTTACTTACACCTGGTTACATTACAGCAGGAAGCCTATGACGTGTTCGCCTGTATAATCTGGATTCTGGTGGCTGAAGCTTAGAGTACTGAAGTGTTATTGTATTTCATATACAAAATGCCTTTTTAGTATTTCAGTATTTATGCATTTATTTTATAGGCATGACTCTTAACAGTAAACCTGTGCAAACCTTGGATCCCACCTTACCTCAAAATAACTCAAATAAACAAAACAAATGAATAAACATGCCTTTAAAAGTCATGTTCAGCTGCAGTGCAACATAACTGCCAAGTGCCACCTGTTCAGTCCATTAAATTCATATTGGTGAAATAACCAATAGGCCATTTCAGAAATTATCAAAAAAATATTACAAGAATGAAAACGAAAACCATTTATTTTGAATGAAAATAAACTAGGAAGGAGTTTCAGCAAGCCTGTGTTGTGTTCTTTCTACCCACTGTCTGCTTTCACACAGTGAGCAAGTGTCAGACCTTAGCAACAGTAAGATGAGGAAAGCTCCTTGATACTGTATAAAAGGTTCATTGTCTGGGTGCCATAACACCCAGTGGATCAGTATGTGAACTTCTTGGGTTTGGATTGTGTTTTTCATGCCAGTTTTTGTTGGAGATGGAGATTTCTCGTTTTTCTTTTACACGGATAAACACTTGTTTTCTATTGACGGGGGACATTTTTTCCTAAAGCCCTCAGTTAACATTTACTTGAGCATTCACCATTCAGGATGTTGACTGGTCTGTTTGTAGGAGTTCTCATAAGAGTAGTTTACTAGTCTATGTGTCACCGCTTTTCTTATTTGTGATAATTAGATACCCAATTTAGATTGTTAGACTTGTTGCTAACAACCTATAGCAAATGTGATTGTTCTCTCTGCTTCCAGGAATAGAGCATGGCTCAAGTGAAAGTGCAGACCTCAGCACCCCTGGCTGGTCCTGGCCTCTCCCCCGGAGTGGCCCCCACGGCCATGGCCAGTCCAGGATCCCTGGGTCTGCAGCCCTCTGTCAATGGCACAGGCCCGGCCCCCACGCCCGGCTGCCCTGCTCCTTCAGTCGGATATGGGGACGCCCCTGTGTCTACCTCCCCACCAGGTACACTGCCACACATCAATGCAATACATGGAGTCCACTCCAGTAGAACACATCGACACAATACAGTATAGACATTTTCAAGGACCCCCCACAACTCTGAGAGAATACAAATGGAACCATTCGGAACCCCCCTAAGGATCCCTGAGAGTCCTGGACCCCACTTTGAGAACCACTGCAATACATAGAGACCAGGTAGACTGTCAGTTCAGTAGACCATATCAATATACTACATATAGAGAGACCAGGTAGACTGTCAGTTCAGTAGACCATATCAATATACTACATATAGACAGACCAGGTAGACTGTCAGTTCAGTAGACCATATCAAAGAGAGACCAGGTAGACTGCCAGTTCAGTAGACAATATACTACATATAGAGAGACCAGGTAGACTGTCAGTTCAGTAGACCATATCAATATACTACATATAGAGAGACCAGGTAGACTGTCAGTTCAGTAGACCATATCAATATACTACATATAGAGAGACCAGGTAGACTGTCAGTTCAGTAGACCATATCAATATACTACATATAGAGAGACCAGGTAGACTGTCAGTTCAGTAGACCATATCAATATACTACATATAGAGAGACCAGGTAGACTGTCAGTTCAGTAGACCATATCAATATACTACATATAGAGAGACCAGGTAGACTGTCAGTTCAGTAGACCATATCAATATACTACATATAGAGAGACCAGGTAGACTGTCAGTTCAGTAGACAATATACTACATATAGAGAGACCAGGTAGACTGTCAGTTCAGTAGACAATATACTACATATAGAGAGACCAGGTAGACTGTCAGTTCAGTAGACAATATACTACATATAGAGAGACCAGGTAGACTGTCAGTTCAGTAGACAATATACTACATATAGAGAGACCAGGTAGACTGTCAGTTCAGTAGACCATATCAATATACTACATATAGAGAGACCAGGTAGACTGTCAGTTCAGTAGACCATATCAATATACTACATATAGAGAGACCAGGTAGACTGTCAGTTCAGTAGACCATATCAATATACTACATAGAGAGAGACCAGGTAGACTGTCCGTTCAGTAGACCATATCAATACACTACATATAGAGAGACCAGCTAGACTGCTTGCAGGTATGACAACATTATGACAAAAGTTCCAGGATAAAACAGACAGGCATTCAGACAATACAAAGATGACAAGGCTATATGTGCCTACAACGAAGTGAAATAAAAGGTCAAAATGAACTCCCCAACCATCTCAGAGCTGCTCCCTCTCTCCTCTCATTCAAAACCTCACTCAAAACCCACCTCTTCAGGATAGCTTTCCCCCAGCTGAGGTCTGGTTAGGATGTCCCCCCCTTCCCTCGTTTATCCTTTTATCTTTTTAACCTTGTACTGTTGTTGTATCTGCTATGTTTTGCTTTGTTTTTTTTCCTAATAAAGTCTGTTCCTAGTGTTCTTAGTGTATTTAGAAAAGCGCTATATACATTTGAGCTATTATTATTATTATTTAACATTTGGAGGGAGACAATCAGTGATTATTCGTCCATAGCAGAGTATCTCACAAGTTTTCTGTTTTGTGTTCTTTTTTCAGGCCCACCCCAGGAGAACATGGCAAACCCTAAAGAGAAAACTCCCATGTGTTTGGTGAATGAGTTAGCCCGTTTCAATAGGATCCAACCACAGTACAAGCTCCTCAATGAGAGAGGACCTGCACATGCTAAGGTGTGAAGCCTGGAAATTATACTTATATATATGTTTTAACGGCGGCAGTTCACCCAGCAAATAAAAAACTATATTGTCCTCTTATCTGGACTGGTATGAAGCCACCCAGATAATTTTGGAGCGACTTGCAGAGGACCTACCTACCTTTCCAACACAAAATAAAAATCACAACAAAAACTCAAACGTTACCCAACTACATTAGACTAAACAACTAACATAAATATAAAGTGTAGCGCCTGTCACACCAGGACAAATGCAGAGTCTCACAAGACTATATCAAAGTGTCTTTAAACAAACAACATACAAATGAATCAATGACTCAAAATAGCTGCCAGAAGTCGACCACAGGTGACAGTTCTTATATTGTCAACCCATAGTCAACTCAAGATTGTTGATCTGGGCAGTAAAACAGTAATCACCAGAGGTGACGTTCTGGTTCAGGATGGCCTGGCGGTCAGCGGACAGACGGCACCTGTCCTTTTGTATTGTGTTGTTTAATGTGTGACAACATTTGGGGGCAGATCAGTTCATGATTTGGCATGAACTGGCCCCAGCCACATAATAATTTGGATGTCTATCTGACTGATACATCTTTTTAAGATGACTCTATAGTTTTTGACAAAATGTAGTAGTAGCTAAACGTGGGTTTTGAAGAAAACGCAAAATGGCGGAAATCTATTCAGGCGCTAAAGTAAGTAAAAGTAAGTAGCCTTGCCGAGCCATGAGGCCCATAGGTCAGGAGCCTATCTCCTGTTTCTGTAGCGTGAGGCAGCTTGATGTACAAGTACACCCCCTGGACATGACGCTAGTATGTCGCAGGGACTTACCCCCAATCCAACCCTTGATGCTGAGTGTCAAGCAGGGAGGCACTGGGTCCCATTTTTTAGAGTCTTTGGTATGACCCGACTGGGGATTGAACCCCAGCCTCCCAGTCCCAGGGCGGACACTCAACCACAAGGCCACTGGGTTCAGGCACTAGCCAGGCTCAAATGAGCAGGGCCTATGGAGAGCAGACAGGAGTTAAAGGCCATGCAACACTGTTATAGTGCATATATTCTTCCTTTTCTTACTGGGATTGTGTGTGCAAAGTTTCACACTGATCGGTGGAGTAGTGTAGGAGTTTAGCTGTTCCCAGACACACACACAGGCGGACAGCGGCGAAAACATAATTTCTGGTCTTCAGCCGTCTGGTCTCACAGAGATTCTGTAGTAAAAATAGGCCTACTTACTGAATCCAAAAAGCTGTAATCCATAATTTATTCTAGTGAATAAAATGTTCTTTAGACCAATCTCTCATAGAGTGTGTTATTACAACACAACTAACCAACTGCGGTTTATGTAGTTGGCCTTACTGCTCTTCTGTTGAGACATTTAGATCCTGTCATCAGGTAGGAGGACCACTACTGGTTGAGAAGAGGTATTGCATGAAGGTCAAATAGTATACTATTTTATCTTCTACCCAAATGGGGAAACTTTATTAATAGATGATTTGATTTGACTTTATCATAATGTGTTGCTATGGCAAGCAGACAATTATTCTAACTCTAAGCGTTATCCAAAAGACAATTAGAATTGTCGATTAGAAAAACACATGCTTTGAAGTTGGCCTTTTTATGCAATACTCGTCGTCTTGATTATCTTCTTATTGATTATTCTATCAATTACTTTTTTGATTAATCAAAATAAGTGTTTTTTTTATATCAACAAATCTATGTGAAACTATTTTCATTGTTTTTTGTTTTTTTTATAATTGACTACATTGATTAGTCTGATTAGAGAAAGATCTTTTTATAAATTAAATAGATGATCTTTTATTAAAGTCAATGATCAGTTATTTATTATAATCAATTACATAGATTGGTTTGATACTTTGATTAACCCCTATATCATTCAATTACAGATTTCTATATCATTAAATTATATAGGGGTTATGTGGTTACCATTAATTTTGACAACCACACTAGTCAAATGGCTTGCAGGCGGCCTGAGTAGTAACGTCTCTCTGCCTGTGGGTGTCACTGTTGCAGATCTTCACAGTGCAGTTGTCTCTTGGGGAGCAGGTGTGGGAGGCAGAGGGCACCAGCATCAAAAAGGCCCAGCACACCACGGCCTCCAAAGCTCTGGAAGAGAGCGTCCTCCCCAGACCAGCACCACGCTCCCCCAGAGTGGATATCAACAGCAATCCAGGTACCTAAACCAGTAAACACCACCAACCTGATGCTTTTGACAGCAATATTTTTATTTTAGTTTTTGTCATAGTCTCTTGAATAGCTCCATATATGCAGGTCTATGTGATGATCCAGTATTCTCCATATCCAGGGTTTGATGAGGTCAGTGTCGTGATCTTCATATATGGAGACGGCCATATATTAGCCATATCATATTTATTGATCTGCTGTCGTAGCAGCACCCAGCAGGTGTTCACTGTTTGAGTCAGATGATCAAAGGTGAATGAACTAATGGTTACCTTCCTTTAATTAAAATAAACCTCTGAAAATGCATGCTGCCCGCTCATCTGAACACTTAACACAGCAGCCTTTGGGCTGCTTTTGAGATTATCAAGTGGACCCTGATCCCATTGCATAGTCCCTGACCCCTCCACCGAATGTTACTTTCTGTTCCAAATCTTCTTTGCAAACTGCGCACAGGATTGTGGTTTGAAATTGAGCGGCATGCCATATCACCGGCTACATTGGCAGCCAAGATGGACTAGCAGGTTGATTCTGAAAACAGCCTTTTGTTTTAGTGCCCCAACCACATGGAATCATTGGAATGACCTACAGCTTAAATTAATCTGTTCTCCCATAACATACGTTTTCTCGTACGTCTGCAATCTTTGATTGCAGACATACCCCCAAGTGTCTGCAACTGTTTTTAAACATGCGTGCTACATCACACGATGAGGAAATGTTGCTGTTCTGTTTTTGTTTATTGCTTTGAAATGTTGTATGATGTTGTATCTCGACGACACTGCAAATGAGGGTAATACATTACGAGAATAAATAAAGGTTTGAATGAAAACATTCAAAGTTGCCGTGTCATTAGGGGTAATGGTGCATTACTTTGAGCCAATTATTATTTTAAGAGGAGGATAAAATGTTGTAGTTAACGTTCAAAATGATGTTATTTGTCAAACATGCTCTATGATGGTGCCTCTTGAATCAATGCACTACAGCTGGGCGTAGGAAAACGTTAAACAGCTGAGAAATGTGCTGGAGGGGACTTTAATATGACACGCATGACTGTCCTATGAGGATGGCATTGCTTTAATATGACACGCATGACTGTCCTATGAGGATGGCATTGCTTTAATATGACACGCATGACTGTCCTATGAGGATGGCATTGCTTTAATATGACACGCATGACTGTCCTATGAGGATGGCATTGCTTGTTTGGATAGAGATGTAGTTGCTGCTATTTTCTAATTCACATAGATTGGAGTGAAGCTGATAGGGAAATCTCTGTGTTTCAATATTTTTATTAAACAGAAAAAGACATGGACAATACATGAACTTATGACACATGGACACAACATACAACACTTAACCCATTCTGGGCGGGAACCCCGTTCTGTAACAGTTTCTTTTCTCTCTATTAAACACTTGGAAGGTTCTCAGAAGGCTTAGATCAAGATATATAAGACATGCATAAAGTCAACCATAATCCCAAATGGGTTGACAGTACAATAACAGGACATAAAAACAAAAAGTATATGCAAATCATAAAATACATATGCCAAAGGGGCATAAGGACAGAAAGTATATACAAATCATAAGTACCTATTCACAGTTTCACACCAAATTGAGTATATTATCACAATATAGCTGCCACCATCATCATCTCTTAAATCTGACCCCTACCTCCCCATTGATATGTCATCTGACTGGCCTCCTCGGTCACTCCAATACACATAACATTTGACCACTCATCCCCTATATGAGGCGCCAATGGTAGCCATGCTTCGACAAATTCGGCCAGGTTGCCCCGTAGCAGGACACACGAGAGCCTCTCCAATGGCATGGTTTTTCAAACCATAGAATAACACTAGATTTTTGTGAATCTCTGAACAAGTTAGCATAGTCAACCTTGCCTCTACTGTCGACTCCGCTGTACTGCTGCCTGTGTCAGTGTGATAGTAAAGGGCCTAGTAGCCAGAGTTTAACCTATTTTGACCTGAGATCAGATTCAAAAAATGTCTTCTACATCCTGACAGTTTTCTGAAAAAGCTATGTTTCTATGTCAGTCGTTCTTCGATTTTTCAAAAATAGCAGACCTACAAGCTCGTAGCGCGCCACTCGGTGGCGCGCTATGAGCTTGTAGATCTGCTATTTTTCAATAGCTAAAGCATAACCTAATGCTAACACCAAAAGGGGTTCCCGCCCAACATGGGTTAATGTGATTTAGACGACAGCCCTATGATAACGTACACAACATCAAAGGAGCTGCTGGGTAAGCAAGACAAGCTGTCAGGCACAGTCAAGTAGCCGGGGGAATTTGAGAAGTGTTCGTCTAGGAGAATATCTCTTTACATCATGGCAGCAATTGTTATGCTATGCAGCTTCAGCTTGACAAGTTAATCGCTACACTGATATTGTGCTGTGCCGCTTCCATTATTTACATTGGTGGAGTGTATTTGCTGGAGCTAGGAACAGCTGCTGAATAAATGCCTGCTGTTTATTAAAGTTTGGCAGCTGTTAGATTTATTACTTTTATTTACTAAACGTTTTGGGAGATACATTTGCATCTTTGTTTCGAAGTACCTTATACTTAATGCAAGCATTGTTTTTGTAGCATTGACAGAAAATAGTTGATATTATTATTATGAATTCACTAATAGTCTGGTATCTGGCTTTAGTCCATATTAGCTCAATTTCATATTGCTGTAAGAAATATTATTTAGCTCTGTATATATTTTGGAGTCCTGTATGATTTAGTGACGACGATAATGTGGTATTGTGCCGATAATATACTGTATATACGTACAGTATAACAGATATATAAGCTCACAACGCAACACATTGTGAGCTTGTAGATCTTCTCTATTTTAGCTATTTCTGAATATTTTTAAAGGGGATGTAATAAACCCATTTTGGGCGGGAACCCCTTTTGGTGTTCGCATTATGTTATGCTTTAGCTATTGAAAAATAGCAGATCTACAAGCTCATAGCGCGCCACCGAGTGGCGCGCTACGAGCTTGTAGGTCTGCTATTTTTGAAAAATCGAAGAACGACTGACATAGAAACATAGCTTTTTCAGAAAACTGTCAGGATGTAGAAGGCATTTTTAGAATCTGATCTCAGGTCAAAATGGGTTAAAAACAGGGAACGACAAAACCTATGCCATGTTATCATATCCAAAATCCCAGATGATCTACTGTATCTAGTCCAATTTCACGATATCGATATTATCTTGTCCAACCCAAATGTTGTGAAATATAGACGGTACTAGGGATGCACTGATTATCGACCACCATATATATATATATACGTATATCGGCCCAAAATTTCCATATCGGTGCATCCCAATGGATAGCTTGTAGAGCTACTATTTCATATAAATCTATGATGAATTTATAGTTATACACATGAATGGAAACAATTCTGACAATTATGCCAGAATATATTTGTGACCACCACACATAATTGTCACCACTGCAATTATGTAATAATTGTGACAGGCCTCGCACTTAACCCATTTTGGGCGGGAACCCTTTTTGGTGTTAGCATTATGTTATGCTTTAGCTATTGAAAAATAGCAGATCTACAAGCTCATAGCGCGCCACCGAGTGGCGCGCTACGAGCTTGTAGGTCTGCTATTTTAGAAAAATCGAAGAACCACTGACATAGAAACATAGCTTTTCCAGAAAACTGTCAGGATGTAGAAGACATTTTTTAGAATCTGATCTCAGGTCAAAATGGGTTATTAATCTCTGAATCTCCTCTCCTGTGTACACCCAGGCAGTATAACTCCCACAGTAGAGCTGAATGGTCTGGCCATGAAGAGAGGGGAGCCAGCCATCTACAGGCCCTTGGACCCCAAGCCCGTGCCCAACTACAGAGCCAACTACAACTTCCGAGGGATGTTCAACCAAAGGTGAGGTGCCTATAGTTCTTTAGTACTCTTGAATGTGGCTAGTTGCTTGAATGGGCGACTGTGGCTCAAGAGGTAGAGCAGGTTGTCCAATGATCCATGGGTCAGCGGTTCGAATCCCGGCTCCTCCTGTCTACATGTCGAAGTGTCCTTGGGCAAGACACTGAACCCCAAATTGCTCCCGATGTGCTGGTTGGTACCTTGCATGGCTTCCGCCGCAATCGGTGTATGAATGTGTGTGTGAATGGGTGAATGTAATGCACAATCTATGTAAAGCGCCTTGGATAAAGGCGCTATATAAATGCACCATTTACCATTTTGAATAGCTACAGTGAGGTATTTGTAACATTATGGCATGGTCCGAGCTGAGGTCAAATTGGGACCGATTAATTTTGACATTCTGCCCTCTTTTCTTTTTGAGGGGCCCTAGCCCCTCCTATGCCCAGCTTTTGGTGTCTGTGTAAACACAAACAGAAAAGGGAAGACGCAAATTGTGATGTGGCCGGAATGACATTTGCGATGATTTGATTGGTTGAGCAAGGAATGTGATGATGTAAGAGCGCCCCTCACTTCATACGGATGTGTTTTTTTTTAATGATTCAATACTTCAGCACTAACTACAAAAGTTTTGACAGTTGACAATTGGATTTTATGGGTTTATTATGGGTGTAAGCTCATCTTTAAAGCTTCAAGAGGCCTATATATTGTTTTGAACAGTGCAATGAGTGCATTTTGAAATATCTCTTTCATTACGGGAGAGGATATTTCCTTTTTACGAGTCCATAACTCCCAACTGAAGATCTAATATTGGACTTGAGTTAACTCCCAACTCATGTTCTAATATTGGACGCCATAAATGTGAATTTCATCAAAGTCTGAATGAACAGAGGATGAACATCCTCTGTCCATTCAGTACTTTGATGTAATTCACGATCTCTGTCCTGTATTCATGCGCATGTCATTGTCTTTTGATGCTTTAAAGCGGCAGTGGTCTCTTTGATCCCACTGACCCAGATGTCCTGTCTGTGCGTGTCAGACGTGTGTGTGCCCCCCCCGGCCCCTCCATATGTTTTCTAAACAAATGAATGTGGTGCCCTCGCAGGGTCCCATCGCGCTCCATCTCTGTCGACCACCCCCCACCCTCCACACACCCCTTTCCTGCATTGCCAGAACCACCCAGCTATTTCCAAAACGCCATAAAAACGCCACACAGTTCCGATTAATGATCCCCTCTACCCCTGGTGAAGGAATGTGCAGAGATGATGGCGCCCTTTGCTTTATTTATGCTAGACCATGTGCTGAGACACACACACACACACACACACACACACACACACACACACACACACACACACACACACACACACACACACACACACACACACACACACACACACAGGTACACCTTGCATGGTGGGAGGTCATTTTAATAGGCTGTAGAGGAGAGATCCATCACAAAGACAAAAACAGGTGTGAATTTATCCTGACCACTGTATATGAGGCATGACCCTCTATATACATATTGTGCAGTAGTATTTTATAGTTACACACTAGTAGTGTAAATATTATTATATCTCATAGTATAAGAGAGGTAAGGTGTGAAAACTAATCAAGGCTGTCTGTCTGAAGTTGGACTGGCTGTCTGAAGTTCGCCCCGGTCTCCCCTATCAGTCCTGGGGACATGATAAAATGCATGCTGTGATTTGTTTGCATGCTGGTTAGTTTCATTAAATGCCCTCCAGGTGGCAGTATATCCTCATTTCTTTCATAATTACAGCTTCATAGAAGTGCTTGTGTAAGGTGAGTGAGCACCCATTTTGTAACAAGCAAGTTATGAAATTGGTGAATTTCTATTTGCAGGTGCTAGTGGCTTTTTTACTGCAGTACACTTTGTAGCAATTTTTTGTTGACGAGGCATCAAAATGAGGCCAAAGACACACTGAAAAATATCAGCAGAAAATGTGAGGGTCATGAAAGTGAAATGACGTTCTGATAAACATTATCATGCTGTGACTGGTGCGTGTGTGTGTGTGCGTGTGTGTGTGTGAGAGAGAGAGACTGCGTGAGTTCAATCACATTGCAGCTGTGTCTTGTTTCCGGGTAGGTGAGCTTTGTTAGCAGACAGCACCAGCATCTGGCTTGCATCTTCCCACTATTTGATCCATGCAAGAACAAACATATACGCTGAGAGACAAACGCCCTTTGACGAGAAAAGAGCGAAATCGGTTTTCCCAGTCCGTTCTGTCCGTCAATGTCACCTGTCACGTCGATGAGCGCCTCTAACGCGGCTGACAGGCAGCAGCACGCCCCCCACTTGGTCCATATTGTTTGCTTACATCACTTTGGTGCAGAGGCTTATATCACCTTAAGTTGGGGGACTGAAGACAGAAAGACAGAAAGGGAGGGAGAAAAGGAAAGACAGCCAGAGAGAGAGAGAGAGAGAGAGAGAGAGAGAGCTGTGCCAGAAACACAGCAGAGCCATAGACGGACTTGCTTATATCATCCCAAGGTTACTGGCGTTTTCGCAAGGTCCCCTGTCGTTCTGACTCTCAACGAGCCCTGCATAAATGAAAAGGGAGACCCGCTGGATCCTAGTCTCTTCTCTTTGATGACCTTCCGTGGCTGGGGAGTGACGGGCCACATGCACAATCGCTCTCCTTAATGGTGTTGGAGGGAAGCGAAAGGTGTCCATATTGCCCATGTCCTCATCTGTTATGATGTACCAGAGTGATCTGGAGTCATGTTGATGGAGGATGTTATCATTAAAAGGCCGGCCCTGCTCTGATTCATCAGCCCTCTAATCACCGCCAAGAACAGTATTGATTGATTCAGAAAGCTCCTCTGATGAGGAATATGGCAATAATATGAAACATTCATTCATCAGCGTCTTCATGAATCTTATTTATGGTGAAAGGCCCTGTGCATAATTTCTTACCAGCCAAGTCCTTGTCCACACCCCCCCACCCCCCTCCCCCCACCTGCTTTTATTCAGCGGTTCATTTGTACGATCGCTCGATCACTCCATTCCCCTGCCCTCAACTCTCGTCGATTCTCCGAGCGAGGAACGAACGATCGCGTTTGAATCCTATGGGATGGCTGAGAAGAGCGTTTTTGTAAGGATCTGTTTTGAAAACATGGATACATGGAAATGCAATCCAAATACAACAAAGCTTTATCTCCGAGTAAGGAAAACACTCGCATTATCAAGATGTAAAAAATGCGGTTACATCAGCCCAGAGACGAAATGTTTTTATAATCGTCATGGGGGCGCCCCTCCTCCCCCCGCTAAATACTGTACATATTCAGGTCTAATTCATCATGGGGGCTCGAGCCCCGCCGCCCCCACGGAGTCTACGTCACTGCATCAGCCCCCATCGGAGTGGGGCACTGACTCCTGTGTTGTCATTGGAGCACCTGATTCCGGTGACTCATTTCAAACTTCTCCACAACCGTCCACAGCAGCACTCCCCGTATTCCCTGCTGTTCCTATCTCGGGGAATGGGGGCTGCATCCTGCACTCTGTCAGACTTTGGTATTTGGATAGTCCCCTTCCCCCGTTGGAGCGGTGTGCCACCTCCACTCGGCACCTCATTTGTGTATGACAGTAACATTATGTCAGCAGGAATAACAGCAGGCTGAATGACTTGGGGGTGGGGGTGGGGGGGGGGGGGGTGCTCCACCCTGTGACATTTCCTCCTGTGATGATGGTGTGATACCGACTAGGCCCGGCCGTGGGTAGTCCCACCGTCCCATTACGAAACAAAGGAAGACCAGGCCCAGGGTTCCTAGTCTCCACCCCAAACGGCGTGCCGGAGAGGCCGGGCCTGGAAACGTGCGTCACTGACAGCCCACGGTACAGACAACATCAGTGTGTCGATACGGTTCATCTGTTTACGTTGTGACAAAGACAGCAGTTGCGGGGGCGGTTGGGATGTTGGATTCGTCACATGGGTCCATCTTCTCAATGGTTACTCTTTATCAACCCATCAATTGAATGTTTGTTTAACGTTCCACATGTGTTCCAGATTGTGGCTAGTGTTGTTTTAAGACAAATCATGGATGCGCAGGCTAATAAAACAAACTTCTTTTGTTATTCTGTGTATGACTGAGTGTTGCAGCCATATTTACTCAGATCTGGGGCTATAATTCAGCACAGTTTCATTCTCCCATGTGACCCTTCTGTTTATCGAGAGCATCATGCTTTCCTTATCCGAAGACAAATATAAAGTATCCTTTTGTCACATTGACTGGCATTTGATTTGAATTACGGTAAGTAGAGTCATTTCAGCATTGTACATTTTTAACAAAGCAAAGCAAAGCAAAGTTACTATATTTACCCAGGGTAACTGGACTAAGCATCAGATACTTGTTTACAGCCAGGCCCTGCTCATAGAACATTTCATGGTAGTGGTTCAATGCCTTGCTCAAGGGCACTTCAGCGGTGGTAATTTTAACGTGCCGGTCCGGGGATACGAACTGGCGACTTTCCGGTATCAAGACCGCTCCGCAAACCGTTCGGCCACCGCTTCCACTAAACAGGGTCTCGGGTAAAGAAAAAACATGAACCCTCATGTTTTTTTCTTTACCTCGTTATCAAATTTGTAGTAGCTCATTTGACAAAATCAGAATGGAGAATGAAGTACACAAAGTCTGTAGCATTTTCTGCACACCCATCCTGCACCCAACACAGCGCCTAGTATACTCACAAACAAATGGGCTGGTAAACGAGGCTAATCCACGGACCATGTGGATCCAAGTGGGTATGCAGGTGTTGTGTGGATCCCCATGCAAAAGACCTTTGAAATGTAGTATAGGTACAGCACAGTACAGAGTGTGCACTTGCTCAACCAATTTGAGCAAAACATGCTTGTGCAAACATCCATGGAGAATCAATGACATTTATTAAAGGTGTGTATGCACCTTAAATCAATATATAATGTATAGAGCAAGCATACATTTTAATAACGGAGAAGAGCATGATTGCTGTACAAAGATAGAGAGAACCCACACACAGTGTACACTGTCATCGACTACACAGTACATTTCTAAATTTCCAGCCTAGCAGTTCATGAGCACATGTCAATATTTTCTCTCATCTCTACCTTTTTATAGAGGTGTTAGGTATCCACTAAATTATTTCTCTTTACACGCACACTTTCTTTCTCTTTCCATCTGTCTTTTCTCAAGTTTATTTTTTCATATTCCTTTTCGCCTGTGGGGCTCAAGAATCTCATATAGCTCTAATTTGGAGTGCTGTATGCTCCCTTGTCCACTTAGCATTCTACGGATATGATATCTCCATCCCATGTTCACCACTGCCCAGACCAAAGGGGACTGACTGCCAAAGCTCACAATTTTTAATGGAGACTGCAGTTCACGGGAAGAATATTTTATTGTGCTTTCCTTTTTTCTTTCGTCATCACACGGGACACACAGCGTCGTCTTAGATCAGTGAATCAGATGCATTCACTCGGATGAATTGCAACAGGCACCGGGCCAGAATATAGAGCTATATCTGTCCAAATTGTACAAATGGGTGTAAACTCATAAAGTAAATGTTTTATTGACTGGAGGGGAAAGGGGGGGCATGCAGGAATGGAACACTGGTCCAGCATAAACAAACGCTTAGGACGGTGTGCAAAAGTGAGGGGTACTCAATGACACCAGAACCAGTGACGTATAGTCTGTGGGGGCTGGGGGGGCCAGGGCCCCCATGAGGAATTGGACCTGAATATATATTCGCCTCGGTTCGTCCCGTTTGTGCCGCATCAGGTCGCGCCCGTTCGTGGGGGAGCCGCACGGGCCCCCATGAGGATTACGAAAACTATTCGTCCCTGACCAGAACACTATCGCGCTCTCCTCTCCTTCCAATGCTAGCAGCAGTGAGGCTCTCTTCTCCTTCCAATGCTACGTAGCAGCAGTGAGGTACATTACATCAAATGAAAGCTCCTTCCTTCATCCTGTGCCATGTATGTCAGGGTCAGTCGGAGATAAGGGGCTTCAGTGAAAATAATCCCCCCCCCCCTTAGTCTAGCCTGGGCGGGAACCCCTTTTGGTGTTAGCATTATGTTATGCTTTAGCTATTGAAAAATAGCAGATCTACAAGCTCATAGCGCGCCACCGAGTGGCGCGCTACGAGCTTGTAGGTCTGCTATTTTTGAAAAATCGAAGAACGACTGACATAGAAACATAGCTTTTTCAGAAAACTGTCAGGATGGAGAAGACATTTTTAGAGGTCAAAATGGGCTAGAGGGATAAACTGCCTTATCTTTTAACTCCTGAGTCAGAGTTACTGGTACACAGCAGTGTAGCAGATCAAACTTTTACCGGAATAGTTGGATTCGGTGGAATAACCCTGATTTCTGTTTCAGTTTTACTCCGGGGAATTTTTGTTGGGGATCTTTCCACCACCTCGGAGGAAAGCCTGGTCTCTGTTTCCGTATGATCCGGTCGGGAGTGGATGATATCGTTACGTCATGTTGTAGTATTGTTTTGTAGTCAACAGGCAGGAACAACGGGCGGCAGCTTCCTTTTCCCTCAAACCGATTTTTCTCAATAAAAGCTCTCGTAGCCTGTAGCTTTTATTGAGAAAAATCGGTTTGAGGGAAAAGGAAGTTGCTGCCCGTTGTTCCTGCCTGTCGACTATCATCTGCTCCCGACAGGATCATCATATACCCTAAATGAAATGGTGCCCAGGCTAGCTATGAAGAGCTAGTTGTGTATACTGTCGGTAAAATATTTCCCTATATAAATGTACATTTTAAATGTCTAACTTTCAAAACCAGTTATATTTGCAAATAATGCTCTTTAAAACCTCTCTCTCTACTGTTGACCGTGACATTAAATATGGATGATGAAAGTATCCTTGTATTTGTGTATACATTTGGGTTAGTTTACTAGGGTGGAGTTCTTCATCTCCTGACATCACAAAACCTCCTCAACCGCATGATTAATGTTGGGGGCAAGCCATTTAGTGTAGCTCGCCCCAATCTATAAATAATTTGCATATTTATTGTATATGAAATTATAATATACTCGAGGTCCTAGTTTTCCACGTTATTTGAATATCTAGCATTTGATATGTTGCCGTGTCTTTAAGTAGGGCTCGTTAATGGCGTAAAAAGAGAAAAGCAGAGGATTTTAATAGACTTGAGCCTCCATAATTTTAATAGACTGAGCCTCCAATGCATTTTAACCCATTTTGGGCGGGAACCCTTTTGGTGTTTTAAATATGTTATAATTTAGCCATTGAAAAATAGCAGATCTACAAGCTCATAGCTACGAGCTTGTAGGTCTGTTATTTTTGAAAAATCGTGAATGTGCCGCAAATTTGGAATATATATTTTTTCAGAACGAACGTTTTTAATTCAAATCTTTGCTTCTGGGGGGTCCCTGGAACAACATATTTTCAGATGGGGGTCGGTGGCCAATTATATATAATTTTTGGGGTCCTTGACAGTTGAAATATTGAGCACCACTGATACAGAAACGAGGTATTTCAGAAAACTGTCAGGATTTAGAAGACATTTTTTAAATTTCGAGTCAGTCCTAAATGGGTTAAGCAGAGTCAGGCCTGTTTAGTCCAAACCAAATATATAATATTTCTGCAAATAAAATTCCATGGCGATTAGTTGCCGGGTATGGGTTGTTAACGAAGCAGCTACTTGCTCCCTTTCTAATGAAAGCGATTAAACAGCAGGTAATAATCAGTAATGAGGACAGGACGGCAGGGTCTGATGTAGCCTGGTCAGTGGCCAGTTGTTCCCCTTAACCCATTTTGGGCGGGAACCCCTTTTGGTGTTAGGATTATGTTAAAGCAAAGCAAAGCAAAGTTACTATATTTACCCAGGGTATCTGGGCTAAGCTCAATAACTTGTTTCCAGCCAGGCCCTGCTCATAGAACATTTCATCGTAGTGGTTCAATGCCTTGTTCAAGGGCACTTCAGCGGTGGTAATTTTAACGTGTCGGACCGCAGATTCGAACTGGCGACCTTCCGGTATCAAGACCGCTCCGCAATCCGTTCGGCCACCGCTGCGCTGTTGAAAAATAGCAGATCTACAAGCTCATAGCGCGCCACCGAGTGGCGCGCTACGAGCTTGTAGGTCTGCTATTTTTGAAAAGTCGTGAAAAAGGGGCCGCAAATCTTTGAATATATATTTCAGAGCGAACATTTTTAACTAAAATATTGGCTTCTGGTGGGTCCCTGGAACTACATATTTTGAGATGGGGGGTCCGTGGCCCAATAGAGATCATTCTGGGGGTCCTTGACATGAAAAAAGTTGAGCAGCGGTGGCCGAACGGAAGGTCGCCAGTTCGAATCAGCGGTCCGACACGTTAAAATTACCACCGCTGAAGTGCCCTTGAACAAGGCATCAACCACTACGATGAAATGTTCTATGAGCAGGGCCTGGCTGGAAACAAGTTCTTGAGCTTAGCCCAGATACCCTGGGTAAATATAGTAATCATTTCATTTCACATAGAAACATGTTTTTTTCAGAAAAATGTTTTTTTAATCGACCTCAGTCCAAAATGTGTTAATCTGTGCCAAGTCTAAACAGTTGGCACCAGAAGAGTACAAAGGTTAAGAAAGTTTTTAGCTCTATGAAGTATGAATGTCATGTCATTGAACACGGTGTGCTCGCCTGGTCTCATTTCATCCACTGTGATGTGATGTTCTTTGCTCCAGGCTTCAGACGCTCTCATGCCACATGCGGCGCGTGAACGTCTTTGTCGATAAGATCAAAGGGATGGACTGTTCTCTGGTCGTTTTTTTTTTTTTTCTCTCACATGGTCCAGCTTTCTAGGGGCTCTTTATACCTAGTTGGCACCGTTACCGATCATAAATGTAATCTCTGTGCCCAGAAATCAGTCATTTTGCGCCCTGTGGCATTTTGCCATGTCAGTTACAGTACTGTAAAGCCAATTAACAGCTCCAAAATTTTGGATGTAATTCTTTGTGGAGCTAGCGTTGCGTTGCTAATGAATTACTCTGTGAGCCTACAGTACACAAGCAAGGGGAGGGCTTGCATAGGGCTGCAGTCTTATGTGATTTATAGTGGTTTATACTTGGGTGCATTCACTGCATTGTGTCACACACTGCATTGTGAGCTTGGTATTTTATTTTTATTATTTTTGAGTGGTGCAACCACTCCAAGGAACAGCAATGTCCGTGTTAACCTCTGTGTGTGACTACCGGTAAGTGTTAACCTATGTGTGTGACTATGTGTTAACCTATGTTTGTGTGTGACTCATGTGTGACTCATGAGTACCAGTAGGGGTGCTGTCGTGGCAGAAACAGAGAGAGATAGTGCTGCACTGTTTTTGATTGATTGATTGAAATATTTATTAACAGTTTGCAGAATTACAGTACATTTCAAGCACAAACTCAATACAAAGGCTGTTAACTGTGAGTGGACAACCCAATTAAGCATTACACTTGTTTACAAGAGGGTCCACCATGTTCAATTCATCAAAACATTGTGGTTTGCAGAATTACAGTACATTTCAAGCACAAACTCAATACAAAGGCTGTTAACTGTGAGTGGACAACCCAATTAAGCATTACACTTGTTTACAAGAGGGTCCACCATGTTCAATTCATCAAAACATTTAGAGACGTACAAATAGACACTTCTATATAGTCAAAGAACAGAACAGGAATTCATCATAATGGAGGGAAAAAGGGAAAAGAAACATATACAGTGAGGGAAAAAGGGGGGGGGGGGGTGGATGTTGCCTGCTAATGAGAGAGAGAGAGGGGGGGGGGTGGAAGGGGGGGGGGGGAGTTGCACCACTTTTGTAAGCCTTTTTTTCACCCAGTGTGAAAAACCTAGTGTAATCCTGGGTGCTACACTCCCTCTGCCAACCTGGGGATAACGACGGACTGACGTCATGTTTCCTTCAATGCATGAGGAGTCCAAGCCGTTTCTTTTCACCCGACAGGGGAGAGTTTCTCCGGTTGGACGTACCACGTGGACGTGTTTAGCCCTAGAACACTAGTAAACACGGGTAATTTTCACCCGGACAATTTCATAATTTTCATAATGTTGCTGATGTCTGAGGTGGTTGGGTCTTTCAGTACCTTCATGATGCTCAGTGACATCATAATGTTGCTGATGTCTGAGGTGGTTGGGTCTTTCAGTACCTTCATGATGCTCAGTGACATCATAATGTTGTTGATGTCTGAGGTGGTTGGGTCTTTCAGTACCTTCATGATGCTCAGTGACATCATAATGTTGCTGATGTCTGAGGTGGTTGGGTCTTTCAGTACCTTCATGATGCTCAGTGACATCATAATGTTGTTGATGTCTGAGGTGGTTGGGTCTTTCAGTACCTTCATGATGCTCAGTGACATCATAATGTTGCTGATGTCTGAGGTGGTTGGGTCTTTCAGTACCTTCATGATGCTCAGTGACATAATGTTGCTGATGTCTGAGGTGGTTGGGTCTTTCAGTACCTTCATGATGCTCAGTGACATCATAATGTTGTTGATGTCTGAGGTGGTTGGGTCTTTCAGTACCTTCATGATGCTCAGTGACATCATAATGTTGTTGATGTCTGAGGTGGTTGGGTCTTTCAGTACCTTCATGATGCTCAGTGACATCATAATGTTGTTGATGTCTGAGGTGGTTGGGTCTTTCAGTACCTTCATGATGCTCAGTGACATCATAATGTTGTTGATGTCTGAGGTGGTTGGGTCTTTCAGTACCTTCATGATGCTCAGTGACATCATAATGTTGCTGATGTCTGAGGTGGTTGGGTCTTTCAGTACCTTCATGATGCTCAGTGACATCATAATGTTGCTGATGTCTGAGGTGGTTGGGTCTTTCAGTACCTTCATGATGCTCAGTGACATCATAATGTTGTTGATGTCTGAGGTGGTTGGGTCTTTCAGTACCTTCATGATGCTCAGTGACATCATAATGTTGCTGATGTCTGAGGTGGTTGGGTCTTTCAGTACCTTCATGATGCTCAGTGACATCATAATGTTGTTGATGTCTGAGGTGGTTGGGTCTTTCAGTACCTTCATGATGCTCAGTGACATCATAATGTTGCTGATGTCAGTGAGGTGGTTGGGTCTTTCAGTACCTTCATGATGCTCAGTGACATCATAATGCTGCTGATGTCTGAGGTGGTTGGGTCTTTCAGTACCTTCATGATGCTCAGTGACATCATAATGTTGCTGATGTCTGAGGTGGTTGGGTCTTTCAGTACCTTCATGATGCTCAGTGACATCATAATGTTGCTGATGTCTGAGGTGGTTGGGTCTTTCAGTACCTTCATGATGCTCAGTGACATAGAAGGAATAATACCCACGTTTTTCACCGATTTTGCCCTCCTATGATGCCCCCCCCCCCCCCCCCATGATATCTATTTTTCTTTTTTTTGTGAAAAGTCATGATGAAATATTAAAGAAGAGTACCTCAAGTTGCCATGTATTGCTGTACTTCAGCATATTTTGATGAGAAAAAATGTTTATGGAATATTTTACACTGGGTAAAATATTCCTGTGTTTAGTGATGGTGTGACAAAAAGGATTTTAGTGTTCTTATCTAGGGTTAGAGACCAGGATTACTGCATGTTTTTTGTGAGGGTACCTACTAGAGATGTGCCGGTACTGTATCGGTATCGGAAAAGTATCCGATCTGCCCTTATTTGGTCATATCGGTTCATATCGGTATCGGCAAATATGCCAGTCTAACCACAGATCTGACACAGGGGTAAGGGGTTGACACTATAGCAGGTAAATAAAAGGTTGGGGCATGTGGAGTTTGCTTTGGAGTTGCCCAAACTGCAAGTGCACATTTGAGTGAGGAGTCTGCTATAAACATAACACGAGGTATATAGCTAGATAAACACTATTCCCGGTCGGTGGACTTCAAAATAAGACCTTTTTTCTTTTTGTATTATTATAAATATTATTCTCTGGTATCGGAATTCGGTATCGGCATCGGCTAACACAGAAATGGTGGTATCGGGATCGGATCGGAAACGGAAAAAGTGTATCGGGACATCCCTAGTACCTACCCTAGGGGACACGGGGAGAACATGCAAACTCCACACAGAAAGGTCGTTTTGCCAACCCCCACCTAGGGTATGGGCACTGATGATGCGGAGGAGAGAACACGCCTACAGTGTCCCTAGCGTGAATCGAGCTGCGAGACAACAGCGACAGCAACAGACTGTGCCACCGTGTCCCCTTGAGCTTGTAGATCTGCTATTTGCATTGCTTAACACTGGCGGGCCACTTATTATAAATAAGTGAGCAAGGCTTGGAAGACTGGCATAGAGGGAAACAACACACTGATTACAGTGCTTGGATAAGGGAGGGGAGCTTTAATCTCATGTTTAAAATGGAAACCATAACAAACATAAAAAACACACACACACACACAACATGGACAATTTAATTAAAATAAGTTTTGAAACTTCTTTTTTCTTCTCTCCCTTGTGAGCTGGCTCAGCCATGCTTGATAAATTGGCTGTGGTTTTGTAAAGACGGATGATAAGAGAAGTCTAGATGAGGCACCATCTATGTGAAACAGATGGAGACAGGGTTGTTGTACCTTTTGCTTTATTTCAGTTAAAAGTTCAGTTATAAAGTGCACGATGGAAATAGGATATGCCAAATAGGACCGCCAGTGGTCCTTGAGGGGGTTCCAGCCAGGCTGGTCCCCAGCTAAATGATGGAGAGTTGGTATAGCCAAATGGACCCATATAGATCTTTAGCGCTTGAGAGCGTGTAACATTTAAATTTTTACACTCGATAGTTAATTAATTTACAAGAAGTCCACACAATTAGACAATGTAGAGGTCTTGAGAGTCGAGAGATTCCATTAGTCACTGATGAGTTATCATTGCGATTGAGCTGCGACACTGCTCCGCTTCCCCCCCCCCCCCAGCCCGTCTGTAAAGAGCCATGAGTCGGGAGGGGAGGGGGGAGGGGAGGGCAGCAACACCGCCGGCCAATCTCCACACTGACTTGAGACTTGACAAACAGAGCCATCTCAGCAAAAATATCCCAAAACAATGTCCGGGGAACAGAACTGTTCCCTTTCCTCAGACTACTTTTACTTTAATTAAAAGGTAAGATGCAGTGGCTGTAATTTGGTCAAGGATCTTGCTTTCGTGAGCAATGGTGTACGAGATTGGTAATACATTGGTCAAATCATGAGATTGTTAGACCATCTGGGGGAAATAAGCAGCACCCACTGCCGTTATAGGAACCTGCCGCCCCTGCACACACACACACACACACACACACACACACACACACACACACACTCATGGGGGTTAATCCGGCTCTGGGATCAGTGTACAAATTAGGCTGAAGAAACTGCAAATAATATCACCGGCATTGTACAGACTGGTGCGTTGTTTGGGGCATTTAAGTTCTTACTTACTTGCAATACCCTCACAGCCCACCAGTTGCTCCCAGCCCACAGGTTGAGAACCACTGGCCTACAACGACGTTAGAGTTCTCTCTCTTCCTGCATTGTAAACACGTCACATGTCTGCTGGTACTGTGTTTGCTTTAGAGTGTTGTTCTTGTAACCCTTGTCTCTGAAGGGGAGTGTCTTATACTGTAACCCTGCTGCTGGCCCCTCTCTCTCTGGCAGAGCACACACACACACACACACACACACACACACACACACACACACACACACACACACACACACACACACACACACACACACACACACACAGACACAGACACAGATAGACAGACACTGTTTTGCCTAATCCTGACCCCAACTGAATCTTCTTCCAATAGTAAGTAATACCGTTACTCTAAAAAATCGTATGATTTTCTCTTGTGAGTTCCAGGAAAATGAATTTGTCAAATGATACTGTACGTGTGTGTGGGCACATGCAGTTTTTAAAGTAAAAGTCTTGTACGTATACACACATGCACATTTCCCCCCCAATGGAAGTTAATCTTCCCATCTGAACCTGTCTGACTGTTCGATGTCTGGTCAGTGCATTTCAATGAGAATGCACCCGGAACGGGAAAGGAAATCTTCACGTGCGTGAATGGACCATCCATGAGCCAATGAGAACGGTTCTACTTCTATTTATTAACATGGAGCCGAAAAGATATCAGCGTCCGTTCGCTTATGCTTGCTCGCCTGGTGTGTTTCTAGCGTTTCTCTCTCTCTCACCCTCCAACCCTCACCCCAGGCATTTCCCAGAGGTACCTCCCACCCCACACTTGTTGCAGTGCCAGCCATACAATCTTTTTTTATGTGCCGCCACGTACCTTAAGGTCCTCGGGTCAGGGTCTACTGAAGGTGACCCATAAGGCTAAATTGGTCACTAAAGGGGATCGGGCTTTTGTGGTTAAGGCCCCAATGCTCTTGGAATAGCCTACCAGATGAACTGAGGCTAACCCAGTCTCTAACACATGGAATAGCCTACCAGATGAACTGAGGCTAACCCAGTCTCTAACACATGGAATAGCCTACCAGATGAACTGAGGCTAACCCAGTCTCTAACACATTTTAAAACCCCTCCTAAAGACCCATTTTTATAGAATAGCCTTTGCATCTCCCTGATTTTTATCTGTTTGTTATTTTGCATTTTCTACTGTTTTTTCTTTTCCACCTGTGATGTATTCTGTTATTGATGTCTGACTGTTCAAAGCACTTTGTAACTTTGTTTAAAAAAGTGCTATATAAATAAAGTTTTATTATTATTATATTATTATTACCATCTAGCCCACTACCTATACTTCTGGGTTTTTTTACTGCAAGTGGGCCACCCAATAACTGTCAAAACACGAACATTGTATTGATAATATAACATTAAAGTTTAAAATATATGTAAAGTCCCTTAAAGGAGCATTCAGTGATTTGGAACCCCCCCCCAGGTCCACCCCGGCCCCCGGGTAACAATATGTGCACATGTACATGGTCTACAGTGGGGTGGACACACAACAGATCCCCCCCCACTCGATCATGATTGGATGAAGGCTGGCTAACCCTAGCCAAAAACGAAACCTAAGGTTTTTTGACCCCAGCAGTAAGGGCCCCAGACGGAGATCACCGTCAAGTTCAAGTGCACGGTCAGTTGCCTGAGACAGAGATTGATTAACAGGACAGAGATTAATGATATCAAAACCGGTCGCATCGCTCCACAGCCTAGGAGCGCTTGTTGCCCAATCCTCGGTGTTGCACAACAGTGACACGTCATCGAAAATGTTCCCTGCCTGTTTAGCGGACGACAACGAAAATCTTAAAACGTTCATAACTCGTGATCTAAATCATCCCGTCTAATTATGAAAAAGATCATGTGTTAGACGGCGCTCCGCGGTCCAGTCGCTAGTCGCGATAGATTTATTCTTACCTCCCATTTTTGTCGATCGACTCTAGAGTGGTGTGGCTATTGTTAGCTGCTACACACACATTCACAACAACTTGTTGTGAATGTCTGAAGTGGTCCGGGCGCTATAAATGATGGGCACATTTTATTAATGGATTAAATAGGCCCGAGCCCTCAAGGTGTTAACTGGGGACAGGGAGGAACTCCTTTTATGGTCAGCACACTCTATAGTAGGGAGGATTATTTAAAAAAGAAGGTATTTGAATTAAGTTAAATCACTGAATATACCTTTTAAAACCTTTAAAAGTGAGTTTTTATTGTGATACTGATTGCGACCATAGGTCACCTGTCAGTCTGTCCGTCTGTCACGCCTCGTGAAACGAACCATATGGGTATGGCTAATAATACAGCGTCAGTCATGCCTCGTGACACGCTCCATATATGGCCCTCTCCATCTGAAGATCACATTTCACAACACTGACAACATCAAACCCTGGATAGCCATACATGGAGAAGACTGGATCATCACCTACATCTGCATATGGAGCCGGCCAGCAACTCTACATCTGACCTCACGGACGGACACCATGTTGATCTGAACTCATCAAACCCTTAGATCTCCATATATGGAACTGACCTGTTCTGTCATTGCATTTGTTGAGCCTTTCCCACCCATCATTCCTCTTCGATGTCTCCCTTTTCACTGATACCTGTCCATTCAAACTCTAGACGGGCCCACCCCAAAGTCTTTTGGGGCCCTAACTGGGCTGGCCCAAGGCCCGGCCTGGGCTTACTAATTAGCACACGTTTTACGTCCCCTACTCGGCCCGAAAAAAAAGTCCATATGGGCATTCCTAGACCTGTTGTTTTAGCACGACCTCGCCCTCAGGGCATCTTACTGGTGAACAATAACGTAAAGTAAAAGTATATGTTAGTTACATTGATCCGAGCCAGAACACAATCGATTGATTGATCATTCAAGTAAACCTGCTTTGAGAATTCACGTGCGTAAATACTTTTCCAATCGAGAAAAGTTGATAAACCACTGAACTAGCATAGTGTACATGCTCTCCTTCGCCATTCCACCCTGTGTGTGTGACAGAGAAAACAGCCATGGGTGTATGCCTGGAAGGCATGGGAAGGCAGGCAGGGATCGTAGTTTTAATTGTGGAGGAGTTGAAGGAGGGAGAGAAGATAAACACGTACTGTAAATGCTGCAGATCGGAAGTAAATGCAGCTGGCGGAGGAATGAACCTTTCCAAGATTTCCTCCGTTTTCCCAGATCTGTGTCACCCTCTGCTAAGCCCCCGTCCCCTCAGAGGGCTCTGAGCCCAAAAGGGGTGGGGTGTGTGTGTGTGTGTGTGTGTGTGTGTGTGTGGGTGTTAGATTCGTGTTTTTATTATGTGACGTGTAAATGTTTTGTGCCTGTGCATGTGTGTGGCCAGCGGGAGTCTTGGTGGCCAGGCGTCTACGGGAGACAAAGGGGAGGCGATACACTCACTCATTCCTATCATATTATATGATGTCACTGCTTGCCTTGGTCTTCTTTCTTGGTGTTCTTTATTTCAAGTCTGTTGTCCATGAATCAATTACAGCTGTGGACATTGTGCACGTAAGAACAACACACAGAAGCCTCTGTACAAGATTCCATTTGTCATATGAAACAAATCTTTTAGAGATGTGTTGTCAATGTGATACACAGCTTTTGGTGTCTAGGATCGTGTGTGTGCGTGCGTGCGTGCGTGCGTGCGTGCGTGCGTGCGTCGAAG
>NC_136801.1:7313468-7348468 GCF_951216825.1 Electrona antarctica | reverse complement strand
AGAAAGCTGAACTTGTCCACTTCAATTAAAAAAATACATTTTGATTTTACCATGTTCCATTCTGGAGATATTGACCTTTTTGCAACACCTGCATTTGCCTGGAAGTGGTTATCTTGAACAGCGAGCAGAGTTATGGATGGTTTAAAGTCAGAGACATTGACAGGCAGATATAAAATTGAACCCAATAAATATCCTATACATCCTATACACCGAATGAAAGCCCTGAATGTGTACTTTTACGAGGAAAACAGTAAACATTGATCCCATCTACAGTTAGACAGTAATTGGTTATTGAATGCAGCTTGTGCCCACCAGATAACTTCAGAGAAGACATGGACGTGAACTCCTCAATATTCACAAAATAAGGCCTATAGCGACATATAAATACTATATACCGTATGAAACAGAAGACTCTCTGCTTTCATAAGAAAAAAACTTCTACTGTAGTAATAATAAAAATCACACCCCTGTGAAGTGAGCGGTGCAACTCTGTCCCATATTGCACCACTCACTTCACATGGGTGTGATTTTTATTATTACTACAGTAGAAGTTTTTTTCTTATGAAAGCAGAGAGTCTTCTGTTTCATACGGTATATAGTATTTATATGTCGCTATAGGCCTTATTTTGTGAATATTGAGTTCAGGTCCATGTCTTCTCTGCAGTTATATCTGGTGGGCGCAATGTGCATCCACCCAGTATCCAATTTATGACAAACTGTACATGGGATCAATGTTTACTATTTTCCTCGTAAAAGTACACATTCAGGGCTTTCATTCGATGTATAGGATGTATAGCATATTTATTGTGTTTATTGTTATATCTGCCTGTCAATGTCTGACTATAAACCTTCATAACTATGCTTTCTTTTTGATGATGATTGCCGCCAAGGCCTAATCTATCTCACTGCTTTCATTGTTTTGATCGCAGTAACATTGGGGGGGGGGGGGGTCATGGGCACATTGGGCAGCAAAAGTCTTGATCCGTACGGCTATAAAAAGTCCCATTTCACCGTTCGGTTCAGAACTATAGTACAACGGTGAGACGCGTTGTCATCATCAGCTGATTTTGTTTTTCAAGCTAGTGAAGTATATTTACTAACAAGAGAACATGCCTGGGCATGCAGGTTGGAGGCGATGGAGGAAAAAAAAAGATTCCCCCGGCTGTGATGTCAACGACAACGGATCACAACACCACGGTTTAGGACGCGGAAAAGTTCGTTATACATTACACCCGGGTCGATTACGTCCCCGATGCGTTCATTGCGGTCTTATCACTACAATTATAATGAATAAAAAAGCGTTACAATCACACGTCCGAGCGATCTCCGATTATGACGGTTCTGCATGGCGATACGTGATCCACCAACGGCACACTGTCTTGTCGTGTCTTTCCGAGAGACAGAGCCAGCCAGGACAGAGCCCCCATCTCGCAGGCTCCTCCTGCAGGAGAAACAGGAGGGGAGGGGGGAATCGAGTAGTATAGTGTTGTGTGAAAGCCAATAGCTGGAGGAAAGCCTGGTGAGGCGAGGTTAGGTTAAATTTGATTCTTTTCATACACCGACTGGATCATTCCATGGGCGCGTCCATTTTAGACTGGCTTAGTGGCTTCTACACGTAAAGCGGCCCGCCCTCCTGTTTTCAGGATGGGAGGGGGGGGGGGGGTTTTTTGGTTTTTTTTTCTGATCACGTGAGCGGGACTAAGCAACAATGATAGGGCGATGGTTCTTCATTGTCCGGGTGGGTAAAAAGATGAATGAAAGTATGCTATAAAAAAGTGATTGAAACGTATTGATACGTGATCCGCACCCGACGTTTGATTAATTGATAACGTATTGATACGCGATCCGCGTTGGGAGTGTTAATCAATGACAACCCACAGGATCATTTATCATACCATATTGGCATTACCCCACTTTGGAAACCTTATCCTGACCTTAACCCAAACCTTGCCTACCTTAAGCCATTTAGAAATAAATTCTTCTGAAAGAATATATACCATATTCAAAGATTTGTGCCACATTTTCACGATTTTTCAAAAATAGCAGACCTACAAGCTATGAGCTTGTAGATCTGCTATTTTTCAATAGCTAAAGTATAACATAATGCTTAGTTAAAACACCAAAACTGGTTCCCGTCCAAAATAGGTTAATCCTACACCAAGGTTGCAGAGCTTTACGATCTTGAGAGGCTTTCAATTTGATCTCAGAGCATTTTGAAAACCCAGACAAATACAACCACTCATGTCTGCCATCCAGTCATACTCAGGTTTGCTGGTTGTGTGTGAACTGTGAACCCCTACAAATCATATATGGTGGAGTTGGCACAGCCCAAATTAATATTCTGAATGACCATGTCTGAATATGTGCGTAACTTGTTTAATACTAGGCTACTTTTAAATCAAAGCTAACGAGACAAGATGAGACAACAATAATGAAAATGAGTTTCGGAAGAGACGCCAAGAGACAAAAGACGATTTTCTCTTGCAGAATGAGAAAATAATTATTTTTTTGACATGTCAAATGGAAAATATATTGGTCTCATCTGTAATTGTGCAGCGATGGTGATAAAAACGGGACTTGGAACCTGGAACGACACTTTCTGACAAACCACAAAATCATCATCAGATTTTTCCAGCTGTGAACTCTAGGAAAACAAAGGTGAAACGAGTCAAATCTCAATGAGAACACAGCAGGCCGTTTCTACCAAATTGGTTGGTAACGTCAATGCAGAGTTGCGGACCACAATGGAAACAAGACCCCCAGGGATTTTTGTGTTATCCTTTTTATCATAGTATTGTTACTAGGCATGTAACGATATATCGTATATCGATATTAATCCCGACATATGAATCGATTCATTGAAATTAAAAAATCGATTTTCAAAAAAAAATATATATATATATATATTTTTTATGGGGGCTAGTGTGTGATGTGAAATGTGAGCTTTAGTCATATTCCATCATATTCAAGTGCTTTTGGAGAGAAATTATGTCACTTTCAGT
Organism: Electrona antarctica; assembly: GCF_951216825.1. NCBI lineage: Eukaryota > Metazoa > Chordata > Actinopteri > Myctophiformes > Myctophidae > Electrona > Electrona antarctica. Next base: position 7,345,466 of record NC_136801.1, on the reverse strand, counting down.
AGTAGAGCACTGTAGAGGGGAGCTGTGTGTGTCTGTGACTGTGCCCAGGTGATGATGGTCGTTGATACTCATCAAGGAAGGCAATTATGTTTCTGCACTGTCAAAAGTAATGCTACTTTTTTGCAATGTAGTTAAATAAAAAATCTCAGGGGGGAAGATAAATTATATAAAATTTTAAAAGAAAATCTTTAAAATATATATATCTTTTAATATCGTGAAGAATCGTATCGTGAACCTCATATCGTGATACGAATCGTATCGTGAGTTGAGTGAATCGTTACATGCCTAATTGTTACTGTACCCTTGTACTGTTTTCAAATGTGTTCAATCAATCAGTCATTCAAAAGCCACCACTGCAGCCTCCTGAGGCTATCGTGTGTACTCACCAGAATACAAGAAATAATTTGAGGAAAGCTTGAATTATATTAAATTGACTCATTCTTTCATTCTTTGTTTAGGATTTATCATGATTTAAATTGGTGATTTATTCTATGTTGCATTAAAACAATGGTGGTTTCCACTTGGAACTGGATAGAGCTCACCAGCGTTGGAAAATGGTGCTCTCGTGCCCAAAGCTGTTGCCCACCTAAAACCCTACACTTAAAACCTTGCCTAAAATGAACCATAAACCCAAACCCTTACCCTAACCCTAACCGTAACTCCCCCAAAATGTCACAACTGCAACATTGAGTTGTCATGTTGTGGTACATGAAAGGTTAGCCTGGCTTCCAGCCGGCTTCTCTGCTTTCCGTGTTTTGTCACTCGTCTGGCCAGCAGGCTGTTTTACTCGTATTTCATAACGTCACCTGTTGCATAGCCACGTTGTTGCTGATACGTCATCAGCCAGCGCCCCCTCTGAGTCTGTCCATGCTTTTCTCAGGCTTCTCTCACTGAAAAGAATAGCGCCAGTTCGAGACTCGAGAGTAAAACCTACGGTAAAAACTAAACACTAGCTTGATTCACTCAAAAAAGGCTTCTTTTTCTGAAAAACCCATATTTCTATGTCAGTGGTGCTCAACCTTTTTCATGTCAAGGACCCCCAGAATGATCTCTATTGGGCCTGGACCCCCATCTCCAAATATGTAGTTCCAGGGACCCCCCAGAAACCAATATTTTAGTTAAAAATGTTCGCTCTGAAATATATGTTCAAAGATTTGTCCCACATTTTCACGATTTAAAAAAAATAGCAGACCTACAAGCTCGTAGCGCGCCACTCGGTGGCGCGCTATGAGCTTGTAGATCTGCTATTTTTCAATAGCTAAAGTATAACATAATGCTTAGTTAAAACACCAAAAGGGGTTCCCGGCCGCCCAAAATGGGTTAAGTGAATGATAAGGGGACGTTGCAGGGCAACAGCAGTAGCTGCCCAGTGCACATTGATACGACGTCAAACTGGTGTTTTTTTCCCAACCCGCACCACAGACCAATCGGAAGCCACGGGTTCGATTTCACCCGTTTACATGTCCTGCCTATAGAGTGCCTATACCTTGGAGATAGGACCCTTTCCAGACTGAGTTAGCGAGTGACACAACACATTCACAGAACGCAGCAAAAAGCAGGCTGGAACCCTGGCCAATGAAAGGTACCTTTTGCTGTCAAACTTCAATGGTATCTATGAATTGAGCCTGTCCCCCTCTAGAGCTCCCTGCTTTCACTGACAACTTACAACCCACCCAGGGGAGAATTCTGCATAATTATTGTCTGTCACTCATGAAGCATTTATTTAACCCATTTTGACCTGAGATCAGATTCTAAAAATGTCTTCTACATCCTGACAGTTTTCTGAAAAAGCTATGTTTCTATGTCAGTCGTTCTTCGATTAAAATAAATAGCAGACCTACAAGCTCGTAGCGCGCCACTCAGTGGTGCGCTATGAGCTTGTAGATCTGCTATTTTTCAATGGCAAAAGGGGTTCCCGCCCAAAATGGGTTAAGATTGAAATGCCACCAAGCATGTTTAATTACTTAATTACTTACCACCCTCTTCCCATGTGTAAATATATATTTGGGTCAGTTGAGGTCTGCTGTAATGAAATGAAATCCACCTTTATAAACCAATCTGGTAGAGAGCTTTAGTAAACATGACATTCTGATAGGGACCAGACCTTTGTGTATATTTAGCAACTCACTGTGGATCTGATTTATTTTATGTTATCATCACCGCTATTTCTGCAGTCATGGCGAAATTACTGTGATTTGATTACTTTGAGCAGGAATAGTTTTTTTTTTGCCCTCCCCTTCTCACAACATTCAGCTGCATAACATTATTCATTATTCCCTCCCGGTGGCTTGTGTGCCTGTACGCTGAATCCAACATCCCCACATGCACTCAATCTGCTATCAAATCCCATATTGCTGCCACCACCGCAGCCCCCGTGCCAAATATGAGGTTCTAGGGATGGCTGCAAATGAATAGCTGCGGTGTTTATAGCCGGAGAAAGAGATAGCTGCGGCCTCTGTGAAGCTTGTTTTAATTTTCCCCCCAGCATGGAGGAGAAACGAGCCTCTCTGCCACATGGTGCTGACTATCGATTTTCATCCTCTCATTAAGCCATGTTGGGCGGGAACCCCTTTTGGTGTTAGCATTATGTTATGCTTTAGCTATTGAAAAATAGCAGATCTACAAGCTCATAGCGCGCCACCGAGTGGCGCGCTACGAGCTTGTAGGTCTGCCATTTTTGAAAAATCGAAGAACGACTGACATAGGAACATAGCTTTTTAAGAAAACTGTCAGGATTTAGAAGACATTTATAGAATTTGATCTCAGGTCAAAATGGGTTAAAAGGCAACATGCCTTGACCAAACGTAAAAAACACTAGCCATCTCAGAGAGCACCTCTAGCATTGTTTCTGTTCTGCTGCTCCATCTCCCATATTATGGTATAACTGCATGTGAATTTGAATGTGTGTGAATGTAAAAAAAATATATATTTATATATATCGACAAAGATGGAATGAGGACGGGGTCACTTATATTTACAAAAACAGCTCTTTCTCTTTCTCCTAAATTGCGATAGCCCAATTCCCTCCCTGGCCTAGGAGAGGAGGGAGGGAGGGGTGGGTCACATGCAGACTTTCAGACCCCTAAATCTGCCCAGTGAACCAGTTGGTGACAGCTTGGTCCCGCTCTGTCAGGGCACAGAGAAAGAGAGCAGAATCTATGTCCAGAGCAAGAAGAAAGAGGAGAGGATATATGTCCCCGCGCTTTGTTCCCTGTTCTGTCTCAGAGAACCAATGGGGAGCCATCAGTCAAACGGCTGGCCAAGAAGCCATTGTGAAGTAATTGACCCTGATGAAGTGGCCGGCTTTTAATTCGGGACCCGTGTGAACATTAATAACTTGTAGTAACTCAAGTACACACACACACACACACACACACACACACACACACACACACACACACACACACACACACACACACACACGAGTCAGAATCTCTTTTCCTTTGCCACAATAAGCCGGTGATAAATCTGCGCTTGTAGGATTTGAACTGTAGGAAATACTGGAAGGAACAACAACCCCAGCCTGCATGTTCTGTTTTTCTTTTCTTTCCTCATGGTTGGGCGCATTACATTCATCATGTGTTGTTATCGGGGGCCGTGTTGTTTTGCAGCAACTTTACACAGGACTTCTGTCCATCCCAGCAGAACGGCACAGACCTATAGTATTATGACATTTTTACCCATTTTGACCTGAGATCAGATTCTAAAAATGTCTTCTACATCCTGACAGTTTTCTGAAAAAGCTATGTTTCTATGTCAGTCGTTCTTCGATTTTTCAAAAATAGCAGACCTACAAGCTCGTAGCGCGCGTGGCGCGCTATGAGCTTGTAGATCTGCTATTTTTCAATAGCTAAAGCATAACATAATACTAACACCAAAAGGGGTTCCCGCCCAACATGGGTTAAGTAACTCTGGAATCTGAGAATGGCTGTCAAACTGTCTTATAGTTCGTACTGCTTTGACAATCCTCCTGTAAACTAAAGTCCTGTTTGTTTCGTTTTTGTTTTTCTCCCACGTCTCCCTTCCCTCTTCTCCTATTATTTTTCTCTTTCTCTCTCTCTGTCTCTCCCTCCCACTCCTTCTCTCACTCCCTCCTTTCCACCCGTCCTACTCTCCCCTCCCTCCCTCCCCTCCACGTCTGGCTCTTGTCCAACCCAGGTACCATTACCCTGTTCCTAAGATCTTCTATGTGCAGCTGTCTGTGGGGACTCATGAGTTTATTGGCGAGGGACGGACCCGCCAGGCGGCGCGACACAACGCTGCCATGAAGGCCCTGCAGGCCCTCCGCAATGAACCCATCCCAGAACGACCACCACCGGTAAAACACTCAGAGAGACACAGCACGCGCACGCACGCACGCACGCACGCACGCACGCACGCACGCACGCACGCACGCACGCACGCACGCACGCACGCACGCACGCACGCACGCACACACACACACACACACACACACACACACACACACACACACACACACACACACACACACACACACACACACACACACACACACACACACACACACACACCTCTAACAACGCTCTATAGAGCTCTCTCCAGGGGCGCAGATAGCATTTTATAACTGGGGGGGACATACTTGGGGGCTATAAAAAAAAAATCATGAGGAGGAGGGGATATCCCCCCCCCACTTTTGCACATAATTACGAAGATTTTCCACGTTTTTTAGCGGATTTCACGGCAAAACACATGCAGCCACGGTACATGGCTTTTTTTTGGAGGGGATAATCCCCCCTACTCATGAAACTGAGGGGGTCGATCCCCCCCCTCCCCCCTATCTGCCCACCCTGGCTCTCTCGATCTCCATCCATTACTTGTTTTATGTTGTTTTTTTACCCAGGTATTGCATAACTGGTTGGGGCATGCATTCCCAACTTGTATGGTCCCCGAGTAGGCCTTATAGGTCTAGTATTACAAAACCTGTCTTTCTTGGAATCGATTGATTGATGTATTAACAGTTTGCAGAATTACAGTACATTTCAAGCACAACTCGATACAAAAACAAAAACTGTTAACTGTGAGTGGACGACACCATAAAGCATTACACTTGTTTACAATAGGGTCCACCATTTTCAATTCATAAAAAATTTAGGGCAGTATTATGCGTGTCTTAAGTACCAGGTCTTATGACTTAACTTAAGACCTGGAGGCGTGGTCAATCCTGTTTGGCCACTCAGAATAGCCAAATGGAATTGATCACGCCTCCAGGTCTTAAGTTAAGTAATGAGACCTGGTACTTAAGACACGCATAATACTGCCCTTAGAGACGTACGAATATACACAACTATATAGTCAAAACAGGAATGGAGGAGGTAAACATGTACGACATGCATTCCCAATTAGCGTCGTTTCTCATTGACGTGTTCCCGACTTGCGTGGTCCCTGAGAGGCAACACTTCACCATGCTAACGATTACAGAAGCCTTCCACAACTGATGAAAAGTCAAGGGATTAGAACCATAGATTTTTTTCCGAAGCCTTATTACTTTCCACAGGAAAGATGCTGCTTAGCAGTGTGATACTGTGGTCTTTTTATTATTTTAATTGCGGGAATGTTTCATCAGCTCTCACCAGATTTAATCTAAATCCACCACAGGCCCAATTACTCTAATGTATAATTCAAGCCTCTGTCAATTCCCGGACAATCTCCTTTAGTTTTTTAACCTGCACCTGGTTCAGGTTTAGAATCTCTTCCTCCTTCCATTGTAGGTATTTTTTTTCCGTCTACTGCCCAATAACACCGTACCCGTTTGTTCCAAAGCCCCCCCGTCACAGGCATCGCTGTTAACCCATTTTGGGCGGGAACCCCTTTTGGTGTTTTAAAGCATTATGTTATGCTTTAGCTGTTGAAAAATAGCAGATCTACAAGCTCATAGCGTGCCACCGAGTGGCGCGCTACGAGCTTGTAGGTCTGCTATTTTTGAAAAGTTGTGAAAATGTGCTGCAAATCTTTGAATATATATTTCAGAGCGAACATTTTTAACTCAAATATTTGCTTCTGGGGGGTCCCTGGAACAACATATTTTGAGATGGGGGTCCGTGGCCCAATAGGGATAATTCTGGGGGTCCTTGACATGAAAAAGGTTGAGCACAACTGACATAGAAACATGGGTTTTTCAGGATTTAGAAGCCTTTTTTAATCAACATCAGTCCAAAATGGGTTAACTGTTGTTATCATCCTCCACCGGAAATCAAATTACCCCATATCCTCAGAGTCTGGCATGACGGCTGGTTATTCAAAACGCTTTGGCTCCTCTCGGCTCGCCTTGCTTGCTGTCTTGTGGCGTCGCGTCCATAAATGAGCTCTTTGTTAGATGCTGCTTCCGAGGCTTGCTTTACAAATTGAGGCGCATTGTGTCTACAGTGTGTGACTGTGTGTGTGTGTGTGTTTGTCTTTGTGTACGCGCTCACACACTTGCGCGTGTGTGAGAACACCCTCAGGCTAATCATGTTCCTTTGAATATATGGGCTTTCATGGCACTGCTTTGTTTCGTTCGCAGAAGGCCACAGGTAAATATCTCTGTTCTTCTAATGAGAGTGTGTGTGTGTGTGTGTGTGTGTGTGTGTGTGTGTGTGTGTGTGTGTGTGTGTGTGTGTGTGTGTGTGTGTGTGTGTGTGTGTGTGTGTGTGTGTGTGTGTGTGTGTGTGTGTGTGTGTGTGTGTGTGTGTGTGTGTGTGTGTGTGTGTGTGTGTGTGTGTGTGTGTGTGTGTGTGTGTGTGTACGCATTCATACAACCTGAGGAACATCATGTAACCCACCACACGTGAGGATTACACTCCATCAAGGCACTGGGCTTGATTGATTACAAGTACATTCAATTCAATGGGGCTTCACTGGCATTACGTTGCCAAAGCAAACATGAAAGAAAACCAACATAATAAAATGGCAATATCTGTAAATATAGCTATAGCAACAAATGTCAAGTGTATTTAAAAGTACAGAGAGGTAGCAGTAGTTTTTGAGTGGTGTAAACCACTCCTACAACTGGCTTTGTTAGTGCAGAAAAAATGAGCATGGTTGCTATGTTCATCCGGGTGTGATTTCATTATTTAGTCTGTCTGTGCTCAAAAAATGAGCATGGTTGCTATGTTCACCCTGTTCATCCGGGTGTGATTTCATTATTTAGTCTGTCTGTGCTCAAAAAATGAGCATGGTTGCTACGGTCACCCAGTTCATCCGGGTGTGATTTCATTATTTAGTCTGTCTGTGCTCAAAAAATGAGCATGGTTGCTATGTTCACCCTGTTCATCCGGGTGTGATTTCATTATTTAGTCTGTCTTTGCTCAAAAAATGAGCATGGTTGCTATGTTCACCCAGTTCATCCGGGTGTGATGTCATTACGTCAGAGCTGATTTCATTACGTCAGAGCTGATCAGGCTATATAATACCTTACACCACTCAGTTCACACGGGTGTGATTTTTCAAATGTATTTAACGGTAGTTTCTCCGTTCAAATATTTATTTTTTACTGTTAGCACTGGTTCAACATTCTTTATCCCAATTATCCCTATGCTTGCTTCCTTTCCTGTTCTTGAACCATATAATAAGTCTATAAGACAAACCAATTGTGCTCAAGTCTTGAGGGAAATTGTGCATGACCAGAGTAATTGTTTGAACCCTTGAGACGTGATCAGTACAGTGAGCATAATAGCTTATACCGTAAAAAGGGGGATGATGAGGAAAGCTGTAATAATAACAATAAAGTAACTGCCACACAACTTGCCACTTTACTTTTTTGAAATTATAATATTTGGCCCAAATCTCTAATTCATTTACTTAAAGTTGGAGTGCCGTGATTTTTTTCCACCCTTAAACATGATCATCAGGTCTTGGAGGTGTAATTTTCTCAAAAAAGTGTACGGTATTTGTTAAAATGATGGTTTTATGTGGACACACCCACCAGTTCATTAGGTATGCGTGAGTTTAACCTTAGCACCACCCACCTAATCCAGTCCCTCCGCCTCCTCCTTTAAGACCACCCACTTGTCCTAGTCCCTCCCCCTCCTTACAAAAGGACTGCCCATGGCTCTGCCCAATTGTTTACCAATGGCAGAGGGATGGCATATTGGTGAGATTCAGCCATATATGTTTGCACCAGATTCTGTTTCAGATGAAGGACAAGGAGGTAATGCCCTCTTCATTGGTGGGGGGCCATCATCTGTAATGGGGGTGGCCGTAGCCAATCCAACTGTTTTATTGGGGAATTAAAAAAAAACTAGACTAAAATGTTAGGGACTAGTGGACAAGAGATCCAGTAGGGCCTATAAGTTATTTTACACTTGGTTGCATGCTGAAAATTGCCAATCTACAAGCTCACAACGCGACGCGTTGTGAGCTTGTAGATCGGAAATTTTCAGCAAGTGTAAAAACAGTCATTACGACAAGCAACAAGGCCCACCAAAATTAATTTTAGTCGACTAAATCAACTGTAGATTTTAGTCGACTAAAATGTTATGATATTTAGTGACTAAAACTAGACTAACACTAAAACATTCCAGGTGACTAAAATGTGACTAAAACTAAAATCAAAATTTGCTGCCAAAAACAACAACCGTAATTGTCTGTACCTACTGTACAGCAACACAGCTCTGGACAGACAGGTAATTGTCTGTACCTACTGTACAGCAACACAGCTCTGGACAGACAGGTAATTGTCTGTACCTACTGTACAGCAACACAGCTCTGGACAGACAGGTAATTGTCTGTACCTACTGTACAGCAACACAGCTCTGGACAGACAGGTAATTCCTAAATAGGAATTATAAAATAGGGATTAGTTGCAAATGGTATAATTGCTTGGCTGCTTGCAAGACAATGATATTCATTTAGCATCACTGCACACATTTTACTACAATGTGTGTGTATTCCTTCAACCTGACATTCCCATTAAACTAGGCTATGTTTAATTTCCATATAGCCTATATACATCCACTTGCTTGGAAATGGAAACGTAAGCTACAGTATATTACATTATGTTCACCCGAGGTGCTGCTGCTTTCTGGCGAATCCTACGGAACCGCAGGCGTTACATTACCTGCTATCAGCTGGTAATGTGTCAAAATCAAATGACTGTTTGTCTGCTGTCTGTCACACAGGTTGTCGTATTTAAAAAAAATGATGAGGAGGAGGTGCGTTGTTGCGTGCAATATTTATACGTCACACTATCCGTGTTTATTTCATTGGCCCGTTTGACTGTCAAGGGTTCAGCCTCCAGGAAGAAACCCTAAATACAAAGTTATTACACCATTGCACAGTGGCCTTGTGGTTAGAGTGTCCGCCCTGAGACTGGGAGGTCATACCAAAGACTCTAAAAAATGGGACCCAGTGCCTCCCTGCTTGACACTCAGCATCAAGGGTTGGATTGGGGGTAAGTCCCTGCGACATACTAGCGTCATGTCCAGGAGGTGTACTTGTACATCAAGCTGCCTCACACTACAGAAACAGGAGATAGGCTCCTGCCCTATGGGCCTCATAGCTCGGCTACTTACTTACATAAAAACGACTCCAGGGTGTCTAATGAAGTACTGTCACCTCATAAACACACGAAAAACTGGCAAAATACCAAAATTGTGGCACTCCATCTTTAAGGTTACCACACCCCTACTTTGATCTAGAAAAGGCTGTGTTCACATTGCAGTCATTAGCCCATGGCTATAGATGTAACCAGTGAGTATTTAGGTCATTATGAGTCAATGTGTGGAACGTCCTACCTTAGTGCCACTACCTCAGTGTTTTCCTTTTTATATGTGGAGGCTTTTAACTTTCAACCTGGTGTCCCTGTTTTGGGCATGTCATTATAGAGCTTCGCAGTCCCGCCCCCTACCATGGCCCAGGAAATGATTCTCCGTTCATTTTCCTCATACACATTTCAGAAAGTATTTATTTAAAGATGTTTACGCCGCGGACAAAGCCAACTCGAGTCGTGACAAATCATGACAACAAACACAATTTTTTGGGCCGAACAAATAATTAGAAAGAAGAAAAAAAACGGCAGGTTACAACACTTTTTTTGTTGTTTTTCTTCTTTGTAAAAATGCATTGGGATTCATTTCCTGGTCCATGGTAGGGGGCGGGACTGCGACGCTCTATAGGGGGGTGGGGGGAGAAGAAGAAATGGTCAAGCTCCGCGTGGACAACGGGTCCATTTACGCCACTGAGACAGACCGACCACGTCGTGTGTGTTACTTTGTTTACTGGTGGTTTGTACATTATCCCATTTTGACCTGAGATCAGATTCTAAAAATGTCTTCTACATCCTGACAGTTTTCTGAAAAAGCTATGTTTCTATGTCAGTCGTTCTTCGATTTTTCAAAAATAGCAGACCTACAAGCTCGTAGCGCGCCACTCGGTGGCGCGCTATGAGCTTGTAGATCTGCTATTTTTCCAATGGCTAAAGCATAACGTAATGCTAACACCAAAAGGGGTTCCCGCCCAAAATGGGTTATGTACATTGGTGTGTCTCCTCAGGATTCATATGGTTCAATCAATGGATCCATTCAAGAGAAGAAGCACTGAGGTCTGATTTAGATTGTTTTGTGCTTTTGATGGTGTCACAGTGGGGAAGATACAGTAGTTGTTTGTGGTGAACGCTCGCACACACGCACGCACGCGCGCACGCAACACACACACACACACACACACACACACACGCGTGTACTTTATTGTACTGTTGTTGACCGTGGCTTGTACATTACGTTTATGTACATTCAATAGATCCATTGAAGAGCAGAGGCATTGTAGCCTGACTTAGCCCTCCATGTCACTACTGTCTCACGGACGTCAAAGGTCTGCCTTGTCACCCACACACACACACAGCAGCATGCACAGCGCACGTGCATGCATGCATTGGACACACAGTCAAGCAACCAACAATACAGCCTCTAGGCTCTATTCTGTGCATAACTGTAGTCCCAGTTTCCAGAAGGTAGCATACCTGGTTCCTGTTTCTGTTCATTTTTGAGTGGTGCAACCACTCCAAGGAACAGCAATGTCCGTGTTAAACTATGTTTGTGTGTGACTATGTTTGTGTGTGACTCATGTGTGACTCATGAGTACCAGTAGGGGCGCTGTTGTGCCAGAAACAGAGAGAGAGATAGTGCCGCACTGTTGCCTGCTAATGAGAGAGAGAGAGGGAGGGGGGGGGGGGGAGTTGCACCACTCAGTTCACACGGGTGTGATTTTTCTCATTCGCTTACTAGTTTGAATGACTGCAGCAGATTTGGATTTGGTTTGGAAACACGTGAAGTTGTAGTGTGTTTCCGCTTCAAATCTGCTGCTGAGCCAATCAAACAAAGACATGGGAAAATGAACGCAACAGGAAACGAACGTTCAACAACAAGTTACACATATCAGGTGTATCAGGTAAATCCTATCCTCATATTAGAAAGGCTATCAATTTATGAATAGGAAAAGATCTCGTTCTTTCTCTCACAGACAGACAGACAGACAGACAGACAGAGACACACACACACACACACACACACACACACACACACACACACACACACACACACACACACACACAGATAATGCACGCACACAGCATCACACTCATGCACTCAGAGGGGGAAAGAAAATCACAGGCAAGCATAGCAAACATGTTAGAGCCAAACATGAGTTGGGCGCTGGGCCAGCGCGGTGGAACAGACTCCCGTCTCCCACCACCACGTGACGTCTCCCTCCGTGTGAAACGCTGGCGATCTCACAGCATGAATCATGTGTAGTATCGTATGGCACAATGTGTGGAGACCAGGAAGGATGGATGGAGCCCAGAGGGGGAAGACCGGCCTCAGCCAGCCATACTTCATATCAGACAAAGAGGTGGACGCGGGCGGGATGATGAAGAGATCAAGATGACGCTCGCTGCTGTCTGACATACAAACGGGCGTCGAGGGAACTCTCAAACCCCCCCAATGCAGTAACTCCCAAACCTGTGGGCCCCCAAATAATTGGCAGAACACTTTTTGTATAATGTTATAATTGAATGTAAAAAACAAAAATGTCATGGCCTTTTTTTGCTTTAAAACCTCTAAAATGTTGTTTTCTTTGTAATACCAATAATAAATGCCTGGGGGTGGCAGTGTAGGTAGAGCGGCTGCTTGGGAGACGGAAGGTTCGGAGTTAGTGTTGAAGTGTCTTTTTTTTTTTTTTTAAACTTTATTTTTAAATTTCTTCACATGACAATACACATGTATGCAAGAAAACACACAAAACACACAAACATATACAACCCCCCCCCCCCCCCCCCCCCCCCCCCCTAGGCTAAAACAAAAAAACAAAGTGGTGGGACAATCATAGATCAAAAAGAGTCAAGACAGGGACATAGTCGGACACAGTCCGGATTACAGTTCACTGAAATGAAAAGTCCTCAACAAACTCCACAAAGGCACTCCAAGCCAGGACAACGTTATTTTGGGCTCTGTCCACTCTATACCTGAGCTTCTCCAGAGGCAGGAATGATAGAACTTCTTTTAGCCATTGTTGAAAGGAAGGTGCCTTATCCGACTTCCAATTAAGGAAGATTAGTCTACGGGCTAATAGGGATGCGAATGCCAAAGCATTTGCTTGTGGAGATGTGAGTGTACAGTTTGGGGGAATTATGCCAAAAATGGCGGTGTGGAAAGAAGGTGTCACCACTGTTCCACACATATGAGAGAATACGTCAAATATCTGCTTCCAGTAGGTAGTGAGGGAAGGACACGTCCAAAACATGTGGCCTAACGAGGCTGGGGTCTGGCTACATCTTGGGCATCCAGGGTCTGGCATGTTAAAGAGCCTGGCCAGCTTATCCCCTGAATAGTGTTGAAGTGTCTTTGAGCAACACACTGAACCAACTGCTCCTGATTGGTTGGTTTCCTCCGCAATTGGATTTGTTTATGAGAATGTCTGCGTGAAATTATTTAATGCACTTCGTAAAGCGCTTTGGATAAAGGCGCTATGGAAGGACGAGGGAGACTTGCTCAGAACGAGCTACATCCTGTCGCCATTTTCTAGCCTCACTGTCACTGTACGCACAACAACATTGACGGTTGTAGACTCACGACGTGAACTGAATACTCTAGCTTGTATAGCTTGTTTGTGGCCTTGTGGTTAGAGTGACCGCCCTGAAACTGGGGAGGTCGGGGTTCGAACATATTATCGTTTGTGTCGAAAGATAAACAACATGGCCGGCTGCTAAGACTACAATGTGCTTTGGGATTCGTCTCTGTGAAGCACACAGAAGCGGTGACGTGGGCGCGGCCGCGTGCGCGTCGGATCGAGATGTACCTATTGTCGGAAACCCAAGCCCACGTACAAGGGCATCTCACTGTGTCCATATTTCAGACCAGAGTACTTCATGGAGTCCAGTCTGGAGCTGTGTGGATGGAACTCCGTATTTGGATGAACTTGACGTCATATTTTGATGAGGTCAGATTCCATGCATCTCGACGGCTTAAAAGGCTGATTCCACTCAGTGTGAGGAGCAGTAAGTAGCTTGAGAGAGACAGAAACCAAACCCAGCGAAGAGATGGAGAAACTGTGTGATTCTGAGATGAGGAGAATGCGGCAATACTCTGTGAATGTAACCCTGGACCCTGATACGGCAAATCCATACCTCATCCTGTCTGACGATGGAAAACAAGTGCATGATGGAAACGTAAAGAAGAATCTGCCAAACAACAAAGAGAGATTCTCTAATCATACCAGTGTCTTAGGAAAACAAAGTTTCTCAGGAAGGTTTTACTATGAGGTCCAGGTCGGAGGGAAGACTGGCTGGACAATAGGAGTGGCCAGAGAGTCCATCAACAGGAAGAGGCCCATCAATGGTTGCTGGACTATAGGGTTGTGGAATAGAAATGAGGACTGGGCTTCTTCTGATCCTGATGATGTCCTCCTCCCTGTGAGAGAGGAGCTCCAGAAAGTGGGAGTGTTTGTGGACTATGAGGAGGGTCTGGTCTCCTTCTATGATGTGGAGACCAGAGTCCACCTCTACTCTTTCACTGGCTGCTCCTTCACCGAGAAACTATATCCATTCTTCTGTCCATGTTTGAACCATAACGGTACAAACTCTGCTCCTCTTATCATCTCTCCTGTCAATCACTCTGACATGAGAGCTGATCTGCATTTACAGGAGAATGTGTGAATGACACAGTTAGTACGAGGACGGAGCACGCCGGCCTACTTGGGGCCATTTCGTGTCGAGGAACGATGCAAGTCGTTCCATTTATGTCGACTATGCGGAACAAAATGCATGTGACGTGCAGGTGCTCAGCCAATCCGAGAAGCAGACGGTTGGGGGTTGTCCAATCAGTGAAGCCGATGCATACGATCTCCCGAACACCCAGAGAATGTCGGTCTGTTTCTCAGACCTGCATGCTGACCGAATGTGTGAATGACACAGTACGAGGACGGAGCACGCCGGCCTACTTGGGGCCATCTCGTGTCGAGGAACGATGCAAGTCGTTCCATTTATGTCGACTATGCGGAAACAAAATGCATGTGACGTGCAGGTGCTCAGCCAATCCGAGAAGCAGACGGTTGGGGGTTGTCCAATCAGTGAAGCCGATGCATACGATCTCCCGAACACCCTGAGAATGTCGGTCTGTTTCTCAGACCTGCATGCTGACCGATACAGATATCTGTGGTTCCTGAGATTAAACCGTCGGTCCGTCTGATTGGCCAGTCTTCGCTGCACACCTCAGGCTCATATGAGACACACACTCTGATTGGCCAGTCGTCACTGCACACCTCAGGCTCATATGAGACACACTCGGCATGTTTGAGGCGGTTCGGGGTGTGTGTGTGTGTGTGTGTGTGTGTGTGTGTGTGTGTGTGTGTGTGTGTGTGTGTGTGTGTGTGTGTGTGTGTGTGTGTGTGTGTGTGTGTGTGTGTGTGTGTGTGTGTGTGTGTGTGTGTGTGTGTGTGTGTGTGTGTGTGTGTGTGTGTGTGTGTGTGTGTGAACATTGAGGTTTTGACGTGAGGGGATGGGGGAGATCAGATTCAGATCAGAGATCATAGCTAAATTAAAGCGACAGACAAACAAGTGAAATATAGTAGAGAGATGGATAGAAATACGATGGTGAAAAAACAAGAAAAACAACAAAAGATAGCCTACATTGCAGTAACCTCACGTCACCAGACTTTCTACCGCACCTCGGAGTGACATTGGCAGCCGTGGAACAGTGCATGCACATTTCTGTTGTAGCCAATGTGTCCAAAATCACAACAACGCAACGCAAGCCGCCTTTGTTTTAAATGGTCCCATTTCACTTATCGGCCGGAGTTCCGCAGCCAGTCAACATTTGAATCGACGCTATGCCATTGTTCGACTCACAATGATGTGTCACATTTCAGAAATGTTACAAAAAAATAGGTATCGGCGTTCGACCCAAAAAGCTGGTATCGGCCTGGCTCTAATTCTGACATTGGATGGCGTGTGTTTGTCTGTGTATGTGACTTGTTTGCATGTGTGTATGTAGGCAGGGGAACATGTGCTCTTAGTGCACACCCATGGGACCACCAGTCATGCACAGGGAATACTGAGTTCTCAATCCCATATCAGATCAGGACCAAAGCCAAGAAAGCAGACAGGCTCCCCGCTGCAGCAGACTGGCCAAGATCCTGTGTGTGTGCGTGCGTGCGTGCGTGCGTGCGTGCGTGCGTGCGTGCGTGCGTGCGTGCGTGCGTGCGTGCGTGCGTGCGTGCGTGCGTGCGTGCGTGCGTGCGTGCGTGCGTGCGCGTGCTAGAATGCATTTTATGTCTGTGTGTCTGTTCTATTGTGTGTTTGTTGGAGTGAGAGAAAGATAATGCGTTTTGAAGGAATGTGTGGACATGAAAAATGGCCTGCCAGTTGTTGGATGATGTGGAGTGTTAACAGGCAGCATTGCTGTTGTAGCGATTCACTGTTTTTGATGCTGGCTCCTCACATCTTGACACTTTCACACAGGCCTTGCCCGGAATTAAAGCTTGATGCTTGGAACACGATTGTGTTTTTCAATGTCACTATTGTCTCCATGCTTGGCTAGCATAACGGATCATAGCATTTTCTTGAAGTACTAAGTATCACCAAAATCTCTTTTAACCCATTTTGGGCGGGAACCCCTTTTGGTGTTTTAAGCATTCTGTTATACATTAGCTATTGGAAAATAGCAGATCTACAAGCTCGTAGCGCGCCACCGAGTGGCGCGCTACGAGCTTGTAGGTCTGATATTTTTGAAAATTTTTGAAAATGTGGCACAAATCTTTGAATATATATTTCAGAGCGAACATTTTTAACTAAAATGTTTGCTTCTGGGGGGTCCCTGGAACTACATATTTTGAGATGGGGGTCCGTGGCCCAATAGAGATAATTTTGGGGGTCCTTGACATGAAAAAGGTTGAGCACCACTGACATAGAGCGGACGTAGAATACGCACATCGACAGGCTGGGTGCTGGGCTAAAGAAACTTCAGTAGGTATTGGATGGAGCCCGCACACCATAGGTATAAGAAAGACGTTCTTTACACGTCAGAATTTTCAATAAAGAACGTCTTTCTTATACCTATGGTGTGCGGGCTCCACCACTGACATAGAAACATGGGTTTTTCAGAAAAATAGGATTTAGAAGCCTTTCTTTTATCGACCTCAGTCCAAAATGGGTTAAAAGAAGTCAGTTCACTCGGGCGCCATCTTGCTAATGCCCGCTGGGCAATAAGTTCTGACAAAACAAGACAAGACTCCAGTTCTTTTGAATGGTGAGTTGTCTGTAGTCAAAGTTCTAGGGAGAAGGGGGGGGGAAATAAATCGCACACATACTGCCAACTAAATCGACCGATGTTTTATGTATTACATATGGGTCTTAACGTTATGTCCCAGATGTAGACATTGGCCGAAATGTTACTCTATTGAATGTTAGTTGGCATCTAACACTCGAGGTGTGCGATTTGTTATCTCTTCTCCATTCTTCTTTTTTATGATACACAGACGTAGGTGCGTCATTTGGCCAGCTTTGTTGGCTGATGTTGTCGTTGCTGCTGTCTTCAGAGTTTCGTGTTTTCCCATGCTAAATGGATAGAGTGCTCCATCTCCTCTATGTTACACTCTGGTATGATTTAACCCGTTTTGGGCGGGAACCCCTTTTGGTGTTTTAACTAAGCATTATGTTATACTTTAGCTATTGAAAAAATAGCAGATCTACAAGCTCATAGCGCGCCACCGAGTGGCGCGCTACGAGCTTGTAGGTCTGCTATTTTTGAAAAATCGTGAAAATGTGGCACAAATCTTTGTGTATATATATTCTTTCAGAGCGAAGATTTTTTTTATTTTGACGTCAGGCCAAAATGGGTTAAAACTGGCACTTCTAATCCGAATGGGGAGCCAGCAATACCTCTTCCCTTCAATTCCCACCCGCATGAGTTTTTGAAGTGAAGTTATCAATTACATTGACGTTTTTATACTTCGCTGTGTTTTTTATGCTGTGTTTTGTGATGTTCTCTCCTCAGAACCCCGAGGAGAAGGAGGAACAAGAGGAGGGCACGGACGCAAGCAAGTCTGAGATCAGCCTGGTCTATGAGATTGCCCTCAAGAGGAACCTGTCCGTCAACTTTGAGGTGAGGGTGGTGTGAGACAGTCGCAGCATTAGATTATTTTAAAACAGGACAGGGTCTAATATTTGGACACCCTTGAAAACGAGATGATTCATCTCAAGGGTTATTAACCCATTTTGACCTGAGATCAGATTCTAAAAATGTCTTCTACATCCTGACAGTTTTCTGAAAAAGCTATGTTTCTATGTCAGTCGTTCTTCGATTTTTCAAAATAGCAGACCTACAAGCTCGAACTTTGGGAATAAACTTTCAACAATTATTAATATCTTGTGCAATATGTAGCTATATGGATAGCAAGTTAGCAGGTATGCTAACGTGATGGATGGAGTGGACACAGTAACATGACATGACAACAAGAGGAACACTATACACAATGACTCCGAGGTCTTTAACCACCTCTGTGGTGTCGGTTACATTAACTATTTGAAAAGTTGTGTCCGGGAGTTTTCTTTGATAGCTCATCACTCCTTTTTAGGACTTTTTAGGATCTTAGCCTTTTTTTGTGTCATTCTCTGAATGTTTCTGGACTGATGCAATAGAATTGAGTGCGCTCACTCCTCACTCAATGTGATCCAATGTTCTTTCTACGTAAGCTGACTCCATTCATAAGATAGCCACTCATCCATTTTGGCTCACCCAGTACAGTAATACTCAAAGTATTTCATTGGAACTCCCCAAACTATACAGTAGTCTTAAAGGACCACTTCACCACTTTTCAACCTACAGTATCTTCATATAATAGGTCCTCACTAATAATCATGATAAAATGGCAGGATTTTTTTCTACTCAGTCTGTGTCTCATAGGAGGGCTGTGGGCAGTTTAGAAACCGTCTTCCAGTGACATCATCATTAGGCAGATTTTTTTTTAAACAAGACTTTTTTACAAAAATGTTTAGATTTTCATTATTGTGAGAACGATGGCTTCCATTTTTGCATTGAAACTTTTCAGGACTAGAAAGCCTGCAGTTTCTATTAGCTTGGATTCCCCATCGATGATGTCACTGGAAGACGGTTTCTGAACTGCCCACACAGCCCTCCTATGAGACACAGACCGAGTAGAAAGACATTGCGCCATTTTTTCATGATTATTAGTGAGGACCTCCGACCTATCATATGAAAATAGGTTGAAAAGTGGTGAAGTGGTCCTTTAATGCACTATAGACTTTATAGCAAGGTGAAAGAGCATTAATGTGCACTTATGGAAATCATAATCCTTTTGTTTTCACTCTTTCATGTTACCCTCATATAGTATAAGCCAGGGGTTGGCAACCTTTTTGACATGAAGTGCCATGTTTTCATTTTCTTGATAATCAGTGTGCCGTATCACAACATAAAGTTGAATTATGTCACCACATAAAAATGTAATATTTCCATCTGATTTTGATTGTCCATAGGCTGTACATATAACCTTTTTATGTGGCCTATTCTCTTTCACACAGACTCAGAGCCCACCTATCTCAGACTCCCTCCCCAGTCAGAGCCCAGAGTTTGAGTGAATGTAGAATTATGTGCAGGGTGTAATTTATATATATATATAGATGTGAGGGGACTTCATTTCACAGACTAAACTTTTTTGAATACTTCTTAATATTAAAATAAAAGATCTCTCTCACACACTTATGCCAGTGTGCTAGTGACCACCCTCCCCTGTGCCAATGTTGGCACCCGTGCCATAAGCGACAGACAGACAGACAGACAGACAGCACAGCAGTGTAAACAGATACAGGACATTAGAAGTACAGTATGATAGTGGGAAGAGTAACATAATTATATGTTGGGTACATAACTAGTCTGTGGACATTCTATGATTTCATTCCAGGATTCTCCTAATGTGTGAATAACACTGGCACACACCCAATACAACCACCGTGTCTAGGGTCTATGGAGTTTCTTTTCCACTGATTCATTGGGGTTTTAACCCATTTTGGCCTGACGTCAACATTTAAAAAATATGTCTTCTAAATCATGACAGTTTTCTGAAATACCTCAATATTTCATGTCAAAGGACACCACAAATTATATGTAATAGGCCACGACCCCCATCTGAAAATATGTTGTTCCAGGGACCCCCCAGAAGCATATATATATATATATATATATATATTATATTATAACATAATGTTAAAACACCAAAAGGGGTTCCCGCCCAAAAATGGGTTAACTACAGCACCTTGCTCAAGCGACTCTTGTTGCTCAAGCGTCAGACTTCCACCTCGCCTTCTCTCGCCATCCTGTCTAAACAGATGACGTACGTATGTCCTCACATGACCCCGCGGCGGGTCCGTTGGTTCGTTCCCCTTGGCTTCCAGCATCTCCCCTAGCTGACTCATCCAGCCTCCCATCTCCACTGATCACCTCCTTCGAATTCTCCGCTGCTCTGCAAAAGGTGCCAAAAACAAGGGGAGGTTCCGTTTACTCTACGCACACACCCCTCTCTTCCTCCACACGATTCCTCCCCGAACCATCTCTCTCCTTCTTCCATCACTCCCCAAAAATCACAGAGAGAGTGGAGGCGTGTTACGGACGGGAGAGACTGAGGGAGGGGAAGTATAGGGAGGGAGATCCTTCTTACTGTTGACTTAACCCATTTTGGGCGGGAACCCCGTTTGGTGTTAGCATTATGTTATGCTTTAGCTATTGAAAAATAGCAGACCTACAAGCTCGTAGCGCGCCACCGAGTGGCGCGCTACGAGCTTGTAGGTCTGCTATTTTTTGAAAAATCGAAGAACCACTGACATAGAAACATAGCTTTTTCAGAAAACTGTCAGGATGTAGAAGACATTTTTAGAATCTGATCTCAGGTCAAAATGGGTTAATCTGGAAAGCCGTCCATTCCGCCCTTTAGCTAAACCCCCCCCTTCTCTGTTTGATAACGCATTAACTCATCGGGTGAATGACCTGGCCCGTTTTTCCAGGAACCACAATTGATTATTTCAGGTGGCTAAATCTGGGATTTGACGTCAACCGCCTACTGTACAGTATGTGTCATAATCTTGTTTTAATCGCCATTGGAGATTACGTGGCTTTTGCTTTTCTATTTAATTTCGTCTAAAAATTGGAAGCCGGATTTGGAAGCACATTGCCACCACATGTGCCGCCAACGGCCTCTGCTCTGATCTCTCGTTAACCTGGAGATTATCTCTGCCTCTCCCTTCTTTGATTTTCCCTTTTCAAGGACCCCCGATATGCATTATTAGGCCACAGACCCCCATAGCGAGAGTCCCGTCCCGACAAACTTTATGCTGTATGTCACTCTCTCGCCTTGTTTCCTCGCTATCTCCACTTTTCTACTATCAATAATGGCAATATCTTTAAATAGATAATTATAATAAAATAAACCTCACCCCCTCCATCAAAGTGCCTTTGAGCAAGGCTCTTTTCAGTGGCAGTATATGTGGCTGTGGTCGTATTGGGTGGCTCCCCGGGTGTGAATGTGTGTAACAATGTGACTGTGAAGCGGAGAATTTGTGCTCAACGAACCTACAGTTTCCTGGATAAATAAAGCTTTAACCAGTTAAACCCTATATGTAATTTCATTTGGTCTTCTTAGCTGAAAATAGCTGATCTACAAGCTCACAACGCATTGCCACGTGACATCTCGTGATCTTGTAGATCCGCTGTTTCCGACAAATGTTCGCCTCCCAGGATTTAGGATTCTAGACTTCATGCAGTTAGAGGAAATTGCATGTTGCTCGCAGAGGGAATGGCGATGGATTGCGGTTGCATGTGTGGATTTCTGCCCCGAATGCCGTCCTTTCTGGTTACGCGTTCCGCTGAATGGAGAAACGGGCGTGGATGGAGTGTGTGGTTGGCGGCGTTCGGCTCCACCGTTCCACACCTCAACCGCTGTCGAGATGTGGCCACGTGTGCCACGTCCAACAAAGCAGTCTCAAAACGCCACGCATGAGAGACGATAATCCAATCTTCCGCCTCCTTTGGCACACACCGTTCTGATTTATACGCCCCAGAGGTAGCAGATATACAAGCTTATGACACGTTGAGAGGCTTGTAGTTGTGCTACCAAGTATAAATTCAGCCTCTCGCCCCCTGTTTCTGCCCATGGCCTCTTGTAGCGTGTCGTACATGTTCAATCACGGTCAGTGTTGCATGCAACAATGTGCTCAGCGCCGGCTATGCTGAGAATCCAAAGCCCATGTGGTTAATTTGCACACCATGGCTCTGTGGGTCTCCTCTTACACATCTGAACCATTACGAGGCATCAGTCAGCGTTTGGCTTCATCCCCATACCCTGCCGTGTCACATCCCCTCTAACGTGTCCTCTTCTGATGCCTCCAGAGGAAACGGCACACTTTCCTTCTCAATAACCATTAGAAACACCCTCTCTCTCTCACACACACACACACACACACACACACACACACACACACACGCGCACGCGCATACAGGCTGTGCATAACTCAAACGACAGTCCTTCCGTGTGAAGGCCTTGCAAAAAAAAAAGAAAGAAAAAACCCTGAACAATAATCATATAGTTTTTTTCAAATCCTCCGCCACTGGAGCGTGAAATTACCCATGAGTCATTGCAGCGAGTGTCCACTTTCCTCCTCCTCCTCCTCCCCCCGCCGCGCCGAGGTGGGGGCGTCGACTCGTCGGCCACCCCACAAGGCTGACTTAACCCATTTTGACCTGAGATCAGATTCTAAAAAATGTCCTTCTACATCCTGACAGTTTTCTGAAAAAAGCTATGTTTCTATGTCAGTCGTTCTTCGATTTTTCAAAAAATAGCAGATCTACAAGCTCGTAGCGCGCCACTCGGTGGCGCGCTACGAGCTTGTAGATCTTGCTATTTTTCAATGGAGGAAATACATCGACTCACTGGCCTTGGAACGTCTCGGAATCCCCCAGGAGGAAGTCACTAATGTTGCTCTGGAGAGGGAAGTCTGGAGCACTCTGGTGGAGCTGTTGCCCCCGTGACCCGACTACGGATAAGCGGTTGAAGATGGATGGATGGATGGATAAAGCATAACATAATGCTAACACCAAAAGGGGTTCCCGCCCAAAATGGGTTAACCGGCCCACCCCCTCACCCGTCAGGTTATATCAAACAGATGTCGGCATCAAAGAGGAACCAATCTATAAATCACAGCTCGCTCTTTTTGGACAGAGATGGCCTGTCTCTTTTTTTTTCCTCCAAAAGGAGGACACAGGAGATGAAGAAGGGTCCGGAGCCAAGAACCACCCATCTTGTACAACAAGCTAGCTTCCCCCTCAGGGCCTTGTCCGTCCGCCGCGCATCACAAAAGAGCTTTTCTTCCCCCTACCAAGTCCTCGCCATTGTCTCCCACCCTGCTCCCATAGCATCCTCTTCAGAGGCCTGAGGTCCTCGTTTGCACCCGTCCTCATGGCCCGCTCGGGGTATTGATGTCTTCCTGAGAAGCCGAGGGGAAGGCCTCACACACAGGAGGACAAGGAAAGAGAAAGAAAGAAAAAATAAAGCAATAGAGAGAAAAGAAGTGAGAGGATGAGGGATTTGAAAGGCAGGGGGAAGAAAAAAACTTGAGTTACAGTGTGTTTCCTGCATTATAATCCATTTTGACCTGAGATCAGATTCTAAAAATGTCTTCTACATCCTGACAGTTTTCTGAAAAAAGGCTATGTTTCTATGGCTTCGTCGTTCTTCGATTTTTCAAAAATAGCAGACCTACAAGCTCGTAGCGCGCCACTCGGTGGCGCGCTACGAGCTTGTAGATCTGCTATTTTTCAATAGCTAAAGCATAACGTAATGCTAACACCAAAAAAGGGTTCCGCCCAAATGGGATAACCTGATCCTTATCGTCAGGCTCAGGGAGACGGACGGGGCATGTTTGTTGTGTTCGCTCGCGCACGTGTATACATGCACGTACGCCCCCGCGCGCACAGCGGGGCGTGCGTGTGAATGAAAAGGAGGCGCTGCTGAAAATCCCATCGGCGCTGCGCGGATCCCGTGTCGTCTGCCAACGAGGCTGACTACAGCTCGTCTGCCGCCCATCCCGGGCCAGCGGGAGCGTGTGACACCAGTCAGTGTCTCTTCTCGCCCTCTGTGTCTCTCGTTAAATACGATATATACGCCACACATATTGCTGTATAGAGGCAGCATTTCTATCGTTGCGATCTCTCCTCGGACTATCCTGGACGGCACTAAGTGGATCCTACCGTGTGTGCGTGCGCACGTGTGTGTGTGTGTGTGTGTGTGCGTGCGTGTACAACCAAATCGCTGTCTGTCATCAGCTGTCTCTTTTCATTGCTGTTTCACCTCCGTGGTCTTTGTATGAAGTGTTGAACCTGTGCTGGTTGTCCTCAGCTCACTCGTCGTTCCACTCTGGCAGGCGGTGACGTGACGGAGGTGTATGGTGTGTGTGTGTGTGTGTGTGTGTGTGTGTGTGTGTGTGTGTGTGGGGGGTGGGGGGGTGGACCAATGAAGGAAGCGTGTCCTTACAAGACCGCACTCAGGGCCCTCGTACTGGGGCCCCGAGTGCGGTCCTGTGTGCTGTCACTTCTCAAGGTGGAGGAATGGACCTAAAGCCCCCCCAGAGAGACTGACTGTGTGTGTGCGTGCGTGCGTGCGTGCGTGCGTGCGTGCGTGCGTGCGTGCGTGCGTGCGTGCGTGCGTGCGTGCTCGCGCAGATGTGACAATGTCATCGCATATCCTGCAGAACATCTCTGGGCACCCCCCAAATCCTCCAATAATCCCTGTACTGGAGAAACAACACCCTTGAACCACATGGACGAAATAACAAGACAAGCCACATATTCGATGACAAATCTTCCCCACGTAGTAAAATCCTGTTAATTCAACTCGACTGAGACGAGCTACAAAAAATATCGGTCTCAAATGGACTCGTTGTACTCGTAGAATTCCATTCTCTGTTGTGATGCTGTTTAATGCCTGCTTAGATCACCATCACCCTCTCTATACCGGGAGAGCAGAGCGATGAACCACAGGGATGATCAAGCTCAAGTGTTATGAGAGCTTGTAGATCGGCTATTTTTGACATTTGGCGTAGATGGGGGGCGGGGGGGGGGGGGGGGGGGGGGGGGGGTGAGTGATCCAACAGAGTCAACTCAGGTTCAGTTTACTAAGTCTGAACCTAGAGGGTTTAACCCATTTTGACCTGAGATCAGATTCTAAAATTGTCTTCTAAATCCTGACAGTTTTCTGAAAAAGCTATGTTTCTATGTCAGTCGTTCTTCTATTTTTCAAAAATAGCAGATCTACAGCAGAAAAGCTATGTTTCTATGTCAGTCGTTCTTCTATTTTTCAAAAATAGCAGATCTACCGAGTGGCTAGAAGATTCTACAAGCTCTTCTAGCCACTCGGTGGCGCGCTATGAGCTTGTAGATCTGCTATTTTTCAATAGCTAAAGCATAACATAATGCCAAATACCAAAAGGGGTTCCCGCCCAACATGGGTTAAGTGATGAATTAAGTGAGTGACTGATTGAGTGTGAGAGGAAGACAAACAGCTGCAGATGGGGAACACATCTGTACAACGGAGGAGGACAAGTCACTTTTTCCTCCATCTCCTGTCATCATTATTATTCTTATTCTCCTCTCTAACACCAGAGACTGATCTGAACTGTCTGGAAGTCAGGCCAGGGTCTCCACACAATCTAATAATCCATTCATTGGACATACTAACAAGTGATCTTAAGCTTAAATTCAGACCAAATATTTACGATATGACAAAACCGTCTTGAGCCCCATTCATACTTCTTTAATCTCTATTATTTTTATCCCACGATTTTGTAACCCATTTTTCACCCCTGTGTCAATTATCTAATGTGATCCTGGGCTCTACACACCCTCCGCCAACCTAGTCCCCATATATGGGGGACATGGGGAGAGCAACGGACTTGAACTCATGCTTCCTTCATGCCTGAGTGTCCAAGTTGCTCCTTTACACCTGACAGGGGGGAGTTTCCCTGGTTGGACGTAGCGCGTGGAAGGAACACGTTATTCCAACCAGTTCCTTTCCCCTCCATCAGGCGCCCCGGCTGGCCAGGGGGAGGCCCCATTCATACTTCTTACAACGGTGTCACGCTCTGATCTCCGAACTCGAGCGATGCACTGTATTCGTGCCACCCTTGTGAGCTGGTAGATCAGCTGCTTTCAGCACTCTCATTTGCCCCCCCTTAATTAACAGACCAGGGCCTTTGATTTGAGCCTACAGCATCACAGCCGTCAACAGAGTGAGCACACTCAAGGTGCAAGTGTACTAGAAGCTGCCATGTTGCATTTCCTCCTCAGAGCAACGATCAGACCCGGAGGGAATCCTCAGAGAGGTAGACATGGGTCTCTCAAATCTTGGCTTGGATGAGTGATGCTCAGAATCTCTTCTTAACAGACCAGGGCCTTTGATTTGAGCCTACAGCATCACAGCCGTCAACAGAGTGAGCACACTCAAGGTACAAGCGTACTAGGAGCTGCCATGTTGCATTTCCTCCTCAAAGCAGCGATCAGACCTGGAGGGAATCCTCAGAGAGGTAGACATGGGGCTCTCAAATCTTGGCTTGGATGAGTGATGCTCAGAATCTCTTCTTAAATGCAAATTTCTCAAATGCGTGTTCTATGCAACAGCGTTGGGCGATATGATAATTATATTATTTTCATGTTTCATGGCCAGCCGGGGCGCCTGATGGAGAGGAAAGGAACTGGTTGGAATAACGTGTTCCTTCCACGCGCTACGTCCAACCAGGGAAACTCCCCCCTGCCAGGTGTAAAGGAGCAACTTGAGGACAGGCATGAAGGAAGCATGAGTTCAAGTCCGTTGCTCTCCCCATGTCCCCCATATATGGGGACTAGGTTGGCGGAGGGTGTGTAGAGCCCAGGATCACATTAGAAAATTGACACAGGGGTGAAAAATCATGGGATAAAAATTTAAAAAAAATATATATATATAATTTTCATGTTGATAGTGTATACTGTATGTCCATTGTCCAGTAAAAACAAAATTATGAAAAAGGAAAAAAAACGACGTCTTGATTACCTGAGCCAGATGTAGTTGGTTATTGATTCTAAGTGTTTTTGGTTAATTGCTCAGCCCTACGTAACGGCAATATTGACTGGCTAACAAGTGTGCCGACATGGACAGTGCAAATGTCTCCAAATGTCAGACAGGTTAACAGGCAGGCATATAGCAATTTGATGTGGGTCAGCTTAGCGACTCACAGTTTTGACCAAACGGGAATGAAATACAGTCGAGCCGTTAACTTAACCCATTCTGGGCGGGAACCCCTTTTGGTGTTATACTTTTAGCTATTGAAAAATAGCAGATCTACAAGCTCGTAGGTCTGCTATTTTTGAAAAATCGTGAAAATGTGGCGCAAATCTTTGAATATATATTCTTTCAGAGCCCAAGTTTTTAACTCAAATCTTTGCTTCTGGGAGGGGGGGGGGGTCCCTGGAACAACATATTTTCAGATGGGGGTCGGTGGCCAATTGCATATAATCTTGGGGGTCCTTGACATGAAAATGTTTGAGAACGACTGACATAGAAACATAGGGTTTTTCAGAAAACTGTCAGGATTTAGAAGACATTTGTAGAATCGTTCCCAGGTCAAAATGGGTTAAAATACCTTATTCTGTCTCCTTGACATACATGATAGGGCTGTTGCAGTAAGTGCTGAGTCATTCCTTATACAGTATGTGGGAACAGTAGGGTTCTAGGCGAGAGGAAGCTGTGTAACCATGACATGGCACATTGAATTTTCGCTGCAGCTTGATTTATTTGTGTTCACATGACGAGCGTTGCGTTTTCCTGTCGTTTGCGTGCGCTTGATTTATTCCTTCTAGTGCTTCGATTGACTCTTTAGCTTATAGTGATATAAGAGAAGGAGGCAACTGTGCAGGAATTGTGAATGCACAGTGCATTATTGCTGTCGTGTAGAAACCTTGTATCTACATATTTTAAGATTTGTATGTGTCTTTGTAAATTATTGCCCTACTTTGATGTACAAGAGTGTTGTACAAAAGTTGTGGAAAAGGCTGATGTTTCTGCTATATTTCTTTTTTAAGCTGTGAAAGTCGTTAACCCAGTCTGGGTGGGAACCCCTTTTGGTGTTTTAACTATAAGCATTATGTTATACTTTAGCTATTGAAAAATAGCAGATCTACAAGCTCATAGCGCGCCACCGAGTGGCGCGCTACGAGCTTGTAGGTCTGCTATTTTTGAAAAATCGTAAAAATGCGGCACAAATCTTTGAATATATATTCTTTCAGAGCGAACGTTTTTTTTTATTTCGACGTCAGGCCTAAATGGGTTAAGTGTGTCTGTGGATCTTGTGAATATTAACCAATTAAAAGTATTCACAAGAGCTTGTGACTAACTAATAACTACACTGGATCCATTGGAACGCTTTTTTTTCCTTTTCCTGAAAATGTAAAATTTTGAACATGCATGGATTCCAGCTGACAGCGACGACATGCAGCTGTGCATGTGTGAGTCGAGTCGTGCATGCGTTTTGTTCCCCACTATGTCGTCTTGTAAATATCACACTGATGTTCTTGGGAGGTATTCGAAGAATGTTCAAGGCTCCGCTCGTCTCTGTGTGTGTAATCGGCTTTTTCCGGGCTCAAATTAACTTCCATTTGATTGCAACAAATCACTGCAATTTGTGCTGCGTGTGCAGAGCACAGCACAGCACATTACATTACGTAAGGAATGAATGAGAGATTGAGTGAGGGGCGTGCGAGGGAGAGACAGCATGCACGTCTAGAGAGAGAGAGAGAGGGGGGAGGGGGGGGGGGGTGGACATGTGTGTGTGAACACATCAACTAAACATGCAGTGTTGGACCTAGTCAACGTATGAAACCCAATTCTTGTCCTTGTGTATTTCCGTGACTAAGGTTGAGGAGGACCCCACCTGCTACACACACGCATGCATGGACACACACACACACACGCACACACACGCACAAACCTCTCGAACTTCACAGGAAGTGGATGTGATTGCAGAAGCATGACCTAACGCCAGCCGGTGTTTGTTTTACGTCTCCCAGGTGACCAGAGGCTGAGAAAGGAAACCGAACTCTCATCGCCAGAGACTGTCGTGTGTGTGTGCGTGTGTGTGTGTGTGCGTGCGTGTGCGCGTGGGAGCGTGTGTGTGTGTGTGTGTGTGTGTGTGTGTATGAATTGCACACAAGCATATGGGTGGGTAGCACTGTGACCAACAAGAGCAGATGTTTGCAGACCACCTGGTGCTGCTGCTTTACAAAGTAGACGTACAAATGCTCATGTTTTGTACATACAATACATCGTTAACGGTCTACATACATGTACTGACTCATGTGCACACACAACATGGCTGCACGCCTACTGTACGTTTTGCACGCAACAGACCAGTCTTTTCATGCAGTCACATGCTTCTCGCTGCGATTACGGGTTGACTGGGAGGAAGATGCCCAGATACTGAATGGTGTTGACGTGAAACCTTAGACTTTTTGCACCTATAAGCGGCAGAAACATATCGGTTTGCTCCAGTTCCTTCTCTCGCTCAAGATGTTGGTCAAAACGTTCCCCCAGGTACCCTGGATGTCGTATGTGGTGACTTCTGTGTCCTCGCTGTCAGCGAGGAAACCTTGTATGTCCAGACCGAAACAGTTACTTTTCAGGAAATGGTAACTAGAATGTCTTCCTAAGTTCCTATGGATCCAAGTAGTGATTTAGTCACAACCAAGCTCTTGTTAATACTTTATATTGGCTAAATATCTATGAAAAACCCACAGACACAGAAATATAGTAAAGATCTTTCATGGTCGTGTGTTGTGATTTGACAATGATACAGTGTATTGAGTCATTGAGGAGAGACAGCCTCGGTATAAACCTCTGCGCCACGGGCTTCGAAAAGGCTAATACATAGTCTGGATTTTCGGTGGTTAGGTGACCACCGAACTACAACATGACGCCACGAGCCGCGGTGAAGAGCAAACCACCACCACCGCTCCAGCCCTTCTCTCTGTTTTTACTCACCACCACTCAACGTTATTTCAGCTGGTGGTCACCTCACCACCGAAAATCCAGACTATGAATAGGCCTAAAGTCTACACGGGTTGTGCAAGGATGCGCTGTGATTGGCCAGTAGCCACTTTTCAGTCGAGGCAAACGCTCTCGCCAGAACATGATTTACTATTCTCCGCATATCGGGTCCAACTCGAACGGCCCTGAGTCGGGCAGTTGGCTTAATCGAACTTCGCAAGTGGCTCAAGTTCGCTTGAGACGGCGGGCCTCCGTCGCGGTCTAGTCCATAGAGTTATAACATATTTAGGTCTAGTCCACAGTTGTTGTAGGCGAGAGGCACTTCCGCCGTTGGCCACAGAAGCGGGGCGTGGTTATAAGCACAACCTTTGTAGGATTTAGAATGTCGCCCTCTACTAGGGCTGTGAATCTTTGGGTGTCCCACGATTCGATTTGATTCCGATTCTTGGGGTCACGATTCGATTCAAAATCGAATTTTCTATTCAAAATGATTCTCGATTCAATACTTAGGATTTCATCACAATCTACTCCAGTCTTGAACTGAAGTGACTACAGTAACTTGAAAATGATTGAAGACATGATGTTTACTGTGATTAGGGTAAGCTTACATTTCATATCACAGACACCATGTAGTGAAAACTCCTGTAACTGTAACGAGAAAAAGAAATCTAAAAAAAAAAAAAAAAAAGATTTTTGGAAATTATGAATCGATTTTGAATCGTTCATAACGGAATCGCGATTTTAATTCGAATCTTTTTTTTGACACCCCTACTCTACACTGTGTCCCCCTCCTCCGCCAGGTGTTGAAGGAGAGCGGGCCGCCCCACATGAAGAGTTTCCTGACCCGCGTCTCCGTGGGAGAGTTCTCCGCCGAAGGCGAGGGCAACAGCAAGAAGCTCTCCAAGAAGCGCGCCGCCCTCTCCATCCTGCAAGACCTGAAGAAGCTGCCCTTCATCCCCGCTGTGGAGAAGCCCAAGATCCACTACAAGAAACGCCCCAAGACCATCCTCAAGGTACTGACTGAAACGCCCCAAGACCATCCTCAAGGTACTGACTGAAACGCCCCAAGACCATCCTCAAGGTACTGACTGACCCCAAGACCATCCTCAAGGTACTGACTGAAACGCCCCAAGACCATCCTCAAGGTACTGACTGAAACGCCCCAAGACCATCCTCAAGGTACTGACTGAAACGCCCCAAGACCATCCTCAAGGTACTGACTGAAACGCCCCAAGACCATCCTCAAGGTACGGACTGAAACGCCCCAAGACTATCCTCAAGGTACTGACTGAAACGCCCAAAGACCATCCTCAAGGTACTGACTGAAACGCCCCAAGACCATTCTCAAGGTACTGACTGAAACGCCCCAAGACCATCCTCAAGGTACTGACTGAAACGCCCCAAGACCATCCTCAAGGTACTGACTGAAACGCCCCAAGACCATCCTCAAGGTACTGACTGAAACGCCCCAAGACCATCCTCAAGGTACTGACTGAAACGCCCCAAGACCATCCTCAAGGTACTGACTGAAACGCCCCAAGACCATCCTCAAGGTACTGACTGAAACGCCCCAAGACCATCCTCAAGGTACTGACTGAAACGCCCCAAGACCATCCTCAAGGTACTGACTGAAACGCCCCAAGACCATCCTCAAGGTACTGACTGAAACGCCCCAAGACCATCCTCAAGGTACTGACTGAAACGCCCCAAGACCATCCTCAAGGTACTGACTGAAACGCCCCAAGACCATCCTCAAGGTACTGACTGAAACGCCCCAAGACCATCCTCAAGGTACTGACTGAAACGCCCCAAGACCATCCTCAAGGTACTGACTGAAACGCCCCAAGACCATCCTCAAGGTACTGACTGTCACAGTAAGAAACGCCCCAAGACCATCCTCAAGGTACTGACTGTCACAGTAAGAAACGCCCCAAGACCATCCTCAAGGTACTGACTGTCACAGTAAGAAACGCCCCAAGACCATCCTCAAGGTACTGACTGTCACAGTAAGAAACGCCCCAAGACCATCCTCAAGGTACTGACTGTCACAGTAAGAAACGCCCCAAGACCATCCTCAAGGTACTGACTGTCACACCACGGTGTTTCACTTGAAGGACCCCCAGTTTGATATGTGCTGACTTTTGCTGCTATGTAGAACTATTTTTTGCAAATGGGGGCATTGTGCAGTTAAGTTAACCCATTTTGGGCGGGAACCCCTTTTGGTGTTAGCATTATGTTATGCTTTAGCTATTGAAAAATAGCAGATCTACAAGCTCATAGCGCGCCACCGAGTGGCGCGCTATGAGCTTGTAGGTCTGCTATTTTTGAAAAAAATGAAGAACGACTGACTTAGAAACATAGCTTTTTCAGAAAACTGTCAGGATGTAGAAGACATTTTTAGAATCTGATCTCAGGTCAAAATGGGTTAAGTTAATGTTC